>NC_084982.1:20335854-20653354 GCF_963691925.1 Scomber scombrus | reverse complement strand
GTTGCTGTACAGGAATACAAGTTGAACAGTCTGGCTTTGCTGCCACCACCACCTTTTGTAGTCAAGCTGACAACTTGCAGAATGGAAACTTTGGGGGCAGGTGTCAAAATCATTCTTGCACAGTGGAGCTGAGATCACACCTTTTTCACTGCAGCATGAGTGAGACCCATCAGATCTGAGATGATCAAGTTATGTCTGTTGACCTCATTTGTGCTGGATTATGGATTTATGTTGTAGTGAAAAAAGGGGAAAAGGGGAGGCCATAAACTGCTTCTACGGTTCAACCTCTGTTTAGTGTCACTGGTGAAGTCTGCTTGGATTAAAACCATTTAATTTATTAAATCCTTCTCGTTTTAATTAATTCAAAAAAAGTGTGGTGAGAGATTCATGGCCATATGAAAACTGTGTATTAACACTGCATTAATCACAATACAAAAAAAGGTATTCACACCTCACATACTGAACTACACACACAAATAAGGCTGTAATTTCTTTGATTTTTTTTTCAGAATTCAGGATTGCCAGCATTAATTGCATTGCTTTTCAACAGATAGCCCAAGTTAGAATTTTATACTGCAATATTTTAATTCAATCTTAAAACCAAGCATGCAACATGACGGAGCCTAATAAGCCCAGGCACTTGTTTACTGGAGGTCTACGCAGGCCTACATTGTACAATGTAGACCTGCATTTGGATGAATGATGTCTGATTGAGACTTCACCCAAGTGTCTTTCAATTTAAAAAAAGATGAGTTGAAATCAGTTAAAATATGTAATAAGAAAAGAGTGGCAATGTTTTCACAAGAATGATAATAAGCCTCAAACAGCATATTGTATTCTTTCTACTGTACACTAGATGGAGCTATAGATGTTTCAAGGTGTATAAGAAACATTTGTGAGAGATGAGGATCAGCCCAGTACTCATATATTATATGAAAACATCTGGCAAAATGTTAGTATTTATGAGAATGGCTGTCATCTTTTTGATGACCGATCAAAAAAATGCTGTCCACTTGGCCTTTCATTGTCAAGTTGAAAAATGCTGCCGTTGTCAAGATAATAGTCAGAAATAGAGAAAGTAAAAGGAAGGTTACTGAATTGAGGGGTATTAAAAGCATCATTTCCAATTTTACTATGAGCCTGATTTCCAATCTCGAAAAGACCAGCAGCAGATGACCGAAGGGTAAGTGGAGGGCAGTAACATGTCGAGCTTCACAGAAGAAAGGTTACACAGAAAATGTTAAGGTTAACTTTGCATTTCCTGCCTTTATTTCCATTATAAGAAATAAGAATGATGAATCACAATGCTTTTTTGACAATATTGGGGAAAGGACTTTTCATCCCAAAGTAACAAATCAGTCACAAAGGACTATTTTTTTCATTTTTTGGTGAACTATTCCTTTAAAACAACATACCTCTTTCACTTTCTCTGCAGAACAAGGGTTTCACAGAAAACAGTCCAACTTCAAAAGTTTGCACTATGACTGACAAACGTCAAGCACAGCAGCAGTTTCCTGTGGTTTGACCATGATGCCTGTGGGCTTTTACAACACAATTTAACTAACAGACTTACTCACATATGTAGATATGCTGACTGCCCACACAACCCACCATGTTTTCACTGGTATTTTCCTTAATGAAAACCCCTCTGAATGTGTCTGTATGGTCTAACTTTTATATTTCCTGTAAGATTCAAACGCGTTTCACAAAAACATTGGATTGTCAACTGGTTTAGAAAAATAAACAGAAGTGTATGCATAGATGACCAAACTTACACAAGAATTTGCATAAGGGAACAATTCCAAAATTTAAAGATAGGTTTTTAACATAGTGTTAAAGAATATCTGCAAATGGATGTACAGTATAAATGTTGTGATAAAATACTCATCCCCCAGATTTTAAATTACATGTTCAATTGTATTTTTATTTCTCAAATTTAAAACTTCATGGTTTGTTTTTCAAAAAGTAATTGATTTTCTTAATGTTTGCTTACATTATTCAATAAGAGAGAAAAGGGGCAGTAGTCTTAGCCTCTGAATAGCAGCTCTGGCTCATTCAGAATCCCCCAATCCCTGCATCACTTTCTTAATCCACGGTAGAAAGGCGTGGACTTTCGTGAAGACATGAGGATACTTGGGATTATTACAATCATCTCTGAAGGTGAAAGCTGTTATTCCGTGTGGCTTGGTATTGCAGATAAGTGGTCCACCAGAATCACCCTGTAGGAAAAAGACAACAGAAATATTTGATTTAGTAATTGGAAAAGATTACATCCGTTTTTCATGAATAAAGGAAACTAATTTGCATAATGTTCTGTTAGCAGCATTATTGGTGTATTTTGTTGTCTTTAATAGTTGGTAGTTTGTTTGTTGGTCTGTTTAATCACCTGGCAAACCCCTCCCTTCTTTTTGGTAAATGTGGTGCATATCATGTGATCAGCACTGAAGTATTCTCTCCATATATTTTTGCACTCAAAGCTGAATTGCAACTTCTCCGTGGCCTCCCTCAGAACAGGTGATCGATGTCTTGTGTCTCCAGTTAGGCCCCAGCCTGCAACAGCACACTGGATGTTGGCTGGAATTTTCCCATCTTTCTTAGGTAGTCCAATGGGCTTCACATACTTATTAAGTGTGGCATTCTTTTTTAACTGTGAAAGAAAACAGTCAGAGCATCATTTGTTATTTTGTACTGTGTGGCACAACACAGTAAACATATCTATTAGAAACTTCAGTGTGTGTTCGTAAGGCTTTATTGAGATTTTAGCTATAATATCGAGTTTCCACATCCTCATCTGCTTCATTGCAAATGTGTGAAATTATGTGTTAAATCAGATAGAAGACACACTGAAAAAATGAAAATGAAAATGAAACTGAAACAACAGCATTAACTGCAGTTAAATACCTTCCATGTTTCAGTTTTTAAACACATAAGTGCAGCTTTGATATGAACTTTTACAGAATTTTAGTTTACCTCAAGTAGCATGATGTCATAATCGTATTGTCCATTGTATTTCGGATGTGGATGGTACTTCACTTGAATCCTTTGCTGACTTTTCTCTTTCTTGGTTATGTCATGTGCTCCAAGTACCACCGTCAATTGCTGAGGTCTGACACCCCTGGGACAAAAATAATGTCAATCATTTATCTGTACTGTTGTTATGGAGATTTCCTTAATAAAGAGTGAGACACAAAATCAAGAGTCCAGTAAATGAATTTAAATCACAAACTAGTATTTTAATATATCTTGTACAAGATGAGTTCAGCACACAGTACACATAAGGTATTGTACAGAGAACTGCCTGTATAAAGAAACAGAACCAAAGTTATAATCTCTTTCGGCTCATCCCACACTTCTCTGAGAATCAGCCCATTCTTCTAAGACATAACAAGGCCTCACAGGTGGTGTCTTATCAGTGCCTTAGTGGGAGCCCAGTCCACAGCCCTTTCACACACACTATGCGAGAGATACACTAGGACATGCTAACAAGGCCTAACACAGGTTAACAGAATACTAAAATGCATATGTATATAATGAAAAGTATTTCTCCACTACACTGTACACATATACTTAGCACTTAAGACGTAAGGAACTTACAGACATCAAAACTTTGAAGCAAAATTAGTATACAAAAAGTGTCAATCAAAAAACCTCAGGCTAGGGCAGATACTGCTTGTCTTATCATATATCATGATGCTTCATATGTAACAAATCATTTAACATATATTAGAAATAATAAACACAGGCATATTGAGAATCATTTAATCCTTGTGCTGCTCGTAGCACCAAAGATTGAATGCCACAAAATTCATTTTACTTTATGCTGCTGCAGTGATATAAAATAAACTCACGGTTTACAGTGTGCTGCAGTTAGGACGAAGTCCTCCCGAATAAGTATCCCACCACATGTATGGTTTCCACCGACCTGCAGTGATGCCATGTAGGGTCTAGAATGAGGCTTTGCAACCCTACCACCCACGATGCCGCTCTCCATAGCCGCTAAGATGAGGAGACAGGGTAAAACAAATACACTGATTGAAACATACAAAATTCTTCAGCAGCCACATTTTTACAAATAGATACTAGAGACAAAATATGCTTTTATCCAAACTAATAATTATCCATTATTAAGGCTTATTTAAAAGTTAGAGTCATTTTTCAATCATTTTAAAAGAAATTTCACCTGATCTTACCAGAAATGGAGAGCAGATGAAAGACAAATACAAGGGAACATGCATGCATCATGGCTGCTGTACAGGAATAAAAGTTGAACAGTCTGTCTGGCTTTGCTGCCCCCACCACCTTTTGTAGTCAACCTTCCAACTTGCACAACGGAAACTTTGTGGTCAAACATCAAATCATTCTTGCACAGTGGAACTGAGATCACACCTTTTTTCACTGCAGCATGGGCAAGACCCTTCAGATCTGGGATAATCAAGTTATGTCTGTTAACCTCTTACTCGTGTTGGCATCCATCTCATTGTCGTAGTTACTCACTACTCACAGAGTGTAAATCTCTTTGTGCTTATATTTGCTGTATTGTGGTTGTATGTTGTAGTGAAAAATATCATGATTAATGAAAGATTTCTAATTAGCAGTTAATCCATCTGCTACTGGCCTGAAAATCAAACAAGTCCCTCAAAATAACCTTTGAGAAATCATATTTCTGTAATAAGCTATGAGTGATCATATTTAGATGATAAGAATCAATATTATTATTGCTATTATTGACTAATTATTTTTATTCATGGTCTGCATTTCCTCTAAAGGAAAAGAGTGGTGGTACGTGGTTAAAGACCATGTAGAAAGTTTGTATTAACATCACATTAACCACAGTGTGAGCAAAGGTTTTCATACTTCACACTACACACACAAATAAGGCCATAATGTGTAATACTCACTGATTATTATGTAGATCTGCACTGGACTTCTCTATCTTGGTGTAATATGCAGGGGGATGATTAGAAGTTCATTCACGCTTTTAATATTAGTTGCTAATTTCCAAGAAAAAAAAATGCTTTCAACAAGTAAGCATTTACTGAAGAAAATGCCAATGGGTGTTTGTGTGACTCATCATACTGTTTTGGACGAATGTGGACGTATGATGTCTGATTGACCCTTAACACAAGTGTCTTTAAAAATATGAAATAAAAAAGAGCAGCATTGTCTTCACAAGACAGATAATAAGCATCATAGAGCATGTTGTATTCATTCTACTGTACACCAGATGGAGCTACAGATGTTTCAGTCTACATGAGATGCATTATTGAGAGATGAAGATCAGCCCAGCCCTCATATATTGTAGCATCTGGTAAAATGTTAGTATTTATGAGGATCGCTGTCACCTCCCTCAATGTTACCTAGTGGGACAAAAAAGGTCAAAATAATGTCCAATTGACTTTTTATTTTCAAGTTGAAGACATTTTGCTGTTGTTATTGCCTACAACTCAGTGTTAGGGAGAATAACTTTATTGTGCAGCTTTTGTCAATTAGGATCTAAGCTCATTAAAAAAAAATCTTACAGATTATAGTAAGAAATAGAGAAAATTCTAGGAAGGTTACTGAATTGTGTGGCGTTGTTTTAAAAAAGCAGCATTGCCACTATTATTATGGGCCTAATGTCCAACCTCTAAAGACCAGCAGCAGATGATCTTAGGGTACGTGGAGGACAGTGACATGTTAAACTTGCTGTACGGTACACTACATCACACTACAGATGGCAGTGACATTCACAATGCTTGTGTTCTCCAGCTGCACATTACTTTGTCATGGAGGAAACTGGTTTCATGTAGGCTTATAAACAGGTTTTGTGATTGTTTAAGTTTTTTAGAGATTCCTAGATGGTTTGATATGCCAAGTATTGGTCTTAATGTTGAGGTTAGTGTTGCATTTCCTGCCTTTATTTCCATTATACGAAATAACACTAATAAATCACAATGCTGTGATGATAATATTGGTGAAAGGGCTTTTCATTTCAAAATAACAATTCAGTCGTGAAGTACAAATGTTTTCATTTTATGGTGAACCATTCCATTAAAACAACACACCTCTTTCACTTTCTCTTCAGATGAAGGGTTTCACAGAAAACAGTCCAACTTCAAAAGCTTGCACTATGTCTGACAAACCATGAGCACAGCAGCAGTTTCCTGTGGTTTGACCATGATGCCTGTGGGCTTTTACAACACAATTTAACTAACAGACTTACTCACATATATAGATACCTGACCCCCCACACAATCCACCACATTTTCACTGGTATTTTTCCTTAATGAAACCCCCTCTGAATGTGTCTGTATGGTCTCACTTTAACACTGCCTGTGGGCTTTTACAACACAATTTAACCAACAGACTTACTCACATATGTAGATACCTGACTTGGGGCTTAAACGATTACACAAAAAATGATCGAGGCAATTTTTCATGAATCGAAGCTTAGTTTTATTCATTTCACTTGCATTATGCTCTGCTTGTGTTTTACGCGGATGGTTGACGCACATCGCGTCACTCGCTATGTTGCGGAGCAGTTTACTAGAGAAAACTACAAAGTGTGTGCCGCATGTAGTCGGGGACGACACGGCGCGCTCGCGCACGCACGCACGCACACACACACACACACACATACAAAACGATCGGTTTTCTATCGCTTATTTGCCCGTCACGTCTCCTTTTTCTAACGTCACCGTGTGGATCATTAAGCTTGTTGTAGTTAGTGAACTATCAGCTTCTACCTGCTGAGATCTCACAGTCAGCAGTAGGAGACGAGGAGAGGAGCAGGTGGAGGTTGATCTCAGATGTCTACACTGAAAGTCTGAGGCAGGAGGACTGATGAAATCTAGTGCACTTAATTTGTAAGGTAGTCTCATAAGGCAAAAGTTAAAATCGGTCACACTAAAAGTAAGTAAGTTCATGTATTTCTTTCAGAAGGCACTGAAGTTAAATGCACTAAATGCAATAAATAGGTTTAGTTTTGATGTAAAAATGGAATGTTCAGACCAAATAGCCTTTGTCTAAGTTATACATCTTAAATATGTCCTGTTTCAAAGTCATTTGACTTTACTGTATTATTATTTTAATTTATTTGTTTCAGAAGGCACTGAAGTTAAATGCACTAAATGCAATAAATGGGTTTTTATTTTAAAAAGGAATGTCCAGGAGTAAAACCCAATTGATTGTTCATTTTCAGTGACAGAGCTATTTAATTAGGCAAAAGAATTTATTTGATAACTCGATTAATCGATGTAATAATCGATTACAAAAATAATGGATAGCTGCAGCCCTAACCTGACCCCACACACAACCCACCGCATTTTTGCTGGTATTTTTCCTTAATAAAAAAACCCTCTGAACGTGTCTGTATGGTCTAACTTTAATATTAACTCTAAGATTCAAACGTGTGTCAAAAAAACATTGGATTATCAATTAGTTTAGAAAAATTAGCAAATGTATATGCACAAATGGCAAAACTTACATGGTGTTAAAGATCATAGGCAGATGAACGTATGGTGTAAAATTTGTGATAAAATATTGATCCCCACATTTTAAAATAATGCATTCAATCATATTTTTATTTCTTACATGTAAAACAATCACACATATAAGCTTTATACATGTTTTAAACAGATTGATTTCCTTAATATTTGCTTATATTATTCAATAATAAAGAGAAAAAAGGGCAGTATTCTTGGCCTCTGATTAGCAGCTCTGGCTCATTCAGCATCCCCCAATCCCTGCATCACTTTCTTAATCCACGGTAGAAAAGTGTGGACTTTAGTGAAGACATGGGGATACCTGGGATCATTACAATCATCTGTGAAGGTGAAAGCTGTTATCCCCTGAGGTTTGGTGTTGCAGATAAGTGGTCCACCCGAATCACCCTGAAGAAAAAGACAACAGAAATACATGATTTAGTAGTCCATGAAAAGATTACATCAGTTTTTCATGAATAAAGGAAACAAGTTTGTAATATGATTTCCTGTTAGCAGCATTAAGGTGTATTTTGTTATATTTAATAGTTAGAGGTTTATTTGTTAGTCTGTTTGATCACCTGACAAATCCCTCCCTTCTTTTTGGTAAATGTGGTGCATATCATGTGATCAGCATTGAAGTATTCTCCCCATATATTTTTGCACTCAAAGCTGGATTGCATCATCTCCGTGGCCTCCCTCAGAACAGGTGATCGATGTCTTGTGTCTCCAGTTAGGCCCCAGCCTGCAACAGCACACTGGATGTTGGCTGGAATTTTCCCATCTTTCTTAGGTAGTCCAATGGGCTTCACGTACTTATTAAGTGTGGCATTCTTTTCTAACTGTGAAATAAAACAGAGTCAGAGCTTCATTTGTTATTTTGTACTGTGTGGCACAACACAGTAAACATATATATTAGAAACTTCAGTTTGTGTTCGTCCTTTTAAAACGTCATTGAGATTTTAGTTATAACATTGAGTTCCCACATCCTCATCTGCTTCATTGCAAATATGTGAAATTAGTGCAGATTTAGTTGAAGTGAAATGAAATTAAATGAAATTGAAATGATGGCATTAACTGCAGCTAAATATTATACAAAATACTTTCCAGGTTTAAGTTTTTACACACATAATTGCAGCTTTAATATGAATTTATGCAGCATTTTATTTTACCTCAAGTAGCATGATGTCATTATCATATTTTCCATTGAATGTTGGATGTGGATGGTACTTTAGTACTTTAATCCTTTGCTGACTTTTCTCTTCCTTGATTATGTTGTGTGCTCCAAGTACCACTGTCATTTGCTCATCCCTGAAAACCATGAGAAAGAAATGATGTAAATCATTTATCTGTACTGTACACATATACTTAACACTTAAGACATTTTAAGGAACTTACAGACATCAACATCTTGAAGCAATAATTAGTATACAAAAAGTGTCAATCAAAATTGTTTGTTGCATTAATGCAGTGGTAAAAATAGTTTTGATTGAATGATTGAAGTATTTCATTGTGTCATCCTTAACCTCAGGCTAGGGCAGATACTGTATGTCATATCATATATCATGATGTGTCAATAATATGTCACAAATGATTTAAAATCTGTTAGAAATAATAAATACAGACCAATTGAGAATAAGTTCATCTGTGTTCTGCTTGTTGCACCAAAGATTGCATGCCACAAAATTAATTTCACTGCATTGATGTAAAATAAACTCACTTTTTGCAGTGTGCTGCAGTTAGGACGAAGTCCTCCCGAATAAGTATCCCACCACATGTATGGCTTCCATGGACCTGCAGTGATGCCATGTAGGGTCTGGAATGAGGCTTTGCGACCCTACCACCCACGATGCTGCTCTCCATAGCCGCTGACATGAGGAGACAGGGTAAAGTAAATACACTGATTGAAACATACAAAATCCTCAGCATTTCATCTGATCTTACCAGAAATGGAGAGCAGCTGAAAGACAAATACAAGGCAACATGCATGCATCATGGTTGTTGTACAGGAATAAAAGTTGAACAGTCTGTCTGGCTTTGCTGCCCCCACCACCTTTTGTAGTCAACCTGACAACTCACACAACCGAAACTTTGTGGTCAAACATCAACATTACTCTTGCAGCACAGTGGAACTGAAATCACACCTTTTTCACTGCAGCATGACCGAGACCCTTCAGATCTGGGATGATCAAGTTATGTCTGTTAACCTCTTACTTGTGTTGGCATCCATCTCATTGTTGTAGTTCTTCACTACTCACAGAGTGTAAATCTCTTTGTGCTTATATTTGCTGTATTGTGGTTTTATGTTGTAGTGAAAAACATCATGAGGAATGAAATATTTCTGATCAGAAGTTCAGCCATCTGCAACTAACCTGAAAATCAGACAAGTCCCTCAAAATAACCTTTGAGAAATCATATTTTTGTAATAAGCTATGAGTGATCATATTTAGATAATAATAATAATTATAGATGCTTGACTCATTCTTTTAATTCATGGTCTGCATTTCCTCTAAAGGAAAAAAGTGGTGGTAAGTGGTTAATGACCATGTGGAAACTGTATCAACATCACATTAACCACAGTGTGAGCAAAGGTTTTCATACTTCACACTACACACACAAATAAGGCTGTAATGTGTAATACTGAGTAATACTGAGTGTTTGTATAACTCATCATACTGTTTTGGACAAATTTGGGCGTATCATGTCTGATTGACGCTTCACACCATCACCTTTTGTAGTCAACCTTCCAATTTGCACAACGGAAACTTTGTGAGCAAGCGTCTAAATCATTCTTGCACAGTGGAACTAAGATCACACCTTTTTCTCTGCAGCATGAGCGAGACCCTTCAGATCGGGGATAATCAAGTTATGTCTGTTGACCTCATTTGTGGTGGCATCCATTTCATTGTTGTAGTTGTTCCTCACTGGAACTGAGTCACTGAGTGTAAATCTCTTTATGCTTATATTTGCTGTATTATGTATCTATGTTGTAGTGAAAAGTATCATGAGTAATGAAAGATGTCTAATTAGCAGTTAATCTATCTGATAATGGCCTGAAAATCAGACAAGTCCCTAAAAATAACACAAATAAGGCTGTAATGTGTAATAGTCACCGAGTACAATGTAGATATGCACTCAACTTCTCTATCTTGGTGTAATATGCAGAGGGATGATTAGAAGTTCATTCAAGCTTTTAATATTAGTTGCTAATTTCTGAAAAATAATATGCCTTCAACAACCAGCATGTAAGCATTTACTAAAGAAAATGCCAATGGGTGTTTGTATGACTCATCATGCTGTATTAGACGAATTTGGGCGTATGATGTCTGATTGACCCTTCACACAAGTGTCTTTCGATTTAAAAAAAAAAGATAAGCATCAAAGAGCATGTTGTATTTTTTATACTGTACACCAGATGGAGCTACAGATGTTTCAGTCTGCATGAGATGCATTTGTGAGTGATGACGATCAGCCCAGTATTCATATATTCTAGCATCTGACAAAATGTCAGTATTTATAAGGATGGCTGTCAACCCCCAGTGGGAGGACAAATCAAAACAAATACTTTCCACATGACCGTTTTTTGTCAAGTTGAAAACATTTTGTTGTTATTGCCTTCAACTCAGTATTAGGGAGATTAACTTTACTGCACAGCTTTTGTCAATTATGATAAACTTTTTTTTAAAGAAAAAAAAGAAGATCATCCAGATTATAGTCAGAAATGGAGAACATTTGAGGAAGGTTACTGAATTGTGTGGCATAGTTTAAAAAACGCAGCCTTTTCATTTTCATTATGTGCCTAATTTCCAACTTCTAAAAGACCAGCAGCAGATGACCTCAGGCCACATGGAGGACAGTAACAGCTGTCTATACAGTACACATTACCCCACAGATGGCAGTGACATTCACAACACATGTGTTTTACAGCTGCACATTACTATGCAGCGGAGGAAATTGTGCTCAGAGTGCTGTAGAGTTATGAACAGGTTTTGTGATTGTGGGATTTTCTAGGGATTTCTAGAAGGTTTGATTCGCCAAGTACTGGTCTTAATGGACCAGTATAAAAAGCAATTTTGCACAGATGGTCCAGACAATGTTCTCCCAGTATTCCTTTGAATAGGTGCAGCTAGGGGTTTTGATGGAGGAGGGGCTTTCCATTATAGTGTAACATTAGACCAGGATTGGTTATGTACTATTACAGTTTCTCAGCTGCCATAGAAAGAGCTCAGTGGGGCCATCATGATAAGGCCATGCTGTTTTCATTTCATTCGAGAGTGTTGGTGACAACTTTCTCCAGAAACATGAACGGCTCAGGTGGATTTTGAAATTGAGCCATTGATTTGCTGGGGATAGCAGGCAGGCACCCTCAGCAGTCAGTCTTCAATTCATCAGCTTCTAATCTGTGCAAACAGTACATAGTCTAATACAAATTAATTTTGGTTTCATTATGTGTTGAACTCAGATGAACTCATTCAGTTTCAAATGACGGACACTTAATATGACTATATTATTAAATGTAGCTTAGAGAAATTATTAAATGGAAAATGTAAGATGTACACATGCAGTGCATTTAAGGCAACCCACAGAAGCCTATAAACAGGAAGCTGTGCAGAGTATTAGAAGAGCAACAATGTTTCCACCAGCATTACCCCAACCTTTGCAAGGAAGACAGGCAGGGTAACCAACATAGAACAATCTGCAACTACTGTGGTGTCAGTATACCACAGACTGTGAACAATACAAGTGCTACTATCACTATTATTTCAGTAGTGAGTGAGGAGGGAGCAACATTCAAACTAAGACTATAGAGGCACTTTGCATTGACAATTAGTTTACAGTACTGCAGTAGTTCAAGTTTTACTGTGCATTCACCTCAATGGCAATGGTAACTATGATACTAGACGTAGTACTATTAAAATATCTGGTGTGCAGTTGATCGACATAAATCATAAACAAATATTTAATTTTCAGGCACAATGTCATCAGTACATGACCTACTGTCACACTCTGCTCAGTGACAAAAAAGGGATGGCATATCCTAATGCATAAATGTATTAATAATAATCATGATAAAAACCGTACAAATAATTGCGAGACTACATAGTTATTTGACATTTGTCTGTGCTGGTTAGGCACATAAAAAACTTTAATGCCTTAAATTTGAGAAAGCTATCACAAATAGAGCAGGTCCTAACGTGTCCTTTATTCTGACTTCACCCTCAGGATACATTTCACAATCTATCCCTGACATTTTACACTTTTCACTGTATGAATGTCAAAAGTAGCCCTATTTTTTATTCGATTGAAGAGTTTTGTTGTGTGGTGTATAATGACAAACTCTGGGACACATTTCCTTTCCAGGCATTCATGTGTAAGATTATTCCAATTTAGCTCATATAACTGAGCTGGATGAATTGAAGGTAAATTTCACTGAAGTCAATACAACCCCAGTCAAATTCAAGATAAAATGTATTTTCTTTCCCTGTCTCTGGTAGGTGAGCTTAGCTGCTACAAAGTTGATGGAGCACAGGGAATTGAAGAATTTAAGCTACAGTATATCTACATAGCTTCCATATAAATCAAAGAGATGAAGTCAGAGTGGAGAAAAGTCAAGGCTGTCTCCCATAAATATTCTTGAGGCAATATGATTGGCTGTTAGATGATGTTTCTTCACAGCTTTAACTTTATGGCAAGTGGCCTCAGGATCTGAAATAAAACTGTGACTGAAAGGTCATTGGTTCAAATTCCTGCATCAACAGTTAACAGTCCTTGACTTCCTTAATAACAGCGTTTAAGTGTGCTTTGCTACATTCCTGAAAACTACTGCTGTCTGGCAAAACGTGACAGCAGAGTTGTAGTAATCAGCTTCCAGGTATTACACTTGCTTCACCAGGGATTAATCCCTCAAGATGATGCAACGAAGAAGAAAGATATGTCAGTCAAATGCTGTGGTTGAAACCTGCAATAAATACTTTACGCCACTTGGGGGCAGCAGAAACGCGCTATTAACACAACACTGACATGACCATAATGGTTACCTACAGATCCATCAGGCAGATGACACCAGCGTCTATTTGGAGTTGTGTTTCTGGCCATTTAATGAATGTAAGTACAGTACTGTACTTTTTGCTCATCTTTTGTATCCACTTACTCTTGAGGACTCTCTTGAGTTTCATTATGTTCAACATCTAGTCACTAATTTTTGTCTATCTGCTGTTAAGTGTATGCAGGCGTAGCACAAAACGTATTTGTTTTGTTTTTTAGAGCCTTTCCATTTAAAACATTTGCTTTCAGCAACTGAAAATGACACATTTGAGAGAGATGAGATTGATACTTTATAAAACTCCATATAACAAGAGCTAGAAAAACTGCAGAGTTGGGTGATTATCATACAAGTCCTCTGACCCCAAGCATGATTATGTTATTTGATCTCATAGACACTCAACATTTAGCTTAACCAAATCACACACATTTCAGCTTTTCTATGTGATCTTCTTTTGATAACTATTTTAATAATTTTTCGCTTCACTTTGAAAACTTCTGGATTAGTTCATGCTCTAAAGTTTCGGATGTGTTGTTAGCTCTTGTTAGTAAAATATACTAACATTATAGCACCCTGGTCAGCCGATTTTAAGTAGGTAAGTTTATGATGTAAACGTATCAGTCCAATTGATGTTTAGACTAAAAGCAAAACTCAAATTAATCTTACTTTATCTCTCTTTTATAAGTGAAACATCAACTTTTGGGGCTTCAGTTCAGAAAGCTAATCAGCTGTTCTTTGGAACTTTTTCAAAGAGCTGTGGACCTCCAATATGGCTGCTAAAGGGTGTCATATCTCCTGACGTGTTCAGTTACATGAAAAGTCTGTCAGACCATGTGTTAATTTAATAATTAAACAGTTAAAAAGCTAAAAGTGAATTACTCCAACCACTTAATAACCAAAATTATCTCCGTAAACCATTTTCATCAATCAGAGGACTGGATAACAGAAACTTTAAAAAGAGGGACTACCTAAAATGTAATTAGTAGTTTTTACTAGTAGTTTTAAGTACATTTTTGTGACCATTTAGTTAAAAAAACAAATTTTATTAGCATTGAAGATTGCTTTTTCATAGGTCAAACACACAGAGACACATACAGTACTTACACTACATCAATCTCAAAAAGGAATGCAGTGTTTTGACTTCATTATTCACTTCAATACAGAATTTAGAAAACCAAACAAATGTTGCATTTAGAAACTTTACTCTGATTTTTTCTTTGCAGTCCCCTTTCTGCAACACCTGTGAGTGCAGAACAAGCAGCATTTGAGTGTCACCCAGAGAATAGTTAAGATAATTATGATAAGAAAGCCAATGACATCCAGGCAGTGGTACTGAATCCAGTTCAGATCATATGCCGCCACCCTTAGATGTTCAGCTCCTTTGTGTCTCATGACAAACTCGGTCCAGAAAACTGCCAGGTCTAAAGGCTCAACAGGACGGTCCAGGTGTATCTGAGACAACTCCACCATCTTGTCCTTGTAGCTGGGGAGAGACAACATTGTGGTGAAATTTTAAAAAAGAAATAGTAAATGGTATGATCTCCAGTTAATGATAATCAGAAGACCTACAGTATATTCTCACATACATCACATTAATATTTACTGCAATGCTGTTTATAGTATAAATATGTCAAATAAGATGTAAGATGTAAAATTAAAGACAAGGTAGGTAAACTATTCTAGGTAATAATAAAATTGCTTGTCTCTTAACAACAACAGCAGCAACAACAAACATCTACAGTCTAATAACTAATATAAATACCTACACAAATAGTTTATTATTGTAGTTTTTAAAGCCCCTGTGCAACCACACAGGTGTTTTCACTTATTCATGCTACTGGGAATTACATTCAACAGTTCACCAAACCCCAGAATGATGGAGGTGTAATGTTATACAGGTTTTACTGGAGAATAAATAAGTCCTATGATGTTTTGTGTAATCGGATGTGTTTATAGTGGTTCCAAATGGCCACTCTCAAAGGCAGGGGGGAAAAGCTGAATGTCATGTAGAGGGGAAAGACTACATATAATTTAAACACGGGGATATCAGTAAACATTTTGTCTTTTGTCTTTCCTGGAAGGTATTAATAGAGTTTTATTCTGTTGTTCACATTAACAGTGAAAGAAAAAGTTGTTCAACAAGGGAAAAGTTAATAAGAGACAAACTCTCGCTCCCCTTGTTTCCTGTCATGTTTGTGCTTGTCTGTCACTAACTAATAAAGTCATAAGTTGATCCAAAAAATGCATTTAAAAAAAATTGGATTTGCAAATGTTGTGTGAGGAAACAATGTGTTTGGAATGAAACACTCAAAGTAAACATACATTTTGTTTCTGTGCAACACTCCACAAATCATCAACACAACTAACAGGAGAGACAGGAGTCCCTGTACAGTCCAGATAAAAGGTTTAATCAGACAACATAACTGAAAACTCCTATGTGGGTGGACCATGAATGAGCAGTGACAGGGCAGAAAAATAACGGAATATATGCTATATTCCAATATGTAGATAAACATAATTCATCCTCAGAACAAATAACAACAAAAGTCATTATTTATCTTTTTTTTCTTTGTCAGTTCAGGTTTTTCTTCTGCCTGCCTTATTTGCACATTTTCTTTAATAGTGATTTTCTTTTCTTTATTCTGCTGAATTAACATCCAGATGTCTTACCTTTTGTCATGGATTATTTTATTTAAGGCTTCCAACAGGCTTTCAGTTGTGAAATCATATATAGCGAGTTTCACTGCAACACCGCGGGCCACCATGCGATGTACATTGTCTCCCTGGTCCCCAAACAGTGGAAACATCAACATGGGAACAGCATTACAGATACCCTCATAGATACCATGGGTACCTCCATGAGTGATGAAGGCCTTAGCCTTGGGATGGGCTGAGGAGCACAGGAAAAGCCATAAGTATAGGTATTCGTGGTCATTTGGTATAATCCGTTTAATGTGTTTCCAGAAAATGCTTCCAAATGATCATGTTGAAGTTGTGTAAATACATCAACACATCTATTACTATGACCATTTGATTCATTATTAGGGTATGATTTGTGACACAATAGCAGCACACGCTTTTCAACCATAACACACCTAGGAGATCATTCTGAGGCAGCCACTTCATAAGTCTGACGTTCTTGGGTAAGTCATCAGGAACCACTCCAGTGTATCTCCACACAACCTGAAACGTATAATACAAATATACAGACTATTCATGTATGGAATGTTTGACATTTTTACAGCAAGGCAAGGCAGGGGATAAGGTTGTATAATTTAGTCTGACTAGGGTGTTGATTGTGAAAAGAAAAGAGGAAGAAAAGAACAAATGGCACATCTAATAAATGTAATCAGTAGCAAGTTGCAGTGACTGATGTTGGTGATTTGAGTCAATCTGAGTGAAAAGGTTCAAACTGTTAAGGCCATTGTTACCCTTTGTGGAATTTGCCGAAAAGCATCAAAGAACTGTTTAGCCTTCTCCTGAGGCATGTTGGAGATCATTGAGCCCATGGTAAAGACAATAAAGCCGTCGTCTCCTGACCCATCCACAAACTCCTTCAAGTCCTGCAGGGAGGTTAGAGCAAAACTGAATTTTAGAAAAACAAAAAAAAAAGAATATGGAAGTTAAAGTATAAAAACTATATTGAAAACCCGCAGTGATGATCTTTATTGTTAATCTTTATATACAGTATATACTGTGTGTGTATGTGTGTGTGTGTGTGTGTGTGTGTGTGTGTGTGTGTGTGTGTGTGTGTGTGTGTGTGTGTGTGTGTGTGTGTGTGTGTGTGTGTGTGTGTGTAATCTCACAGCAAATACCATATGATATGTTGCAATAATATATTATAAATGTTTTTTCAGGCTTTGGCATTCACAACATTAAAATGTGCAGCAGAGGTGAAATATATCTAAGAGAATCAATTTCTTCAACATTTTATGTAGTATAGATCCACTAGATAAAATGTTATTTGTGCTTTTATCAACAAATCTGGTGCTTTTGTTGAGTATGTGATACCTGCCAACACAAAAGGGCCCCTCACTTCCTCTCTACACAGATCATAGTCCATGAATGTGCTTCATTCATGATTCAGATATCACACTCCAGGATAGCTGACAAAGCCTTTTTTTCACAGTGTTTAATCAATAAATTAATGAATCAATACAATTAACAGTTAAATGAATCATTTCACCCGTTTTTCATTCTTGAGATATCTCCTGACACATTTATCACCGTATTTCAATTCAAAAATGTAAAGGCTTTCTTTCCCCATACAAAATAAAGGAAATACTTGACAAGTCCCCACTGTATTTTAATGTATGGGACATGAAATAATACAAGGAAACAAGGTGCTGGTCTGTACATTCACACAGCTGTTTCCTGTCCCTTTCGCACTTATTATGTGTGTTTCCAAAAACACTTTGATAGTTCCTGACTGCACAAAAAACTAAAGTATTTTTAGATATTTAAGCCATCGAAAAAGACATCCAACTAAGACTGTAAGCTGCATTAGTCTCTTTTATTTTATTATAATTTTAGCGACCTTAGTGTATATCTTGGACATAATATCACCTTATAAAGTTATTTGGCTAACGTTAGCAAACAGCTACCTATTTACAGATCATGTGGACATGGAGCAACATTCATGTGGAGTCAAATCTAAGTTCAATATTTACTTTCCTTTTAGTTTTGGTCTTGTCTAACTGCTGAGGAAAATATTGAGTTATAGATTCTCCAGATAAATAAAAGCTTTACTTTCTGAAGTTGTAATGTCTGAACACTTCTCTGTTTTTCACTGCAGATTTTGTATTTCATTATGTCACGGTTTAAGGGGTTTTACTTTAGCCTGACTCAAAACAAAACTAGAGTATCTGATTTGCTTTAAGTGAATCCAGATGTGATGCATGTTTGTTCACTCTGGCATACATTCTTTACATACTCACCTCTGGCAGAGGAGCTATCTTTGCACAGTTGATACCTCCAATGAAAACCATGTTGGGCATGATAGGCTTGGGCCATTCAAAAACAAAGTCATATCTGAGAAGCCAGATGGCACCACGGCTTAAAAGATCCTTGTAGGTCATGTTATCTCCCAAAAATCGGCTGACCAGGTCGTCGAAGTGGACATATATTATGCGGCACATGTAGGACTCCATAAGATGCATTAACATGTTCTTTACTCTCTGTGGGAAGGTCATGGTGTTTACATTACCAGAGTAAGCCACAGGCACGTAGGAGGGAGGAGAAGGGCACTGTCTAGCCTTTGCATCCAACTCGCATGGAATTCCACGCAGGAAATAAACAGCTGGAATGGAAAAGACATGAGCCAGGATGGTGCCGCAGGGAAGAAAGGGGTCTGTTAGCACAAGATCGAAGCCCTCTCCCTGCATTCGACTCATCAGAGGTTTGTCGTTAAGCAAACTCTCACAACCTGTCACCTGAAGAGAAGTAAAGTTAACCAAACGCTCCATATTGATAAAC
Source organism: Scomber scombrus (assembly GCF_963691925.1). Taxonomy (NCBI): domain Eukaryota; kingdom Metazoa; phylum Chordata; class Actinopteri; order Scombriformes; family Scombridae; genus Scomber; species Scomber scombrus. Next base: position 20,634,376 of record NC_084982.1, on the reverse strand, counting down.
AAATCTGTGAATTGTGGTGGCTTGATGAACACTCCATCTTTGAGCTCGTCGAATTTTCCGTCCAGCTCAGCTTTGGTAAAGGGCACTGAGTGGATCTCTGTCCTGTAGCTCTCCGAGCCTTGGATCAACAGGCTGCTTTCAGGTACCAGGACCACAGCTTCATGACCCCTGCGGGTGAGCTCCTTCACCAGAATCTTCATGCTAAGCCAGTGGCTCCCGTCCACAGGCATAACCAGCACCTTCCCCCCCTGAACGGGCCCCAGACTGAGGCAGCACAGCCAGGCCATCAGCCCCAGTGTAGGAAACCACACCCCACTGCTCATTGCCTCCTCTCTGGTTTGCAAGCCGACTTGTTGTAAGAAGTAGTTGTGGCTGTTGTTAAGAGGTGGTTTTATGTGTGTGGGTGCGTGCGTGAGTGAGTGAGTAAGTGTGTAAATTCTGTAGGAAGTTCAAGCTCTGTTATCACACAAGCTATTACATAACCACAGGAAGACGGGGAGAGCAAGATTCCCAGTGGAACTTGTGGTAAAGTGTAACAGTCTGACTTAATCGGTTAATCATTGTCTAACATGACTTTGATTATTGTTTTTGTGTATTCATTAACACTTGGCACATTTACAGTTGACATGAATTGCAGTTTGCAATTGACATAAATTAACTTTCACCTTTTATATTGTAAGTTGTGATTCAGTTTTTTCTCATGGTATGTAAAATAGTGCAAAAGTACTATAAATACACTGTTTACACTTTTGTGATACCAATAGTAGTAGTAGTAGTAGTAGTAGTTTTTTAATGAAATGTAGTTTACTTAAGTTCAATATCTGTTTGTAGTCTTATTTGTTTAGTTTTTTTCAACAGTAGGCTAAAGATCAGGGTTAGAGTTGCAACTCATGATGACTCTGCTTCCAGCTTGAACTGTGATTAGTGCAAAGTCGTGTAAAGTCTCTGTTTACTTTGGCTGTTCCTTTCTCTACTCTCCTGGAAACAGAGACACATGCGTGCTTAATGGGCTATTGAAACTGCCCTCTTTTTTTTCACCCTCTCTAGTCACACACACCAGCACGCACACACATACCTACAACCATTGTAAAATGAGACCAGTGGCGTGCAAAGCCTCTTGTAGGAGGAACCTGACACCGTCCTCTTCGGAGGGGGTGATAACATCAAAACAATGTAATTTGTGGAATTTACCCCTGGAAACCTCTTATGAAAGTGACTGTAGGGCTCCTTGCGTGAGTGGAATATGGTCTTAATCAAAAATGTCAAAAGCAAAAATCCATCAAAAAGATCCAAGACACACTGGAGGGTTTGTGCAAAATTAAAATGGCTTTGTATTTAACATGACCAATGTGTTGCAACCCTCTTAGGTCTTCATCAGGATCATTGTTAGCAGTTATTAACACGACAATTGTATAATGAGTTGAGTTTAATGGTTCTCAATCAATATGCAAGGCTACCAGTCAAAAAAAGAGGAAGTGATACATCATCAAAAGAAAGGTTAAGAAAGGACGGGGCAAGAGAAAGATGTGAAGGGGGATGGCGTTGGGAGGGGGCACACTTAAATTATAAAAAGAGGATAGATATAATGTGGTTACTGAGCCAATGTAGACCTAATCATATGTTTCTGTTCATGACTACAACCACATAGTGACTACAAAATCACTGTCACCATCAACAGTTCCATCCAAAAGATCTCATGTTGGAGTAGTCTTTCTGGTGTTCACCCCCTCTAATGTCCTTTTCTACTATTTTAAAAACCATGGCTTTTAGTGTACTAGGGTTTCCACGTCCCAATTGCACATAATGTGAAGCCTTTAGCATAATCAACACTTTTTGTGCTGATGGCATTTCTATGTTCTGCAACTCATTCTTTCTCAGTCATCTTCATGTTTGTCCTATATTGAAAGAACCACAATGGCACTCCTGTCTCTAAACAGGAGATAAACAGATGTGCAGTGTTGCAACTGGCAACATGTCACATTTGACATCTATGAGATGTGCTCCCGTCTTGAAAATGGTTCCATGGAGCATTTGTAGCCATGTTGTTCATTTGGGATGGGGAAGATAGCCCTGTACCACCTAGTCTCTCAGATTCATTGCACGTCTGAATGAGAACTGAGGTGGTTCTGTCGACAGTGGTTGAAGAAATACATCACTCTAAAGAATGCTCTAATTGTGTTTAATGATGTTTCTTATATGAGATGCTTGGTTGCTGTTTTGTGTCACAAAATAATTTGTGAGGACTGGTGTGGTTTCTTTTTGGTTTGGTTGGAGTAACTGTTTTCTATTCAAGGACTTGACTCTTTGAAGTGATTTATCCACTATTTCTTTTGTATCCACATGCAGTCAAGCGTTTTGCCAAGTCTGCCTTGTCATATAACTATGCCTCTTTGTCACATGTCTTAGTCATTGGAACTGGCCAAATGAAATGGTACTGATAAGAGTCTTTGGATGGAAACTGTCAGCCCTTAACATGTTCTTCATGTTGCATAAAGAATATTAGAGTGTCTATGTAGTGTCCAAACCATTTCATTTTGTCCAAGTAGAGCTTAGCTTAGTTCTTTAGATAGTACTGACATGCATTCATTGGAAAAGGATATAAAAAGATGTCGATCACATTTGCTGCAGTGTATCCTCCAGTGGATGTTGCATGTGTGGGGTCTCTGTGTTTGTCCCTTCCCTTGAGTTGTCCCATTCTTCTTCCTTTTCCCCCTCATCATTTTTTGTTTTGGTTGGATCAGGGTTGTTGTTACTGTCTCCAGGGGTTGTTACATGGGATGGATGAGACAGAACAGACCCTTTTGTTCTTATGAGGGGGTTGGGTCCAAGAATACACATTGCTCTCTTTGTAATTATTTTGGGCCGTTTGAAATTTGGCCAGTTTGTCTCTTTACAGTGATTTTTTTATTTTCCATCTCCTCCTTTAGTTTGTTCTCAAATTTGAGGGTTTTGTTCAGAGGGATCGATGGACTCTTAGTGATTCGATTTCCTTTATTTCTGATATTTTGTAGGTCACCTTTCTGTCACTTACCCATTTTCTTTTGAATTTGGTATTGTCAAAGTCTAATGACAGGATTATTCATTCATTACCCTTGGGATTATCTCCTCTCTCCAGTAGTCTTATAATATGATTGTGTGTAAATCCAACTTTTTCTCCTTTTCTTAAAGTTTCCTCAGAATGTGATATAATTCTCTCACATCAATTGTTTGGCCACTGGCTTCTATATCTAACAGTTTCTTGCACTATTATGTTTTTGCCTTGTTCATTAGTAAAGAAAAATGTGTTATTGAAGACCATGTTGAAGATGCCTAAAAAATTACTCCTGCTGAAGGGGAAGACAATGGCAGAGAAGTGCTGTTGGGTCTTTGGATGTTTCAGGTGTACTGTGCATATTTAATCTTGTGATGGGCTTATTGTTAATTTTTAACTGACTGCACTGATAAAGGTGATAAATAACATTTGCCAGAGTACTTACTCAAATAAAAAGATTAGATTTGATGATGATTGATCTTTGTGCAGACTTTGATAGCCTTTGATTAATAAGTACTCTTTGTTGACCAAAGAGTACTTATTAATACAATGGTAAGTGTGTGGACTTACCTGGTACAGCCCTCAGTTGGCTCAGAACATATGTAAACTAAACTAAACTAAACTAAACTAAACTAAACTAAACTAAACTAAACTAAACTAAACTAAACTAAACTAAACTACACTAAACTAAACTAAACTAAATACATCAAGATCAATGCCTCTCAATTCTGCTGGCTACTTCTGGACAAGAGTATTTAAACCCAATAATTAACACAACAATTGTATAATGAGTTGAGTTTAATGGTTCTCAATCAATATGCAAGGCTACCAGTCAAAAAAAGAGGAAGTGACACATCATCAAAAGAAAGGTTAAGAAAGGACTGGGCAAGAGAAAGGGATGTGAAGGGGGATGGCGTGGGGAGGGGGCACACTTACATTTTAAAAAGAGGATAGATATAATGCGGTTACTGCACCAATGTAGACCTAATAAGTTCCATATGTTTCTGTTAATGGCTACAACCACATAGTGACTACAAAATCACTGTCACCATCAACAGTTCCATCCAAAAGATCTCACGTTGGAGTAGTCTCTCTGTTCACCCCCTCTAATGTCCTTTTCTACTATTTTTATTTAAACCCCTCACCAAATTATTACTCTTTCTACCTCCAAATAAATGTATCCTTCACACATCTATGCTGACTAATGTTACCTGAAGTCACATAGTCTGTACACAGGTTACTTGCTATCTATTCTATGAGGAAACCAGTCTGACCATCTGCACAAAGCACAGAATTTCCCCACCTGACCCTGGTTACCATAGGAGACAGCCAGCGATCCTTATCCTATATCCCAGGGTCATGACAGGTCATGATCTACTGCTCAGAAAATGACCAGCGAATGACCTGGGGAATAAAAATATTTCCCACACAGAGAGAAGGGTGTGGCATGCAACAAAAGTCTGTGGCCAGAAACTAATCTGATTATAAGCGGTTCTCCACATTAAAACATTTTTCACTTTGTTTTGTTGACTCTGTGCCTGACTACAGGAGGATATGGAACAGTATTAGAGTCATGAGCCAGTTCAGAGTATGACTTTTTATATTAATGTCCCCTAATCTTCTGGAAGAGTAGTATGACAATGTTCACATCCACTTCTGTTGTGTTATTACCATAGTGGGAGGTGCCAACACTAACCACCATCCAGTCTTGCACGCTACTTCGTGAGAGCAGTGTAAGGAGTCAAGGTTCAGTAACAATGTTGTTGTGCATGCAGAAGTGCTTTGACAGCACTCATAGCCAAAACAGAATCATAAACTTTGGGTTGCATTTACATGTTGAAGCTGTGTAGACAGCTTTGGTTAAAATGTATCTGTTCTCTCTGAGACAGACAATGGAAAAATGCAGCTGAAACACTTCCTGTGTTGACAGCAGGGATATATACAGTTTAAGAATATGCCATGGTCATATTTTTCTGCAATAACAAAGGTTACAATGTGAAACCTCCAAACCACACAAGGCTTTCCTGTTTAGATCAGGCTTTTTTATTGAGAATATGGGATTGTGTGTGTGTGTGTGTGTGTGTGTGTGTGTGTGTGTGTGTGTGTGTGTGTGTGTGTGTGTGTGTGTGTGTGTGTGTGTGTGTGTGTGTGTGTGTGTGTGTGTGTGTGTGTGACCATAAGACAAGGTGCATGGGAAACTGCATGCCATTACAACAGCACAGATCTCATGTAATTAACAGTTTCAGCTCCAGCAGTGTATTGACGTGTAGCTCATAGAGAAGCTGTGTAAATAGTAAATATTATTATTATTAATGAAATTCTAACCTGCTCATGAACACCGCTGATCCATCCCTAACAAGTCTTACAACATACCAACAACCTGATACAATCTACCATTTTGTAAAACAAGAAGACTGACTAATTTGTCTGTTGCAGGCGATATGATGCCTGTCACTAATATCTGCCTCAAAGTAAAAATCATAATTCATTTCATCTCAATAATGCAGGACAATCTGCTTTTAGGGATTTGTCTACTTTTATTTTGCAAGTTGAGCATTTTATTACAAAATGTTCATTCACAACGGGATTTGAAAAAATAAAAATAAAAACAAGAGACATCTCATTTGCTAATTGCTTTGAAGTCATGCAAAAAAACAAAAAATAAAAAATAAACAACCTTTCATTAGAAACTATTGTGCTAAAGTTTTTTATTACCTTGTACAAAACTATCTGACTAAATGTGCAGACGTTGAGATTGCCTTATACGCATCACGGTTAATCAAAAGGGGTTTGTGACATGAACTGAATGGTATAAGGATTTTTATTCTTTAACAAGTTAATGATGTCATGTGAGGAGCTATATTTAAATTCTCTCCTCGTTGATCCAAAATTTCAAAGAACAAATACAGTTCTTTATGTTTTATAAGTGTGCTGATAAAATAATGAGTGGAACTGTAGAATCTGACCTGTTGTGAAACCTGGGTGGTAGAAGTGAAGTCCTTATCAACCAAAGCTGAATTGACTGATCCTGGAAAACCTTGATGCATTTGTGTTGTTAAAGATTTGCAGCGGACAACCATATGAGTATTAATCATTATCAACTAATTGCATCATATTTATCTACACAGAGGCGTAACAGTCCTGCTGGCTGAAATCCAGTTCATAGGAAAGGTTAATGCTAGCCCGATGGGTGTTCTTATACTTCATAACATTTCAGATGGTGTCACATAAGAAGTCCTCGCCATTTGCAACTCACAGACCATAGAAAAGTATTTGTAATGTACAGTAAGTGAGACTAAAGTGTTTGCAGTTTACAGATTGTGTGGTTTTTACACATTTGTTTTGGCGAAAAGTTGATAAGATAAGTGCATAGAAAGCAGTGTGTACTCTCTCCCTTTCTTTTTACTGCTGCCACTCAAACATGACATATTAAATGTGGGCAGGTCTCTATTGAAGGAGAGTTAGTGTGCTATTCCAAACATTCTGTTTAGTTCTATAATTCCATCTTCAATGAATGGGAAATGAAAGTACACAGTGTTATATGAGAGAGTCATCTAACAATACCAGGTAATGCTTTGTTGTACAAATTAAGTAGGCTTTGAAATGAAGCATTTCCTTCTTTCATTCTAATCCAAAGGATATTTCCCCTCAAACACTTTTTATTACAGATGTAAATAAGTTAGTAAAAGGATCAAAAATTGGGCCTCTGACACACATAAACACACAAAACTGAATGTAAGTAATAAAAAGAAAGATGACTGCTAAGTATTACAACTGACCTATGAACATCAGTTCTGATACTCAAAACTCACAAAATTCATACAATATTAAATATTTAAAATTTTTCAGCAAGATTATAATTGCACAGACATATGACTATCCCCACCTAAAGGATTTGAGGCATTGCAATCATACCAAAGTCTTCTGATGCATAGAAAAGTTACAATAGTAAGGCGATACTCTCACCTTGAACTGCCTCAAGTAATGCAATCAGCAACATTTTGTTGTATTTCATTGTTTCACCTTGATAATGTGACTCCATTGCCTTCAATCACTGGACTGTTGTAACAAATCGTAAATGGAGATAAAGCACTGATTAGTTGTGCAACTAGATTGCAACAGATGAAATAAATCAGAGCTATGAAAAGAAGCACAATGTCATCTGGCTATAACCACATGGTGGTGCCAAAGTCATATAGATCCCCCACATTACTTGTCCTATCCATGAGAAAAAACACTGCCTTTGAAAACAATCAGTTTAACGTTTGACCTTTTGCTGTCAACTCTGTGTGGTCAGGAGTGCTGCCTCAGCCGGTTTTTTGAATGATTAAAGATCACACACAACTTTGAGGGTTAACTGCATGATTCAAAAAGTACTGACTGTGTTTATATGTAGAAAGGCATCATTCTTTAAATTAATATACAAAAGTGTTGTTTCAAACAAAAAATACATAAAGGTCGTCAAAGGACATCTCGGAAGGTGTCGAGTATGACAATATTTACTCTGGTTTGTAGTCCATATTTATTCTTTTATCAACCAAGTTGCCTAAAACACAGTGAAACTTCCCGTTCACACGTTTAAAGGGTTAAACACGTGGACGTGTTACTGAACAAAACCTGTTAACAGTGACATCAACCCTCTTACTTGTCTCCTGCACGGAGAGAGTAAGACTTCAAAGCTAGATCTTTGGTTTGACTCTGCTCGGATGCGCGCCGAACCTGAAGTCTCCAGACGCGCAGCAGAGGATTTTGCGCACTGAAATCAAGTATAGCTGAAGAGAGCGCACAGCGAGCGGACTGCTACTGTATCTTTACTGCAGCTCTGTCTGTGGGATACGGGCTCATTTGGCTGTACTTGACACCGACATCGTATTAATACAGTTGCTCGGGATTATATAGGGGAAAAGATACCTCACAGTTTATGTCGGTTTGGCTTGATTCGCAACTTAGGAGTGTTGTTTCAACTGAGCCATTAGCCGATTCACCTGGTTTGAAGAGAAATCAAAGAGTCCCAGCTGCTCAGGGGAACATTCACTCATCAACAGCCTGAGAGACGAAGACAACTGTGAGGAATTTAGGACACTCTGCCTGAAGTGGATTGAACAAGGATGATTCCCACCGCCTAAGTGAGGTATTGCATTTGAAAAACGGTAAGAAAAAGTTCTCTCTTTTTTTTTTTCAAAGATACGATTGAAATATCCTATCCTGGGCGTCCTTTCAGATTTACATCGTGACATTTTGGACTTTTCTCGCAGGTGATCACAGCAATGTTTCAGCGGCATGTGCGTCTGCCCCTATCCAAATCTTCCAGAGAGGATTTAAGCGCCGCTCATCTTGAATAAGTCGAGAAGTCATTGAAGATGAGAGCTCTGCAAACATTCCTGTTCTTTGTCCTCCTGCACCAGGTGAGGCGTGAGGTGGCTGAATGAGAGCAACCACAAATGTAAAAATATGTCTGCAACCAAGAAGGCTTTAAAGAGAAAGTTGGCTCAAGATTGTTATTTTAAAAATAATAATAATACAGTTGACCCTTAAAAGACACGAGACAAAGTTTTATATATATATATTTATATTTAAATGACTTATAGCTATTTATGTATTTGATCAGTAATATGCAATTTACTGTAGATCTGCAACATATAGCTCCCTCAATATAACTTGTTATCAATAACAACATAATACCAAATATCATTTAAATGAATTCCTGGCATGAGATACAAGTCAGCAAATGTGTCTGGCAGACATGAACTCTAAATTCAGTTTTACAAAGAATACACCTTTATGTTCAGAACTTAAACTAACATCTGGCTTTATGAACATGAATTATTAAAATCTCTTAAAACCTCAACATCTCTACATATACTGTATGTTTTTATTTTATTTATGCAGCCTATTAAGAATACATTTTAGAATCAAAACAATAGTTTTTAATCTAGTTGATTTAATTTTGTAGAACAGATTGTGATTTTGCCAAAGCCATAATGTAGTTAATTTATTTAATAGCATCTGATAACTTCTTATTACTATTTGGCATTGCGACTTCTCCAAGGAAACATTTGTAGTTATAGAATAAAATGTCTGAGTCTGTATTTGTACGATAAAGCAACCATTTACATTACACAGTTAATGTGAGACAATGCACATTATAGTTTAGAATTAACAATTATTCATTATTCTTAATTGAGAAGTGAATTAATTTAGATTAAGAAAACCATTAACTATTCACCGAACATAAACTGGTATATGCTTCCTTGTCAGCATGTAAAGTTTATGGTTTATTTCCACTGTGGTGTCTTTTTATCTTTTATATTACGGCCTTTTTGATGTTGCTTCTGTCACGTATGGCTCAACAAAGACCTCCTCTCATTTGTGCAGCTATATCACATGAATATTTGTGGTTATCAATCATTCTAATACATTTTGCTCATAGGCTTGAACAAAATTCAACCTCTGTGATGAAAATCCGACACAGCATCTTTGCCTCACTAAAAACTAGGCCAGAGTAAAGAAAAAAAAGAAAGGAAAAGAAAAAAGGACAACTGAGAACAATAAGTGAAAATTGCAAAAACCCACAGGTTTTAATGCTTGCGCTGTTACTCCGTGATAACTTATACAGTGTGATGAAATCACAAGTCCCTTTGAAATGATTTAATATTTACTAGAAATTGATTGTCTTAAGCTTTTGGACGTAATCTTTTTCTAGTCTAATTCTGTTTTGATTGTAGGAATAATCTCTCCAAAGACTTCAAAAGCTTTAGGGAAATAAAAAAGTGTTTTTGCGCTTTTTTAATTGTATTCTTTTATTCCAACAGCCGCTGATGTTGTTCTCTATAGGTAGCTGAATACATGAATACAGTGTGTTTTTTATAGTGATCATCCTAGCTTTATGGGCTTTTGTCGTGAACAGATCTGAACAGAAAATGCCATGTGATTGAAGAAGTTCTTCATATCTATGCTATCCTCAAAGAGACCTTCTTTAAAGATAGCCTTGAACGGTGCAGATGCAGCGACAAAGTGCTGCCTGCCTGCTCTGGATGCTGTTGTAATCAGCCTTGAGTCAATTGGGAGCTCTGCCTCCAGAGAACGAGGCTGCTTCCCTGGAGACCCTCTCTTCATATGCCTCACTGGCTTCCCTCCCAGCAGACCCACCACTGTCTGACTTGGGACGCATTGGTCCTTATCAATAGTCGCCCACCCTCTCAAGAGAGAAAATGTTTAAATACCAGGCCAAAGCTCAGTGAAAGCATGACATATGCACCAAAACGTCTCAAGCTACGAACAATTTTTTTTTTTTTTTAACAGTAATTCAGAATTACTGTGCGTTAAAGTTGTAAGACCAGATTTCAACCCAAGCATCATATAGTGTCACAGGATGCACCTCAGCAAACTGAGCCACCAGGATACTCTTTAATATGAAGGAAAAATGTTTATTGTTTTGAGCGAAGCGTCAGTGTCTAGCATTTTTCAGTCGTTCATGCGTGTGACCAAATCATCCAAATGAGACACAAAAACACAACCACTTTTCTTCTTCTTACTCCTTTACTCTTTCTCTCTCTCTCTCACACACACACACACACACACACACACACACACACACACACACACACACACACACACACACACACACACACACGTATAGAAACATTCAGAACATGAATCAAACAGTGAAAATCTAACCCCAGCCACAGCATCTGTGCCATACCCCAGGGACAAATAAGAGGGTCAAAGCCATCCTGGGAGAACCCATTCTTCCCCATGACATCTGCTGCAGTTATCCTTTGTGCAATGACAGCAGAACAATGTAGATGAAGATGAAACATACTTGAGAGCTCTGCACTCTGCAATCTCCCCCTGCCTGTCCTGCCCTGCCTTTATTCCACAGATTGCATGCAGGGGAAGTGGGTTTTTCTGCTCGGGATTAAGTGTGAGAAGACGTTGGCAAAGTCTATTACGCCTTTGTATCTTATTGCTCTTTGGTATTATTATGTCGTGACAAAGCATCTATGTGGACCATGTCAAGAGGATCAGTGGTGGCGTTAAATGTAGAGCTACCTCCTATGTTACCGTAACGCCGCCCGGGGTCAGACTGAGCAAGGCTGGAGCGAGCATTTTGATAGAAGGGTGTGACGCATTAAAGAGACAAAGCTTAGCTCGTTACTAGTAAGCTGAACGTGTCTTGTCCCCTGGATTCGCTACATGCTCGGAGTTCATCCCCAACTTTGATGTGTACTGATTTAAAGGATTACAAGTGATTTCTCATAGGATTTAGCATTAATTTGAGCAGTTATTTATTTATTTATTAACATGCAGTTACTTGATTATTTATCTGTTCATCTGCCAGTGAAAGTGGGAAATCATTACAACAAGTGAAAGTGAAAGTGAATTTGTAAAAATGTGCCAAAGGATCTTTTCCCACTTTTTTCTCTGCAGTGCTGGAGTGAGACAGTGAGGCTCTATTCAAAGTCAAAAAGGGCTCTGGCAAGGACAACAGTTTTATCCCTGTCTTCATAACAAAACACAAATTTTACATAAATTCCCTCTCTGAGGGCTCTTTAACCCTTTTCCCCTTCCCCATGCTCAATTAGGTTTGGTTTTATTATTTATTTATTGTATATTTAAAGGCAACTAACACTGGGAAGTGTAATAAAATGTACAGTGGGGGGATTAGGAGCAGCTCTTTAATCTCACGCTTCTGATAATACTGCATGGGCTGATTGATTAGTTTTTCAGGAAGCTTATGTCAGAAAAACCTAATCCGTCTTTGGATTGTGCCAGCCTTGTAAGGTTTTCCGCGCCGCCACTTTATCATGGCGGCGAATTACAGAGCTGCTGGGCTGTGATAAGGTCCTAGTCTCTTTTACAGACCCCACTACCCAACCCCTGCACCCCCCCTTTCCCTCTGGACAATAAAAAAATGTGTTTATATTCTTCACATCCCTGCTCTGCCTGGTCTTCACATCAACCTCTCCCAGGATTTGCCTTGTAAGAAAGAGAGAAAAAAGAGTGGAACTTAAGTCTTCAAAAATCCACCAGAGAAATTGGGTGGGGAGCGAGAAAAATATGAGAGAAAATGGCAGGCAGACCAGTAGAAATTTCTGTGGAAGTGATTAAACATGGATTGACAGAGTGAAGGGGCCTTGTATGCATGTGCTGCCTTCCAGGAATCATTTTGGAGCTTACATGGTGCTGATGTGTATCTGTGCTCATATTGGGGTCACAATCTTTCTAGCCAGAAGGCTTGACTAGATAATCCCTCATAAACAATACTGTCTGTGGCATTTGCAGTTGTCTTAGACCTCCTAAGGAAAGGTTGTCATTTCTCTGGGTTAAATCCCTCAAATGTATCTCACAGCCACTACAGGTTGTATTGACTATACTGAGACTTGCAACCTATTCGTTTGTCAATCATCAATCATAATTGTGTGTGTACAAGCAATCAATCTATGATAAAGGTCCTAAAGTGAAGAGAAAGAAGTTCCAAGTGATTGATAGGTGTGACACAATTGCCCTTTGCATTGACAATAACCCTCATCTGGCTGCTGGATGGACCATTAAAGACTTAAGTCAAACAATTATGAGCGGCGCAATTACTTTTCCCCAGCTCCTCTTGTGACGTGAGGTTTTCAGAATGAACTGAAGTGCTAAGCTCTCTCAGAGCAAGTCACACTCACTCTGACAGTTCTGGTGTAGGAAACATTATGTTTAATATGATATTGAGTAGGCTTTGGTGTCTGAGGCTACAGCCCTGAATGCTTCATGAATAGCACCGGATCTAAAAAAAAACCCCCAAAAAAACAACAACTTAAAAACTCGAAACAAAGCAAAACATATATACGTATATATGTATAAATATTGTTGGGTCCTCTGTGGGTCATTCAGGAAGCAGAAGCTGCTTCACACTACTGGGCATGCACGCATTTTGTTTCAGCGCAAGAAAGAAAAAAAGAGAGTGCGCTCCAGTTACAGGGCTTGTCATTGTTGACATTTTGTGGTAGCTACTGTAGCTAGCTAATTCACTGAGGCAAGCCTTGAAGGCTATGGATATAAGAGGCTTTTTCAAAAAGAAAAGGGATGAAGGCAACAAGACGCAGGTGAGGTTAGAGGAGGTGGAGGTGGAATTCTCTCCTGTTGCTGTAGCAGCAGATGAGTCATCTGCAAGCTCAGGTTGCTGAAGAAGAAGGCTCTTCTCAAATATTGTTGTCACAAGGCACATCATTTATGAAAACAAGTATTTCTAAGGCATACCTTTACATATCATTATAGCTACTATATGTAAATCATTATAAATAAGACTAATTCCAAGGCACAACAGTGTGCGACTGCACACAGTTTGAGAGCCACTGGTCTAGTAAGCCTGCACTCAGTGTGATGGACTAGTACATTAGTCGTGCACTTTTGTATTATCTGATATTGGTTGGTGTGTTCAAATAATTAAAATAAATTGATAACGTGTTTATGATCTAATCATCATATCAAAACATTAGAGATTTGGTGCATACACTGATTGCATCCTTTTATTAGCAGGATAGAAGATAGAGAGCAGAGTAGAGGACATGAGACACCAAAAGAGCAACGGGAGAGCTGAAGAAGAGGAGAGTATCAGATAGACAGATAAAACCCAGAGTGAACACAGTTTGTCAGTTCAAATTTGTCACAGTTCAGAAGGAGCCCTTGTCACACAACAGAAGTAGTAGCTATGGGACCGGCATTGGCAACATACAATCTACCATATGTGTTTCACATTTTATATTCATTTCACTCTGAAATAACTTGAAAAAGACACAATTATTGGGTGAAAATCTAAAGATTTCCAGGTTGGGCTATGCCCCTAATGTTTCACAAGCCTAACAATACCTCTGATGTTGAGTTTCCTGATCTTGGTCCTCAGCTATGAATTTTTATAGGCGATGTGCAGCCTGAGGCAGTCTCAGGTCTGGAGGCTCCGCTATCCGCTATAGCATTGCCATTATCGCTCTGCAGGGTCAGAAAGATCCCGCACCCTCTGATGCACAACCTCACTGTTTAGTAACTGTTTTACTGTCTGCGTTGCCTTTCGGTGCTGTGCTGCAACAAAACAAAATGTAATCAAGAGTTTATATAAATCAGGTTTTTGTCTAAATCATCTGAGGAATTATGGTGTCACTATATAAAAAAATGTTTGCGTAACAATCCAGTATTGAAAACCACATAGTTGTCTTGTTTCTGTTCAGTCATTACTTCTCGTTCATGTCAGAACTACCAAACCACGATAAGCTGCGTAATCACATAAAACCATGACTAGCCAGGCACAGTAGTAAAGTTTTTGCCTTTGAAGACTTTCATATTTCTCAAACACTCTGACATACAAAGTTCCTAATTACTACCTGGCTTGGTACTTGGAGAAGGCAATCACACAACATGTCAGAGCCTGGAAAAATGATTGACCTCTTTAATTAAAACCGCATTGCTTCTCTGTAACAGGCAAGGTGTGACAGCTTTAGAATAAGTACAGTAAATCTCCCTTCTGATTATTCTCAGTTTTGCATTTCCTCCTCTGTGTCTGGGCTTTGAGGCCTTTCTTTTCAGCTTGTCATTTCCAGCCCTAACAAAGCACTGTCAGCTCCCCTCTGTCTTTGTATATTTCTTGTGAAGTACCTGTCTTCAGAACTACTCGGAGAAAAAGGAAGCAACGTTGTTTCTACTCTTGTTTCTTCTTCAAAGGGAGCTGTTTCTGTGAAATCAGCCGCGGCACAATCTGCTCTGAGAACAGAAACATTTGCTCTGTCAAATTCAGTGGATGTACGCTTGAGCAAATCAAGCAAAAACATTTTGAATAAAATACCCGAATCATTCGCAGCATGGATTGAAAGAGAGGAAAAAACAAAGCTGAAGTTGTTACAAACCAAAAAAGAAAAAAAACAAAAGAAAGAAAGAAAGCTCAGTTTAGATTATGTTTTCCTAAGAGGAAGTGACCAAACTAAAACAGGAACCCTGAAGTATTAACTTGCAATGCCTTCTTAAGTATTAGCTGAATAGTTTTACAAGCGCATTTACCATTGTTGGACAGAGAGGAAGGTGTTTAAAATTGGTGAAGAGAATGATAATTACATTGAGTCCAATGTGTTTTGTAAAATGATCTTCCTGAATCCCTGCTATCAGGCACACAGAGGTGTGCTGCAGGTGTCAGGAGCCTGGAAAAGAGTTGGTGCTTTGACCATGTAAGGGGATTATGAAACTGATGATGCATTGAAAGGTAACGCCTGCCTAAAAGTGAAGTGTTCAGGGCTTTAGTGCTGTCACACGTGGCAGGTGCTGAGATAACACAAGTATCCAGATTACCTGGAGGCTCTCGTCCCAGAGCCTCCATGCACACTCCTTCTCTCCTGGTGGGATCACTATGAACACTTTGTGAACGCCTTACATCATCGCTGCATTTAAATTTTCCACACCAATAAAATCTAACTTCCACCCTCAAGCCTTGACACCCATAGGTGAAAATCATATTATAATGATCCCTGCAGATAAATCACTAACTGACATTAAACGCATTATTTTAAATTGTTACATGCTGTAGATTCATGCAGCCATACAATCTAGATTTTTATAGATTTTATTGATGCAAGGAGAGCATTTGGATCCATAGTACATATGCATAAAATGATAGCTTCTTCCCAGGTCTGTTGATTTACTAATTTGTCAAAGTCACTGATGCTTGTAAATATAAATTCAGTTGTATTTGATCATTTTTGCCACTATGAAGTAGATGTCGTAGGTTTTCTTGCTTTAAACATTTTAAGTATGTGTACATCTGTTAAGTATTTTATACTGTATTGCAGCTACTATACAGCATAAGTAAATATTGTACTTTGTACTTAGTTACATTTTCTGCAAACTATACTTATATATTTATATACTCGTTACTTTGCAGATCAAGATTTTTTAATAGAAATGTAAGTAAAACATGATGCACTGCAACAGATAAACAACCCAAAAGTATTTTTTTTTTTAAAGTATATTAGATGTCTCAGGACCAACCACTGTTCAACATTAAAATGTTTTTTTTATGTTTTATGTACTTGCATTACTAATACACAAACAATAATAATAAATATATAATAAAATGTTGACAGGGGCCATTCTGCGTAATCTTTTATATATTTTAAATATATTATGATAATATGTTGCTATTTCTGCTTAATTAAAGAATTCAAAGTCCAAGTCAAATTTTCACTTGCAATGAAGTGATAAAGTGTTTTTACAGTGTGATATTGCTGCTGGTACTTAATTAAAGGTCTTGAATTATCTGTCTGAAAACCTCAAAATAATACAGTAATTGGTAATGAAATGAGTTTCAGTTTTAGTGTCCCATAACCTTTATGCTAAGTGGTCAAATTTATAATTTTTTGGCTACACTTTAGCAAAGCAGCTATTAGCTTTAGTCTAAAAAGGGTCGCAGGGATTTTTATTTTAAACACAAATCTGACTATACTAACTCCTGTAATGGGTAATGATTGAGAGTAAAGTGCTTCTACAACCTTCAGTTCCTGCTGCCTGAAGGTAAGCAGAAGCAATCTGTCTTTAATATTAAAGCAATAATACAGGAGTACTTCTGCTGTGTGCATCAGGTGTAGCTGCTTTCTATGGCTTATGTTAAATTGGTTGGTTTACACAGTAAATCTTCTGGCCTCCTTGCAATGTCACATTTTGGCATCTGATTGCCTCTAACCAGCTCTATGTTATTACACTGATAGAAAGTTCAGCAAATCTGTGTTGTCAGTAGATCTGACAAAAGCACTGACACTTTTTTTTATCCTCAGAAAACAGATGATACATATGACATGTGACCGTGATGGGGACTTTTAACCAGCTGCTAAGTGACAGATATAAAAGGTCAAGCATTTAAGTTGATGTGATACTTTGAGAGGTCTGGGAATGCTATTTCGGGAAATACTTGCGCTCATTAGAATCCAAACAAACTGTGTCACTAAGGTCGGCGCTAACTGTGGTATAATTTCCTGCAATCTGTTCTGTTTATTGAGAGAAAACTGAAGCATGTTTTTACAGTGCAGTTTGCAGCTTCCATACAGCAGTTGAGATAACTGCTTGTGATTTCTGTAGTTTAGTGTTTTGCTTCCTGTAGGGAAATGCTCCCTGATGATACTGAGGACTTCACTATGAAGATAGGGGATTTATACAAACACCAGTACTAGTGGATGTTTGTTTAAGCTTAGAAAAAGGTGATGTTCAGTCAGTGTCAGTTGATGGGAGGAGGGGAAAAAAGGACCCTGTGTGACTGAGCAAGAAAAAAAAGTACACTGACACTATAAACATGACTAATAAGTCAAATTATATGATTTATACTTGCCAAAGGAGGGTTATTTCCTGTAATGTATGCTAATCGTAGGATGCAAGCAGCCCAGAGTGACATAATTAGCAGTCAAATAATATTTTGCCAAAGTATGTGTGTGAAAACGCCCCCAAACATATAGTAGTCCATCTTATTTAAAGAGAGCCACTGATGCATTATAACAGAGAATAAAACGGTTGGGCTCGTATGGACAGACTCTTCATTGAAAAGTCTGCATTGCTATAATGTCTTGGAAAATAGGCAGAATTCAGTGTTAAAAGCTTATTGTCCTTCACAAGAGAGAGGTCAAAGGTCAAGGGCAGCATCAGATTAACAGCACTGGAGCTGTTAGGGATACAGTGTCTTACTCTTGGTCACCTCTGCAACATGAATGCTTGCTGACAAGGACACTTGATTTAGGGTCTAAAACCT
Organism: Scomber scombrus; assembly: GCF_963691925.1. Lineage (NCBI taxonomy): Eukaryota > Metazoa > Chordata > Actinopteri > Scombriformes > Scombridae > Scomber > Scomber scombrus. Next base: position 20,616,587 of record NC_084982.1, on the reverse strand, counting down.
TAAAACCAGACAGTACTGTTGAAACTAAATAATACCTTGCAGATTGTTGTGCTTGTTTTTGTTTGGCTGCATGGCGTACTTTGGCATTCATCTTATGATGACCGACTACGCATCTGAACACTACTACTAGTACTTTTGTGGTGCTGAAGGAAAATGTAGCTCTGAATAACAATTAACCGACTGAAAAAAACGTCCGCACGAGCACATGGATTCAACCTGTATAGCCATGTGAATGCCACAGTTTTCACCGCACATTTAGTGTGAATAAGGAAAATTAATTTGCAAAATTATTATTCAGTGTGTGTTCCTATACCAAAAGTTCACTAAAGTTTGATGTTCACAGCTTTGTTTTTAAGCTTAATCATTTTAATAATGGACCCCCCCCCCCGAGCATCTACAGTAGATAGCGTTTGCACCCTGTTACATATTATGTTTCATGGCAATGACATAACACTCCTCAGGTTTTTCCAGCACATCTGTCAACAGTAAACGAGGTGAAGAGACGAGATAAAGAAGTGGTGATACCACTGGGATTACTGTGATGAAAATATCAGCATCACTTTTTTTGAGCTTGTCATACCCTTTCCTCTCACCTGCACAATGTGTTTAGACAGTTAGAAGCTGAGTGATGAGTTGTTGAGGCCCTTAGAGGCCCCAAATGTGATTATAAGGATGTACATTAGTTACTGGCTGCTCTAAATATTCATAACACATTATCACATGATAATATGTCCATTATGTAGACATAATCCACAAATTAAATATTGGATCTATAACATCTTAAGTCTTAAAATATTACAGGCCGTGTCATTCTGAAAGAGGTCAGGTGGTAATGGCCTGAAGGATTATACTGTAGGGGGGAGGTATGTTACATGCACCCACACACACTAACGGTAGCTGTCTATGATTGGTAAGGTGCCCCCGGTGTGGATTTGCTGTTGCGATCCACCACAGTGCTGAAGCACCTGCCATGTGTTTCCCTGGACGGCCTCTGATTAAAAGTGATGGCTTTGGAGCGTGAGGCTGTTCCAGCGATCAGAGCAGCAATCTATTCTTCAGCAGCGTGTAGACTCTCACTCTGGGCTGCCTAAGCGCCTCCAGGGCCTTCTCTCCTGGAACCGGCTCTGGGTGTGAATCATTACAAATGATATGCCCTATAACGTCAGGAAGAAGATGGCTGGGGAAGGATGTGGGGCAGGGGATTGTAGGCTGACAATGGTTTTAATGTGAGTGGAGCTACTTGTCATGTTGGATGCTTGAAAGCAAGAGGCTGCAGTCAATCTAGCTCTGCCACAATCTGTGGCCTAATGCTAGCAGCATGGGCTGTGCATCTTTAATACAGCAGGTGTTGTGTTGCAATAGCACTGGGAGAGTATTACGAAAGGTAGTGGTGAAGCCGGAGTAATTTCCATGGGAGGTCCAGATTTTTACTACGTAGAAACGCATCAAGTTAATGAAGCTTCAGACACAGAAAATTAGCAGAGAAATGAATTGCACCACCAAAGTGAGGTCAATTTGCACAGATAAATCCATGAAGAACAGTGGAGTGCATCATTGGAGCTACTCTGCTTGCACTGATGAGCAGGTTAATTGCCCATTTTGTTTATTGTGAGAAAGATGCCTGAAACCAATTTTCCCCAGACGCATATTCCAACCTTATGTGCTGGAAAAAGATCAACTATGGAAAACAGATTATTTTAGCTCACTGAAAACAAGGAACTTGGCAGTGAAGAGGATGCAGAGGCTCTCAACACAAAACCAAAAAAGGGACAATAAGAAACAGAAAAGCAGATCTCTGATCATAAGTGCTAGACCACATTGACAGCTGTGCCAGGTTGAGAGAGATTCCATCAGATTTCATAGCCGCCATCAAAACAACACTGTAGCCTTGCCTGCGGCCCCGAGCCCATCACAGCCGAGTACAATGTCGCCGGCTGCTCACTGCAAATGCATTTTAATGGCATCTCTTCAGATGATCCAGAAGCCAGATGTCACTGGCTTCTTAATAACTTTCTAGAGGCTAGTTCTGGTCACTGTGGCAATTACCTTTATGTCAGGCCTCTAAAAGATATGTCTACCCACGGGACAAGCAGGCAGCCAGCTTCATAATGCTCATTACAGAAGAATGTCGAGGCTGATTCATCCTGACTCAGAGTGCGGCAAGCTGCTGCTCAGGCCACTGTCAGTATTTAAGATCCATTAATGCTTCTGGATAGAATTGATTGACACAAAACCACACAGTACATGTGCAGTAAGGGTGGCACTTTTACAAATCATAATCTTATAATACTCCAAGTGATTTGGTGGATGCACTGTGGAGAAGATCTGTGACCCACCTACATTTTACCTAGTAATTTCTCCCTTATTTAGACAATAAGGTCCTTCAGATACAAATCTGTTTTCCTTGTTTTGGGCAAAATGGCTGTAAACACATTGATTAATTACATTGAGACTTACATAGAAATACATGTAGAAAATATGTGTTGAAACAAGAAGAGAGTATTTTTAATATGGGTAACTAATACCATAGATATCTAAAATCCTGTTCACACCAGCAGGTTTTTGTCAAGGCAATTAGTGAAAAGACTAAAAGAAAGAAGAGCATACCTTATACCTTTTTTTTTTTTTTTTTTTTTTAGAGTTTAAACAATTTTACAATAATAATTTACCAGTATTAACTTTTTAACATGAACCCAAAATCAACAACTGTGATTCCCTAAATTTGATACATTTTTATGATTGAAAAACAAACTTCCCTTCTGGTGCACACACTATGTATGAAAATTACATCAAACAGAAATTACTTAGCCAGTATTGATATATCTGTAGTCATCTACAATCAGCTGATAATATTTGCCTTTCTCAATTTCCTGCTCCAGTATAAATACATTTGACATAACTAATGCTACTAATGCTAATGTTAGATCAGACAAAATACTTAATATTTACTGATCTAAACTTTCGTGTCAGGGAATTAAATGTCTAGAATTGATTGCTAACCATAAAATAATTATGATAACTTAATCAATAAGTTGAGAATTTTAGTTCCAAAATCATTATTATCAGTATCATTATTATTATTATTATTATTATTATTATTATTATTATTATTATTTATTATTATTATTATTATTATTATTATTATTATTATTATTATTATTATTATTATTATTATCATCATTATTTGATAAATAGTGCGCATTACATCTACTTTCTGCCATTTTCATTGAGTGTTTGAATTTTACTGAAAGTGTTACATTTACTGTCCTGGCTTTAAAGAATTCCCACAATAGAATAAAAAAGTTTGTGTCACACACATTACATTACATTACTTTTTTTTTTTTAAATAAATCCCACAATGCAATGTTTTGAGATATGTAAATACAACACCCAATTTGTCAGTAGTGATGCAAAATGACAATTATTAATTTGTGTGATAAATCTGAATTTAGTAGTCACAACTATATATATATATATATATATATATATATATATATATATATAGAGAGAGAGAGAGAGAGAGAGAGAGAGAGAGAGAGAGAGAGAGAGAGAGAGAGAGAGAGAGAAGATTTAAGCTTTTAGATATATTTAGTGTTTTGATCTAAATGCTGCTTCAAAGGGGAAATACAGTATGCATTTTTACATGAAAAAATACTGCACATATTGAAGATACTGAATATCAATGCATTCAGTATGAAAGCAGTTTCTATGTGAATATATGTAGATCTCCATTAAATTCACTGACATGATTTATAGTTCACTCACCTTTATGTTTACTGCTGTATCACTACTCTTTTATAAGACACATATAGCTTTGACTGCTGCAGTATAGCTGTAATATCTTTGCAGAGGGGTGTAAGGTTCATGCACAGCCCTGTGTTTTTATTTAGGACATGCAGGAAAAGGATGAAGCTAAACCATACAGGCAGGTATCAGCAATGTTTAGCACTAGTCACTTTGCCAGGTGCTGTTGAAATGAGGTCTGGTGTTTCAGCTCTATAAGTCTGCAGTTATTATCATAATAATGTCTTGTTTCAAGTCGCCCCGAAATGCCTCTAGCACAGCAGCAGCGATTAACAAATCTTAATTAAGCTTTTGTAGATTCTCCTTCATGAGACCTTGCCTCATTTTTTTTCCACAGCGTCTTGTTGTACAAAAACTCCTGATTCCTTTAGTCTCTTTTCAAGAGACACCACAGCCGCCTAAATGAACGAGGTGCGTTAATGTGTGTGCAGGGAGACAGCGAGAGAGAAAGAAACCAAAGCCTATGTGTCAGTGCAAGCTTTCAAGTTCCCAGTGCTTCATCTCTCTCGGGGCATTTAAGTATTAGATATCCCTCTCCTGATCCCCCCGTTGTCACAGCAATTTCCCCAGTTGCTCATCATACTTAAACTCCTCTCTCATTTCCATTATAATCATCCCATACAAAGCTCACCTGAGATTTACACTAAAAGACAAAATTTGGTTTCACCTCTGAATCTGCGCAGCATGACACCCTATGGGTAACAGATATAACAGTTTGTGCTGGTGAGAGGATGAGTGCCACGTTTTGCTTGTTCACAGCAGTGGATAAATGTCCCTATTGGGAGTCCACAGTCACACAGATTTTATGTTCAGCGTAGCCTGCTATTGTGATGTTGTAAGAGACATATAAAATTAACAGCGACGCTCACACAAGATATTACTAAGCGGCAGTAGCGGTGAGGAAGTACCATCACTGGAATTGGTTGATTAAATGACTGTGGATGTGATGAGTTACACAGAGGAACATTATTACAGTGTTGTCATTCATCCGTGTTTACAGGGAGCAACTGTCTTAATTAAGCATTGTGAGGGTCGATAGATGGGCCAGGCTCACTGTCCATGGGAGACACATTGATTTCACATTATATATCCAGATAGCCGAGCCATTATGTCCTGTCTGTTACACTAAGTGTCTCGATGAAGCATAGTAAAGAAAAGCGCTAATTATAAGACACACAGTTGCACCGCGTTTTAGGTACATTTACATTCGAATGACTCATACACTTTCACATGGCCATATTAAAGGTTTATAGGAATGTGATGAGTGTAACGCTGTGGCAAAACAAATTGTAGCAGACAGACTTAGTTTGTTAGCTTTGTACACATGTGCTTCAGTTAGGCTTACAGCAAAATTATAATTAGTCTGGAAGTAGTGCGCTGCAGCTCAGTGAGAATTCAAACAGCCGCTGCTCGGTGCTTTCAACATCTGCTTCTCTCAGTGATCCCTACAACTGGGCCTGGGGAAAGCCGGCACTCCTAATTACTAATAAAACTAGCTAAGCTTATTGCCGTGAATTATTAAAGCTTTATCTGAAGTGGACCAGGAATCGCTCCCGAAGCTAAAAGGCTTTGAGGTACAAGGAGGGATCACAGTTCATTGCTGCGTCTGGATTAGCACTTAGCACTTACTTTACCATACGAGAAGCCTGTTTTATCATTGGGAACCATTACAAGTCAAAGTTCATATGCATAGAATATCTAAGAATAGCCCTGGTGATCCGGGACCAGCTCACATGTTAAATCCAGGGGATTTTCATTGTCATGTAATCTGACAAGTCGTCCTTAAATATTAGAAGCTTAATGCAAATGCAAGCCCAGCTGGAGTTCATCATGCATCCAGAATCATTCTATTTTTCTGATTTATGAATTTCTTATTTTTATTTTTTACCATATTTTGTGCTACAAGTGTCTGGGGACACTTTGATTACATGAAATTAAATCACAAGTTTATGTGCTTTTTTGTACTTTTTCTTTTAGTCGCATTTATTCAACTAAGTTACATTTGATGCTGTTTATTGTGTAGTTACTTTTACTGAAACTACAACAAAAAACAGTATTGGATCATAAATGCAAAGAAATATTTCAAACTAATTCATCTAAGTCTACTCAAACTCCTTGACCAACCTCACCTGTTCTCTTTTCATGCTGCTAGATGGGAAGTAATGTCAGGGCAATGCCATTCACTCTCTGTACTGTAGTATTTTTTTGTTTGTTTTTTAATTATAGTCAGATGCTGCAAAACTGACAGGTGATGTTTACTGTTTACACCAGTGCTGAAGTCTGATAAAAATGTATTCAACAATGCAATCTGAAAATGATTGTGTGTGGGTAGCTCACAACTTAGAAAATGAAGATTTTTTTCTTCTCCAGTTTGCATAGTTGTTAAGGAATGTTTAGAATGTGTATTTGTACAAACTGAATATTAGTACATTAAAGCAGTTATTAACATTGATCTAATTTTGCTGTTTTTGCAGTTACTTAATTCAGTCAGTAATCACTTAAATCATGCCCAGTGCCATATTTTCCTGCATTCAGTATCTTGTAGACAGGTGTCTCAGCGATGGAAATATATATAAACCCATTTGATATATCTTCTCCTTTGGTTGTGAATAAATGACCTGATTTTAAAACGATGTTGTTGGTGGTGGTGGTGCAATTTCAATACGCCAACTTGAGTAATTCAATAAATGTTATTATGCCAAGGAATCAAGTGGCTTTTTGTGTATTCTGAATAAAATGTCATCCTTCCAATTACTGAGCACTCCTTCAGCATCTATTTGAAGTGCTTTTTGTAAAGCTTTAGTTTACCAAACAGCATTTTTCCCACGGGTACCTTTTCTGTAGTTCAGTGTTTCCTTAAGTAAATCTTAACTTGTATGACAAGTGGGTGCTTCATGCTCACTGTGGGTTTTTTCTCTCCAATTTTAGAGCTGAAGTGCTTGTTTTCTGTCCTTAGTATTTAATTTCTGCTGCTGTGTTTTTACAGTGCAATCACCAAAAGTTAAGATTTCATGTCTGTGAAAGATATCACTGTTTGTGTAAACTACATTGTGCTTTTTAAAAAAACATTTTTTGAGCAAACTGAAAATATTAAATACATTTCTGTCTGTGCACCAGTGGATGTTTTGTTTGAAAGACCAACCAGAAATACAATGTTTGTAGAACAACCCTAAAACACTTGGGTATAGGTTGCATAATTGTTGTGTTACAGTGCATAGTCTTTTTTTTTTAGAGGTTTTATGTCACCTAATGCTCTTTTTCTGTCTGCCTCTGCTCTGTTCTCTCTGAAGGTCACATGCAGGAAAGTGCGTGGAGGAGCCACAGAGCTCATCGAGTGGGGGGACAGAGTTAATGAACAGAAGACTTCTCCCATGGGGGCGAGTCCACAGATCCTCAACCCCCTGCGTTTGTTTGCCAGGGGCTCCCCGGGGTTCAAGAGCAACATGAGGGAAGTGACATATTTACAGAACATGGAGGACTTCTGGGACTGGTTATCTAACCAGACAGATGTTCAGGGTGCACAGGCCAGAACTAAACGCAGGCCCATTGTCAAGACCGGCAAGTTCAAAAAGATGTTCGGGTGGGGGGACTTCCACTCCAACATCAAGACCGTCAAACTAAACCTGCTGATCACAGGGAAGATCGTGGACCACGGGAATGGCACTTTTAGCGTTTACTTCCGCCACAACTCCACAGGCCTAGGAAATGTGTCAGTCAGCCTGGTGCCGCCCTCCAAGGTGGTGGAGTTTGAGATCGCCCAGCAGTCTACACTGGAGACCAAAGACACCAAATCATTCAACTGTCGCATTGAGTATGAGAAGACGGACCGCAGCAAGAAGAATACCCATTGCAGCCATGACCCATCCAAGGGGTGCTATCAGGAGCAGACGCAGAGCCACGTGTCCTGGCTGTGCTCAAAACCTTTCAAAGTCATATGCATCTATATAGCCTTTTACAGTGAAGACTATAAACTGGTGCAGAAAGTATGCCCTGACTACAACTACCATAGTGACACACCGTACTCCTCCACAGGATGACCTAGCTGTTGTTAGTATGCATCGATCTTTTGTTTTACCATTAAACAATGTAAATTTCAACCTCTTAGTCCCCAAACACCTAAATACCTGAGCCAGTTTGCTGGAAGTGCAACTTGTAATAGGGCGCACACTGGAGGGATTTGGTGCATTATTACAAAGGTTTTGTATATAATTCAGACAAGTATAAAGCTCTAACACTTCAGATAGTTAGGTGTCCAGGGACTTGGTTTAAGGGGTTGACTTGGGATTCAGAGCTAGCTACCAACCCTGGGTGATTCCTCCCCATCACAACAGCACATGTTCTCTGTAAAACACTAGTAATTAGTATGTTGTCCAGATGTTTTCTTTAAGGCTAGACCATAGGCAAGCAGCCTCCCAGTTGGAAGTACGTCACTGGCTTCTGTGCCAGTGCTGCACTGATGCTAACATTGTCTAGCTATTCCCTCAACTCATTTAATCCTTGTGCCTCACTTTAAAAAAGTTGCACTGATGTCGTTAAAGGACAAGAATGTCAGTGTCAAAAGACTGCCATAAAAATATGTTAATACTATTTTCCACTTTCACTGAGTTAAATCTTTTAACCAGCTTCAGTCCTAATCATCACCACCAAATATCCATTCATTTTCAGAATTTTAACAATTTTAATGCCAATTTGTTTATATAATGCATCTGTTGTTTTTTCAATGAATAAACAAAACAACATTTATTTTTTTCCTATATACTAAGGGGATCCCGTAGGCTATATACTAAGGGGATCCCTTATACTAAGGGGACCCCCCCCCCCCCCCCCTCAACAGTCTGGGATATGTCAGTGATTAGTATCAACATCGACTTTGAGGCATTTTAACTTTTTGTGCAGTGTCAGTAAAAAACAATCTTGTTACCTTACACGACAAAATATCCCGTTTTTACAACTGCTATAAAAATACTAAATTATATCTTTCACTGAGTTAATTTCTTAAATCAACATCAGTCCTGATTATATCTACTAAATATTCATTAATGTTCAGAATTAAAAATAAATTTAAATGCCAGGTTTTTACATGCTGCCCTTGTTTTTAAATGAAAAAAAAGACCATCACCTCCTCATATTTAATGATTATCATAGTCCGGGAGATGTCAGTTATTAGCAATAACATTGATTTTGATGTATTATTATTTTTGTACAGTGTCAGATTAAAAAAAGAAAAATCTAATTTAGAACAAAAATGTTCCTTTCCTAAAACTGCTATAAAAAACTAACTATAAATTAATATTATTTTCTACAGAGCCCCTCTAGTGTCACTGCAGTGACTCCAATCAACAGCCAATTGTGTTAACACACTGGACAAAAAAGATACCCCTTTTGTATTGGATTTTAGTGCTTTTTTATTTCATATTGTAAAAAAAAAAGAAGAAAAAAACATAACAATGAACAGGCTGCAGCAAACTTAACAACCTGTTTTTACATTTTGGAGAATCACGGTATAGGTGTGTTCGTTTATTGTCAGGAGAATTATGGAGAAGAAACAAATAAAACTACATTTCAACAATGTGAGGCAGGACTGTAGTAGCCTAATACAATTTGGTATTGATTTGGAGTCACTGAGGCACATGATATGGAAGCTATTGAAAACAAATGATACATTTTCCATAAAAATATTCATATGAAATAGAAGAAGCACTAAATCCAATAAAAAGAGCAGTGGTTTGGGCATTAAATGCACACACACACACACACACACACACACACACACACACACACACACACACACACACACACACACACACACAGTTTACGAATCCATTGGCATGGTTTATGAATCTGTGGGCAGAACTTATAAATCTGAGTGCATAGTTTGTAAACCATGTGTACAGATATACACATGGATCTTTTTTTCCCCAGCTGATCCCAGGGCCGCTTGATAATTATTCAAATAATTATTCAAAAAAATGTAGCCCTTTAAATGTCAGTTTTTGAAGGAGAGTGGCAGGAAGGGGAGCATTTGCGACCTAAAGTGGCTGCATACAGACACACTAATTTCTTCATACGCACACACACCACTCTCCAACATCCACATCAACACACACAATAATTTTAGTTGCATACATTTACTGCATTGACCTGTAGCGCATAAAACAGAAGCAATGCCCCTAGTGGAAACCAGGAAAGTAGCATGTATTTGCTCCATAGTGCAAACATGAGAAAATGTCTCAATGGAAAATAGTGAAAACTTCAATTGTGAAGCCTCCAGATTGAAAGCTTGATATAGTAGAATACATTAATTTATGTTGTGGCATCCAAAAATTTGTTTAAAATGGTTTAAATTGGGATATTTTGTCCATAATGGAGTTAATTATGCAGTTATTATAGAAGCTGAGGTTGAACACCCAAAATTAGAAAAATGGGTGAAAAGAAAAAAAAAACCTAAATAAAACCTTATCAAAATGAACGTTGCATGCAGCCAAAATTATCGACAAACTGCAAACTAAAAATATCCCTAGTGAGGCACAAGGGTTAAACGGTCTATTATGGGATGACATATGACTCGATTTTCAGTCATGTCAATAGTGACAATACCAGGACATTTGAATTGTTATTCAACAGGGCATAAAATTAAATATTTCCCACCCACTTGAAACATTGCTACATTTGAACTGATTAATCAAATTGATCTGTTCATTGCCTCAAAGCAGAGCTAACATCCATTTGTACCTGTTAACAGAACACAGGCAGGACACGGTCCATTATTTCAGATGCGTTTGATCAATGGGTATTTTTTCAAGAAGCTCTGAATTATTAATATGGCCTTACAACTAATCTTTAATCTCTTTTATCTTACTCTTTTTGGTGCTGAAATAAAGTGAATTGACTGATCGAACTTAATATTAAGTGCCCGTGACAAAATGAATTGATCCAACAATTCAAACTCAAAGAGCAAGCCGAGAGCATAATCGTTTATCATTACATATACGTATGCAGGTACCCATCCATGCATAACCTGGCTCCTGCCTTGTTCGCTCCCCAAAATGTGTTGGTTTCCTTGCTACAATCATAATAAGGTATGTGAATGCTAAACTAGTCTGAAATCCAACATCTGTGTTTGCAGGATGCACTTTGAGGCATCAGCCTGCCGAGCGGCCCTGCAGTGGATTAATGTGTCAGGAGAGGTGGGGGGAAAGCGATAATTGCAGGACAGGTGGATTTAGCGAGTCTGGCAGACAATTATCAGCACTTTGTCATGGTCCTGCCACTAGCCCTGACATTACCTGTCTTTAATAGGCTTTAATTAGCCTGGGAAATTTCATTTACCTAAGATCAAGAGTGAAGAAACCAAAAGAAAAAGAAAAGGAAATTAAAAAAAGCGAAAATACAGAATCCGTCTGGAATTTTAATGAGAAGTGGGACTAAATTTTAAAATGTCAGACATTTCCCAATTGTACAGCAGGCTTTAGTTAACTGACTTTGTGTAAAAGTGGATGACATCCAGTCCCGTAGTAAATGGTGTAATGTTCTTTGACTTAGCAATCACAACAGCTTTAAAGGTTGTGTTAAAAGCCATCACACATTAAATGCCATGAGTGGAGATGACTGCATATTGGGGTTTTTAGGTGAGGGCATGTGGCATTGACTAAACACATGGCAGTCATTTCTGTCATTGTTCCTTTAATGGCTGTATCTCATGTCTTTTCCCCATCAGCTGTAAATGATCCTGTCAAATGATATACACGAAGAGAGGTGTATGATAAGGAAATCAAATCTGAGTTGATCTATGTTGATGTTTTAGTTCTACTCCTTTGTGCAAATGCTGTGTATTAATGTGTAACTCTAAAACTAAACGTGTTTACTTATGGCTTCAGAGTAAACAATGTCAATTTATTCTAATTTTTCCAGAGAAATATATCAATGAGTATACTGCTCCTTATTTTTGGTGTTTGTTAAGAAATATCATGTAGATAGATGTCATATTTATTGCTTATAGTTAGATTGTTCGATTTCCATTTTTGTAATCCTTAAAGATTGTACCTATATTGATTTCCTGCTTGCTTGTTTAAACAGTTTCCCCTGTAAAATAGGAATAAGAACACTGCTGTGTGTATACTGTAAGTACAAATGTTCATTTTGGAATATTTGATTTCTTAGGGGGTCATTTTGTTAAAATGAAATTGTAAAGATTAATTTAGGTTTTTATGGCATTAAACCTTATTTGAACTTGGCGCAGCATATTGTGAAACTGAGTCAACTCGCGTCTGTCGGTGCTCACAGTTGTCTCGTTTCATTCCTAGAAGGACTTCTCAATAGGATAAACACACCATTTTAAGAGGTACATTTCAGTGTAGCTTTTTAATGGCCAATAAATCTGTGTCCACAGGCGTGGATGATACCAGAGGTACACCTCAGGGAGCACATCCATTTTACAGTGGCCATCAGGGACAGGGGTCTTTTCATTCGCTTCCATTACTCTTATCTGATCAGGGTGAGGCACCCACTCCTTAGGCATCAAGTCACACCAGGCTTTCCTGCTGCACGCATCCAAATCCTTGGAAATGTCACTTTTCATGGTGAGAATACTGATAATTAATGACACCCATATAATAAATGTTTCCAGTTAGGTAATTGCCCATGTCACACACTGATTTCACAATTAACAGCAATTATTTGTATATTTTTATATCTAATCAACCAAGATGAAAATTTTAATTTACCCTCGGGAGATATTTTAGTTTAGATGATTATTTATGGTTTTAACACCTTTTGTTGCTTAACACTTAAGACTTACAGTCGACAATCACACATTCATTGCCAAAGCCAGACATGCTAATTCTTCCCCTTGCTGCTGTTTACAGACCAGAATTTAACACAGCAAAACGACAGGTTGCGTTTTCATATGTTCATCTGTTTGTTTCTCTCTTATCTCCAAAGACTCTCAGTCCACAAATGCTTTCTCTAGATAACACTGATGTGTAATTCCACTGTTGGATTTGACAAGTTCATAACCCTTAACTGGGTTTGTCAAAATGCTTTCTGGTAAAAACAAACAAAAAACTTAATACTTTAGTAGAAGCGTCTAAGGAACACACAGTAGTAAAAAAAAAATCTCTAAGAGTTCATCACAAAATACGGTCTGCAAGGCATTGAGCATCACACAACCTGTTTGAGACTGAACCCGTCATTTCCTCACATGGAAACAATGCTGACCAGTATAAGACTATTTTTTGTTATTTTTACATAAACTTTTTACGAGAGCTGCTTTAACAATAAACTGTCAGACTTGCAGTGCCATTGTCCACTGCTTCTTTAACAATCTCATTCCCTACAATCCAAATGACTGAACACATTTTCAACTGCAGGCATCTTCTTTCAAGCATCACAGTTAGCGGAGGAAAGCAAAAGAGGAAGATAAAAGGTCGCAGAGGCATCCTAAAGCAGAGATGGCATCAGGGCTTTTCCTGTGCTGAGAGGGGCGGACGAGGATCCGCAAGCAGCCGATGAAGACGTCTCTGTTCTAGCAAGAAAGAGCGGCCTTGTGTGCTTTAATTAGAGATTGTACCGAGCATTCACACATGAAGCAAGAGGAAAAAATGTCTTTCATGTGTTCTACAAGGTTCAACATTATTGATGTTACTTTGCTAATGCAGTCCGCATTTACTTTTGATTATCATGGTGGACCACCTCAGCCTGATATCTACATCCATTTACACGACCATTAAAGAGAAACAGTGTGGATGATAATCACCATTCCTCAAAGTGACAGTGACGCTCAAATCTGACAACTGATTTAATAAATCCCCTGTTAAAAGAAAGAAAAAAAACCTGGGCCACATCAGACTGCTGGAAAATGTTTTAATGGGTTAATGCAGGCATTCTTGCAGACAACAACTTCCATCTTTTTTGCTTCCAAACAAAAGAAGTTTCAACATCTCACCATGATACTGAATGATGAGTAATATCATGTAAAAATGATGCTACCCTTTTAATTTACAAAATCCTCTGAAGTGTCTGTCACACCACACTACGTACGAGACGGACTGAATAAACATGACAACCCCTCATTCAAACACAGAATAACATTGCCAGTAGAAGTGATGCTCAGCATCCTACAAATATCCAAGCATGTTAGAGGAAATTTTTGCACATACTCAATTCATTTAATTCTGCACAAATATGTCAGATAATTGCAGAAAAGAAATTGTTAAACAACGAAATTGGTACTTGGACACTTTCTTTGACAATAACATGACCATGCATTAGTCTTTCCACTTTTAGTTAACCACAATATGAGAATATATAATATTTGCAAGTTGGCAATACTAAGGAAAGAAATTCTCAAAATTTAATCTATAACACTTCACAGATGTATGATCTGGAATATGTCATTCAAATGGGAGACTGGGTAAATACGTCCATATACTTCCAATGGTTTAGAATATATTAGGGCCAAAGAATAGACACTTTTCCGTCTTACATGTACTATAAGAATTGACACTGGGTCTTCATAATGGCAGATTACTTTTTTCCCCCACATATATGCAATAGAACAGACTTTCTTGTACACTGGTCTTCTGAAGATGGTTCAACTGTCATTTACATAGAAATGGTGCCATCAATATGGGGCATACACATCTTTTAAAAAGTGTAAAGAACTGACCTTGCACTGAAAGTGTTCATGCTTTTTAATGTCTAGTCACAAAACGGGCTAAACATTACAAATATATAATATTTCCCATTTAGTTAAACCTTTGTTACGTTCCTATCGAACTCCATATCAAAATGACTATTCATGGGAACTAGTGCAACCTGGAGGAGGCCTGGTCTTTGTGACAAGGCAGGCACAGAGTAAAATAGACAAAGTACTCTAGAGCAGCTCCAGAGCAATGGCAGATATATTAAGGCCATTTTTAAAATTACAGGAAAAAAACAGTAGCAGACAGCTTGACTTGCTACCCAGGCTGAACCGAGTTCAGTTGGGGCAGCAAAGCAAGCAAGCAACACCGATTGAATCAATTTTTTCCCAATCCATTGATGCCAGTAGTCCACGTGCCAGCCTCCCCACATCCCTGGCCAGAAAACTCCACTCTTCTTTATTCAAGTGTGTTCAGTTTTGGTGGAAATAGAGTGGTACCCTCGCTAGTCCTTCCTTTGTAAACCCATGCTTCGCACCTCCAGTAAAGTCCTGGGGCACAATCGGGCAGTCAGGACTGTTTTAGACGCTTCCTGGGTAGACCAAAGGGTGGGCACTGTGCTGAAGCCAGGGCACGAAAGGCCTCGGCTACCAAGTGAGGGTGGGATTGGATCATTGACTTCCAGCCTGCAGTCTCCATTATATCCGTAGCATGACTGTAAGCACAGGCAAAATGAAGTTAACTCTCAGACACGAGAATGTGCACATTAAAAATCAATAAACATAAATGAGATCGTAATGACAGTAAATAAGGAGGACTTGATTGAGAAGCTGTGTTGTAAACTTGCAAAGAGCCATCAGCGCTTCCAACACATGTTCATACGTTGAAACTAATGATTAGGGTGTCTTCTCAAGTTGAATACAACAGAGCGGAAAATGTTTCAAGGTGTCCTATAACAACGTAGTTCATCATCTGAAAGAAAAACTTCCTACAGCGACCACCTCCTGTCCCTTTAAAATTCTACAAATATTCCATTTCCAGGGTTTATCCAGGTATGAGTCTATTAATAACTTGGATACAAGATATGGAGCTTCAAACTGAAAAGGCAAATAGCACTCTGTCTGCCTGGGCTAAAACAATGAATTCTAATGCATCTGGTGGGGGAAGAGATAAGAGTGTGTTATTAATCTTGTGTCACATATATCAGCTAATTACATACTTGCTATTCCAGTTCTTTCCATCTTTACAGCCCAGCTGTCTCAGGACACTGCACCTATGGCAAGGAGATAAAAAGGTAAGCATTCAGGGCTGGTAAACAGAAATGGCAGCAGGAATTTATCACTGGAGGTTTTTTTTTTCCTCCTCTCTGCGATACTTGCCTGTTGATAAAATCTATGGCTTGTGCTTTGAGCTGCTCGGCACTGTGCAAGTCTGCTAGGATGAGGGTGTCGGCCACATTCTCCACTGAAAGGCTGTTGCACAAGGCCTCTTCACACATGACCTTTAAACGCTCCAGCGCATACTGGGGTGGTGGGGAGAGAGGGACGCAAAAAGAAGCAGTTACAGTCAGGATGCAAAGTGGATCTCTGTGACTTGAGGTGTTGCCCTCTACTATACTCAATAAACATAAAAGATAAATTTGCAATCAGAGACAAAAATGCTGAATGACTATGGTTGCAGTAGAAATGACCAGGGTTCAAAATTTCCCATCAGCAGTGTATGAGATTTATCACTTTAGCAATGATTAGGGATATTTTTTAGGTCAAATTAGGCTGTTGCTCAATACCCTGGCTCGCAGTTCAAACTCATCTATCAAATGTATGATCAGTACAATACACTTTGCTACAGGAGGGAAGCTCATGTAGGAACTGGGGAAAGAATGGTGGTGTCAACAAAGGATTTAAGAGTACACAGGAGGCTTCAAATCACAGTCCTCTGGTGAAATATTGCACTATACGTGTAAAGCTGCTTTTATAACAAATGCAACATAACACGAGCAAAAATATGAACATCCCCTGGTGGAATAACAGAGGGGAAAAATCCAGACTAGGGACCTCAAAACAGATTAACGCTCGACATTTTCTTGGAATTTAGCCCTTTTTCGCTCATTTGGGATGGCGTTATTCTGTACTTCCTACGTTTATTTAAAAACAAAACAAAAAAACTCTGCCTTACATGAAATATGTTTACTGCAGAAACTTAAATCCTATTTCAGTGACACAATAATGTTTAAATACCCCAAATAATAGCCAAGAAATGTTCATTCTTGCCACACGCCTACATAGGATAGAAACCGCAGCCTTAAGAATGTGTCACCTTGAACCAACTTGTGACATTCACAACAAAAGCAACATTATAAGCTTTACAAAAAGAATTTATTGAAGAGCAACTGGAATGTACAGAATTATGTTTTACAAAGGGTTGGATATTTTTTTCACACCCCGTACAATTGTTTTGTATTAATGGAAAAAGGAGAGCGGTGAAGGGGCTGAAATAGTCTATAATTTTACAATTCATCAATACTGAGATGATGCCACATAAGATGCGGGCTAACAGCTGTATAATTACAGAGCAGACCACATTAGCCTCATTGACTTTCACACAGGGATGGTCGCTCTACTGACTGAGAGTGCGGAGGCTCCAAATACTGAAGTAGAGGACAGCAAGGTGCATGACTGTCCAGGACTACACTGTATCTCAACATACTGTTTCAGTGTCTAAGTGATCTGATGTTATTAATAGCTACATAATGCCTTGTGATGATACACTAGTTTGAAATTGTAAAAGAAAATACACATAACAACTAAAATGCTTATCTCAGTCATTTTGATCAAGTTCATTCATTTTGATAGTGTTAATAAAATAATTATAGTTTATACTATCTAATTATGAGTGTAAATAAGACAGGAGTTGAACCGGGAGTATTTTCAGGATGTGGCAGGTAACTAAAGCCTAAATAAATACAGGATCTACAGTATCAGGTAACATTGTTGCATTTAACAAACAAACAAACTAAAGCATGTTTGGCAAGAAATTAAGAAAATTATTTTCCTGCCTTGGAAAAACATTAACAAGACTTTTAATAATTCTGATACTTACTTTGTCTGCAGCTGCCAGCAAATTGTCTGCCATTTTTTCCAGGTTTGGAGCCTTTCCCGTGTAGATAAAGCCCATCATTTCCTTAAAGACATCTGGGTCTACGTCGCTAATGTCAACACGGTTCTGCAAGGGAAGACAGAGAGGTTTCTTCACTACTGAAGAACATACATGAAAAAGGAGGTGAAGACTCTTATTACCACTGTGTTACAATGACTTGTGTCTTTTGAGCAATAACTAGAAGTGTGGAAGCAAATTAAAATACCCGTTATTCTTACCTTTTTACTTTCTTCCATTTCATGTTCAAACATAGCATTAAAGACCGGGGACCTTGCTGTAAAATAAATAAATTGGACACGTAAATATAATGTCCAGTCAGCATATTATACATATCACATCAAGAAATAAAGGTGCTTTTACAAAACAGTGTTAAAAAGGAGCAAATAAAAAAACTAAGGCACAAAGCTCAGCTACAGTACAGTGAATTATTACAGTTCTAAAATGTTGCAAAATCCATATAGCTGCCACTTTGTCAGCATTTCTCTCTGACCACTGCAGCTGCCACCACCATATCTAATGGAGCCAAGCTGGAAAAGAGAGCTAGACTTTCAATCTCCTGGATCCTACAGTCATCTGGGTCAAGCAGGGCCAAGCAACGGTAGTGGGGTGGATTAGCGCCCACTGCAGAACTAGGCCGCTACAAATCAAGCCAGGAATACAGACCCTCGGTAGCCTTTCGAGGTGCTTACGGCTCTCAACGAGAGGCCATTAAGAACAGGCATGACATATCTTGCTAGGGCCAATTTGGGGGCTTCTCTCCTGGTTGCTGCTTGCTAAACACCACGTTCAGACAGACATTAGCCCTGCGTGACAAAACACAGCCCTCTCATTCTGAATCAACAACGCAGCCCCCTGCACTGTTTTCTGTCTGAATCCCTGCAAGGTGCCGGGATGCCGCTGGTAGAGGAACTTCTCACCTGCAAGGATCGATTTGTGGGCTTTGAACTCCTGCCCTCTCACATAAAGGCTGCAATCTGTGAAGCGTGAACACTCCCACAGGTTCCCCAGGTCATCAGACAGCTGACACTCCGGTACCTTCAGCATGTTCATGTTGGACTGGCCAGAAATGTTAACAGAGTCCTGGACGACGCTTACCTTTAAAAAAAAAGAAACATTGCAGAGAGAACAAATCACTGAAGCAGCCTCATCAAGGCTAAACATATTAATAAATCCAGAAGTAAATACTGTATGCCAAGCTACTGGAGAAAAATCCCATTTGTGTTTAATTAGCTCTTTTAAAAAAGGTACATTAAAACTGACTCTTGCTTGCAGAAACATCTAATGAATGAGAAAAGGCATTCTGTCTTTAATTTCAATGCAGTTTGTTTATCGAAGTGCCAGTTTCCTCAAAATTGTTGAATCTATCTGGAAGTGCTGTTTAACACACTGTCTCATCCTGGCAGTATTTGGCCAATTGCATTTACATCAAAATTCATTGACACTTCATTTAATTTGTCCCTTGAAAAGACATTTAAGGAGACGTTTATTCTTCCTGACACACAATTTAATTATTTTGAGAACAAGTGTCATTGTAAATGATGTAAGATAGAGGAAGCATTTCACTCCAACAGATAAGAGCTTAAAGGGATAGTTATTATTTTGCAGCAAGAGCTCTTCCTGACCCAAACAGCTGGTCTGTGGTATAAAACAGTGCATGACAGGAATTTTTATGTGGTTTTGAAAATATAGTGCAAAAGACAGAATTGTCAGACAGCAAGGTAGAGTGTTTACAATATTCTAAATATAGTGTACTCTTAAACTGATATTGATTTTTTAGTTTGGCCTTTCTTTGGGTGGTTAAAATACATCTTACTGCTGTCCCCGTCCACAGCAGTACATTGTTTAGCTCCTGTGTCGGTGCTCTTGCCTACATCTCCAAACCAGTGGGGTGCGGAGCGGCATCTACTGCAGTTACACTGACTATGGACAGGTACCACATACAACACCACTTCATAAAATATAAAATATCCCTTTAATGTAGTTTAAAGCAATTGCTAACAATATATTTGCTATAGCTCCTGTATCTACAGTCAGGTGTTAACTGGACATGACAATAATTAAGATAAACTAGTCTTGATTCCTGGATGGTTGCATTAAACATTTAAATACAATCTACTATTGTGCTCATGAACTGATTCAGTATGAACTGATTGATTCTGACACATAGCATATTTAACCCTCACTAAGATTTTATTAAAAAGGAAAAAAATGTACTTTATGAGAAAAAGCAATATTACATCCAACAAAGCAGCAGCTCAGTAACACTGCACTGGTCGGCAGCGACTGAACAAAAGCACATGAAAACATGTTGAACTTCACAGTTAAATCAAACCCCTTAATGCACTTTAATCATTTCCAACTTTTCCACATTAATAAAGTTAGAACTCCAAATTCAGATCTATTCAGTATCTATTTTTTTTACTCCCAGCCTCTTTGTGTCTGTCCTATCTGCCTATGGAAATCAAACCCTGCCTGTCTCTCCCTTATTAACAAGCCCAGGTTGTTCAGACTGAAGCCAATTTACTAATAATTTGACTCCAGTCTCCAAAATTATTCCCCAATTATGAATGCAAACCTGCAGATCTGCTGTGCAAGAAGGTGGTGTGCAAGTCACAGAGAAAGAGATAACTCTGGACATTATTCCAACAGAGAAATAACTGAAGGGACACATGATGCTGTGCTGTCAGTTATAACTAAAAACATGGAAAAATTGTACGAAATAACCACACAAAAAAACAAAGGAGGCTGAAATAAACTTACTGTTTCTATGGAGGATGAGTATGAATGAAAATGGGAATATGTATCAGCCAAATTGATGATCTTCCAAAATTTGTGACCAATTCAATTAAAAATAAATAAATAAAAAATGATTCAGCCAACAAAATGTATTTTTTGTTATAATTGCCTAACCCGTGTGAGGGTGAGAATAAAATGCTGCTATGTGTTATCATGTGCAATTTTGTCAAAATAATAACAGCAATAAATAAAAAGAAAAAGATTGTGTCCATTATTAATTTGAAAAATAGAAAGAAAACCCAGAGTATACCTCACAGAACAGGGTGAGCTTGTCATCTGGCAGAAGACCATTGGCTTCATCAAGGAGGAAATCTCTTCTGATAAATTTTTTGAAGCCCCAGTCTTTGCCTTGGACAAACCTGTATGCTCTTTGGCTTTCTGTAACAGAAGAAAACAATGTTAACTTCAGACATTTCCTTTTCTTGTGTCTGTAAGATAGAAAAAGTGAATACATCTGTGATGTAACAGAAACACCAATCTAGTATAATTGTATGTGATGCCATTCTGGGCGCTTGTACTCACCCATTGCTTTTGTCTCCTCTCTTTTAGCGTTCAACAAAGAAAACTTGAACTTTGCTCTGACTTCACTTTTTGGACAACTAACAAGAAGTAAATACAATGACAGATAATCTTTGCTTTCATCATCAAGTCCCTTTGGATTGACTCGCAGACACCTGGCAAGTAAACAGATAACAATGCATCAGTCATGTTACAAACTAGTAAGTCAAGTTTTTAAATCACTTTTGTTGAAATAAGACTATGATGAGCCTTCAGGTGATTCTCTCGTCCTTTGAGGGACTGAGTGTGTAATTATTATGCAGATTACCCACAATAAAACAAAACATGCAGACTATTTCAATGCCATTTATGTTTAGAGGAAACTGATATTTTTTCTTTTTACATTAAACATATATATCCAAAAAGCAAATGTTAAATTTAGTCTGTGTACTAACCATTTCATTTTATCATTAGGGCCAGAGGAGAAGGTTGAGCTTTTCAACACCTCACCCATTTCTTCTCTGCAAAAACTAAAGTTGTTTATGGTCCACATGTAGGAAAACTTTACAACTTTGACCTTGGAAAAAGAAGAAGGAGAAACACACAAAACTGTCAGACCAGTAAAAAAATAAATAAATATAAATAAATCTTAGGATGAAAATTTGAAGTCTTCAAACTGAAAAAATATGTTTCTTTTGACAGAAATTTTACCGCTTATGTCTGACACAGTAAAGGACTTTTTCCACCACATTTTGTCAGAAAAAGTAGAGGTGTAAATAATAAAATTAATAATGAATAAATTCCATGTAGCTGCTTTGGTTTCAGGGTCCTGGTATTGTACATGCTGGCACGCTGTCATGGCTTACTGTTCACTAAGCTAATAGAGTCATTGTTAATGTTATTATTACCACTTGTGCTTTTCCTACCATGACATGTCAAAATGTCTGCTGTGAAATAGTACCATTAACATAAAAAAGGTGAAGAAAATTAAAGATCCCCATGTGAAAGGACCTGAAATAATCTAACAAAGATGTGTGTATCATGATAGATTCTATCACTTTCTTGTATAGAAAATGATTCAAATAGTAAAATTGTGCCCAAACCTGTGTGTAACACCAGCTTTCTGCCACAGGTCCACTTGACATCTCCCCAGGAGGAGGGGGGGTGGGAACCCGTGACATCACCAGTTTAGAGGTACCACTCACGTCCTTAAAGCACTAATTGTTTAAAAAAAACAACAAGAAACATTGATTATTTTTTTCAGAAATTAACAGCAAAATTTGCATATGGACTAAATTTAGATCAAACTGAACTGTCTGGTTAAAAAAAAAAAAACCTAGAAAAAAATCGCCAAGATGGTCAAATTGCTATAAAATGTGATGAAAGAATAAGCCTGCATCCTTTCTGCAACCTGAAGTCTTGTAATTAAGCGACACAAGACACCAAATTCAGGAAGTCAGTTTAACTACAATTGCTGACAGACCGAAAACCAAAGTGAATTATTCATACTGCAAAATTTGGTGCAGCCAGATGAAATTGTGGTGTGTGTGGTCTGGCAAGGAAATAGTGTTGGCAGAGTCGTAAAAATATACTGCAAAGTGTTAGCATGGCTATCGCGCTAACAACAACAACCACAAAGTTGTAAAATGACAGTGCCTATCAAAACATTTTATGGTTATTATCCTCTATTGTTGTCCTTGGTCTCACTACAGTCGAGCAGTATCTTTTCTTATTTGCTTCTTGAATTATTTTACTCTGGAGTTATAAACAAAAAAAAAAGAAAGAATATACACAAACAATATTTCCTGAATGACAGCTCAACCCCTCCCTCCTCAAAAACTAGCTGGATACTGGAGAACCTTACAATTTCACAAGTCAAATTTCAATCAGACTGAACTCCGTGCGAACCGCGAAAGTGAAAGAGGCAAGTCAATTTAGGGCCAAAAGAGAACATGTCTCACCCAGTTCCACACAGACATGAATGGGAAGTGAAGCTCAGTCTGACTGTTCCTTTTTACTTGTAGAGCTGTAGGCAAATCCCGCACATCAATTTGCTATTCTGTCAATTTTCAAACTTTTGAAAAGTTCACCAAAAAAATGAACCACACTAGAGCAGGACTAAAAAATTCTCTTAAAAAGGTGAAGCCAGCCAGATGAAAGGACAGACAGACTGATCAACTCGCTATCCTCAGGTCCCACCACTAGTCTTTTTTTTTTTAATGGTTCATGAAAACTAAGCTGTATTCCTGCATCCTACCATGACACCTGAGGAGACATCCAGTTACACTTGGTCTTGTCACTTGTGTAGTCATGAGTGCAGATTCTCTCCCAACTTTAGTCTCAAGCTGCTTAATTTTGTAAAAGGAGGAGAAGAAAGAGGATACATGTTGTCAAAGTGAAAAACAACTTCTCAAGTCAAACTGACTGATGAGGTAAATCTGGTGGTTGTTACTTAACAAAACTATTTCAGTAATCACTGGGAGGCAAGCCAGCGCAGATAAGGGTGATAGAAAAAAAAATGCTATGTGTTGTTTTCGTCAACTAACAGGCATTTATTTTTTTCATGTGCAAACCTGCCGCCTTCAAATTTTCAGTCTTTCTGCCTTGAGTGTTACCATGGGAATGACCACTATGATTATCCAGCACTATAATTAAAAGTAAAAGGTTAAATAGTCCATCAACCTTTCCTTAAACGCTGCCGGTACAGGTGATGATTTAAAAGGTGAAGATGCAAACTCAAAAGAGATCATTTAAAACATGACAACACTGGTGTTAAGTTTTATAAGTAATGTCACAAACTCATCTGAAAGCTCCTCAGAACAATAGTTGGTGAGTCAACTGTCTCAAAATTAGAAAATGTGAAAAACTTCTCTATCTTAGGGTTTGGTCACTTTACGGTTTTGCCAGCTGGGCCGGTGGTTTGATTTCATGTGAACCACCAAACCTGCATTTGAGGTTTAATAGTCTGACATGAAGGCTCCAACACTGACAGGGCCAGCTGCTGCTGCTGTCCACCCAGCTGGACGCGGTGGGCAGACCTGGGCTAACGGTGCAGGGCTCACTGATAACCCAGACAAACCCGACCAGGCTGCGTCCAGCTTCCAGCAGCCTGAGAGCAACTAGTTAGCATGTCTAGCATCATTAGCATAGCATAGCATAGCCACTTAGCTGTATGTTTCTGTCTTTTTAAACAGGAAACACTGCGGCTATAACACAGCACCCCAGCACAAGGAGAAGAGCTCGGTATTACAGGTCCAGTCCGGTTTTTGACTTAATATCACACCGGTTTGAACATTTTTACATCAGGCCAACTCGACTTGATCTGATGCCAAGGAAGTGAAAAGCAGTCTTGGCCACCATGGAGCCTCAAGCACTGCCTGTATTAGGCCTGTGTGATATGGGAAGAATCAAATATCCCATAATTTTTTACCAAATACCACAATATCAATATTTTGACAATATTGTAGCGATGACTTTAAGTGCTTTCACAAAATATTTACGCAATGAGATTTTTGCTAAATAATCATCAGTAATGTGGATATAATGACTAATTGGATGAAGGCAGATAATAGAACCGTCTGTTAAGCTCAGAAAATCACATAATGCAGCCTTTAACAGCAGGAAAAGAGAACACTTATTCCATATCACCATATTATGATATTCAAAATCTAAGACGATATCTAGAAAAATATATTGATATAATATCGATTTATTGCCCAGCCCTAGCCTGTATGCATGTGTATTAGTCATAAAATCATCAAATCATAAAATGTGATTTAATACATTATTTTAAGTCTCTTAATCTGCATGACAGTTGAGGCAGCTGTATATCAAAGACAATAAAGAAGTGTTGTTTTTCCGAACCTGACGCTTAGGGGATACATCACCTTTTTTCAGTGTCAGCACATTTAATTTAAATTTTCAGTTCATTTCAAAGCCTCCAAACTCAAACATGTCATCCTTCTCATTCCTCAAAGTAAAATATGTGCAACTACCCTTAAAAATGTATAAACAGTCAAAATGTGGACAGACACATGAGGACAGAGGAAAATCCATAAATCGTTTCAACAATATTTTGAAGCACTCATAAAAGGTCTAGATGAGTACTTCTGACTCCATGACCCCCCTCCCAGAGAATCCTTGCTTAAACACTGCACACAAATAGAGGAATATTTAACCAGCAGACATCCGATACATGACTCAGACATTTTCTTGATGTTACAGGTTCAACGACTGTTTTGTACGTTACACAGCTGCAACTGAACCACTTTTTTTTAGCTATCAAATCTGAATCAGCATCAGCAAGAAAATTATAACCTTAACTTCACCTCTTGAATGGTTGGAAATGTTCAAAGATGGAGTTTATCTAAGTTATCACAGGATCCTTCATGGCCCCATCTTCATGTTCCAGTCTGGAGGAGAAAAGGCAGACATTAGTCCTGGGAAATGTACCCTTTTAAAAGTAATTAAAGTTAGCCTCTTACATGGCTCCTACATTACTGAGGCATCTGGCAATGAAATAACTGCTGTGTCAATACACCTAATCTACCAAGGGGCATTAATTAATTATGTAATTCTAACCGGGAATCCGTTCAATCCATACTGACTCAGACCTGCGTTCAGGATCTCTGTTCACAGAGCCGGGCCGCCTGTCAGCAGCCGGCTACCCTGCACTCATAAGCCTGACTGACAGCAGAAATTTACTGAACCAAAAGAGTTTTCATGTTGGCTCCATGGGAAGAATTCAACTGTGTTTGGATTTATTGATTCATTGATTTTTATTTCCCCATTCACCATAGTGGGGAATCTGCCTCTAGTGAAACGGACACAGACAGACTGAGAGGCTTGATCAATCAATGTTGATACTGTTCATAATTAAGTTTACAACACATACACAGCTGGATGTGTGTGTGATTTAAAACAGCTGTCTGTGCAGGTTATGCTTCACTAAACACGACAAAATACATGTTAAAAATGCAGAGGGTGTCTGAGAGACGTGTGTCTTAGACATTTAATAATATGGAAGCATTAGTGTCAATACTCAAAGTGACAGCAATTGAAAATGAGAAATTTCTACAAAATCAATCCCATCAGTTAAAGGTCAGGCTAACAATGTTCAAGTCTTAAAACAACAGCCAGGTACACAAATCAACATTAAACTTCAAAAGCTGTTTCCCTTGCTGTTATCATTCCTCCTGCTCATACTAGCTATTCAAAAATCAGTTTCAAATGTGTTTTCAATGTAAGCAATGATGGCCAAAAGTGCTTTTAAAAGTTGATGTGAAGCTTGTATACGGCTTCAGCAGTCTGAGTTAATCATATCAAGTAGATATCTGCCATACTGCAGTGAAGTATAGTAACAAAAAGAGGGACTTTGGCACTAAAAAAGACTGTAACAATGAAAGATATCTCCTTGATTAGACTAATGTGGACGGCTAAAGCTTATTATTAGCTTCAGACAAACTTTTGAATACATTTTTGCACAGGAGGAGGGGTGTGGATTTTGGCCTCCATCACTTACATTGTGATGGAGGCCGAGTGCATTATGAAGGTATCTTGTGTGAACAGGAGGAATGATTTTATCAAGGAAACCTTTTTGTCAATGTCCATATTGGCACCTGGCTGTTGCTTTAGACTTTAAAAATGATGAACCCTAACCCTTAAAGCTAACAGATTTCTGGCTCAGTGTGGCTGTAAATACCTTACCATATTGAGATTATGGTGATGTTTTTCGTGTATCCTAGCCTGTAGGTGAATGTTAGACCCATAATTACATTAGCTAACTCAAGATTAACCTGCAACTTTGTTTGGCTCACACATTAGCTACAGTCTTGCAGTCTTTCATGCAACAGTAAGGATGCTATCCGAGCTGATATCTATAGCTTGTTTTTGAATTAGTTGAAAGCTAAATGATCGCATCTTCTTCTTTAAGTCACAGATATTACACTTAACCTTAACTCTAAATGCAATTTGAGATGTACAAACGGATGTGAAACACCCTTAAATAGGGAATAAAATCGTCAACAAAGCTACAGCTCAGTGTTAGCGTAACATCAGGTGTCAACACTAATTTCAAAATATCGCTTTCATTATTTTTACTTCACCAGGCTCATCGCTCTTTATAAGCTAATGTCACCAACAATAGTATTTTCCAATGACTATTAAGATGCATTAGCTACAACAATATATTCTGTGTGCAATACGGTTATTTTTTTAGCTAACCCAAGCTAACATTAATGTTCTCACACAAGCAAGATTAATGTTAATTTCCCCCTTTAGCTTTACACCGCAAATGCTAGCTGCTAGCTTCACACATTATAACACATTACCGGGTAGACTTACATTGGCCGCAACACACACTAGCAAAAGGATACATGAAGTTAAGTTAGTAGATGTGATGTTTAGACAAAAAGGGGGGCCTTCATCCTGTGACAGGATGCTAACTAACCGAGCTAACGTAAACCCTTCACGTTTTGGTACAATCTTGCTGGTGGGAAAACAACGTCGGCTAACTTAGCAACTAGCCGAAGCTAATCTGTGCACTGACTGCCCACAAAAAAAGTTTAAAAAAGACCCGGTGACGGCGTACCTTTCAATTTCATACTTCCATATGTATCGAGTAATGCATGTAGCTTTGTGTCACAGTCGCTCCTTTCACCCTCCGTTACTTTAAACTGTTTTTTCACTCAGACTCTTCACAGGGTTTCTTTGTCTAATTTATATCTGTGCTAGCTTACATCTGTCTGTAGCTGGCTGGTAGCTTCACAGGCAGACTGTACGTCTACTGCGCATGCGCTAAATTCGTATAAAGTGTCTGCTCCATCTCATCTCAGACAACCTCAAACAGTGCAAAAACATATAATACTAATAATTATATTCAGGGTTGGGAAGGTTACTTTGGAAATGTAATAGGTTACAGATTCCGAGTTACCCTATTTAAAATGTATTAAGTAGGGTAGATTAGGGTAATGTGGGAAACTTTTTGCAATTCTGACTTGTTTACCTTATTTACATATAAATCCAGTACATTATATCACATAACACCTTATATCATTATGAAATACCTGAGATGTTTCGTAGTTAAATTAAAAGACATTTTTTGGATATTGTACATAGTGTGCCAAAATGTTTCAGAATGTGTAGTGTTTGTAACGTGGGACACTAGTTTTTAGGCTTAGAAATACCAAAACTTTCTGAAATGTGCACACCCATAGTTTTTAGGTTAAAGAATGAGTAGCCTGTATGTTCATGTGTAATTTTAAACAGTATAACTTACACAGTATGCATATACTACCTAGCTTTAAAATAACTAAATAAAAAAATAAATAAATGCACTGGAGTCTAGTTGTCCCACATTAGTCAGTGTCCCACATTACCCTAATCCACCCTAATGTAACTATTTCAATTACTTCATCAAAGTAATCTAACTTATCACATTTGATTACTTTTTTATTACTTTTCTAATTTTCTAAGAAATGTTTTCAACTGTTGGGGTAAAGTGTTCCAATTAAGCCCACCAAAATCAAAGTTCAGGTGTTTTTCATGGATGCTGACATGATTTATAGGGAGATAATTTCTTATAAAGCAAGATTTATCTCGCATTTGAAAAATGTATTTATTAGTTCATGTAGATTTTTGAATATAAAATAAAGATATTTTATGAAAAAAAGTCAAAAGTTTGGCATGGGCTTAATTGGCACTGTGACATATTTAGGATCACTACATCAAGGCAATCATATTTTTGTCTAACTAATATATCTGCATATATTTCAGGATGTTGTGCATCCCTTCAAACAAACAGAATGAGTGTAAACATAACTGTTTCGATAATATAGCATGTCCAAAAAAAATTGGTCTTGTGGCACAACTTACCCCGCGTATGGGATAAGTTGAGCATAGGAGCGGAGTAAATTGAGCCGTATCCCTACTCCCCCCCCCACCCTCCTCCCCACCGTCTCCCTCCCTAAATAACAGTCACTTCTTCACATTCATGTGTATTTTTATTTATTATACACAATTCAACAGGTACAATACCCTTTTTTAAAAATTATTATTGCATATTACTGCTAAACAGCTGTTTTGTAAAAAAACATTTTAACATGAGAATGCCTTAAAGTGCGCTTAGGAAGAGACATATGGCGCTTTTTCACTACACAGTTCCAGCACGACTCGCCTCGACTCGGCTTGCCTCGCCTCGGTACGGTTCCAGAACAGACCTTTTCCATTACAAAAAAGTACCTACTCAACGTGGGCGGGGTTGTCATAGCACGGCTTTGCGAAACTGCCGTGACTTCGTTTTATACGCGACACAAAATACATAAACAATGGAGGACATTGAGGCAGTGGTGTACTTGCTGCTGTTTGTGGCTTTCTGTCACACACAAAGCAAGAAAATTGAGCCGTATGGCTGTAACGCTGCTGCCGGTATTTAAAAATGCCGGGTTTGATTCTTGTGTGGAACGGCTCATGAGTCTTCCAGCGACAACTACCAATCAGCGGCCAGCAGTGTGTCGACGTCACATTTTAGTACCGGCTTGGCTCGCTTGGAACCTCATCAGAGCAGGTACTAAAAAAGTACCAGGTACCAGGTACTTTACCTAGTGGAAATGCAAAAAGAACCGAGGCGAGTCGAGTTGAGGCGAGTCGTGCTGGAACTGTGTAGTGGAAAAGCGCCAATAGACTGTATATAAGAAATGGACGTAACATCAGTGACGTCACCTATTGGTTTGTGGACTGCTGCTCGGAATCCAATAGTTTCGATCTGTGCCGTGCCATCTTGAAAATTTCAGGTGCATACCATGAAAAATAAAAACACGGATTCTACTTATATGGGCATCAGGAAGAGCAAGAGGACGGAGCGGGGGAGGTTGCGAGGGCTGGATCTACCACAGTCTACACCAGCAACCTGGTGATGCTAACCAAGTTAGCCGTTACGACTAACTATAACCACAAAACTCCGGAGAAAACTGTCGGTGTGAAACAAGTTCACAGCTATTTCCTGCAGTCTATCTGTCCGCGCTCCTGAACCTGTCAATCAATCAACCTGTCAATCACAACGTAGTCACGCCCTAATGCATACCCTGCTTTATCGTCAAATATAAATTCAGGGAGGCCAAAATTTCACAAATAAACATCCTACTGCATTGAAGAAGGCTTTAAACTAGCGATTGAGACCATAAACACATTTTGAAAACGTTTACTGAGGTTAGTAATCAAGTGAGAATTTGGTGAATTATCCATTGACTTGTATAGAGACGGAAGTCCTTTTGAACACAAAACAGTCGCCCCCTGGTGGCCTTATGATATAATGCAGTTTTAAGTTACTTCCGCGTTGGCCTCATTGCAGAGGTACGGAACTCCCCACCTGGGAAGAGAACATTAACAGCTGTGGTCAATTATGGACTAGTAAAACATTTGAACAATCTGAACTGAAACTCTCATCCTCTCATCATCCTTCCTTTCTTCCTCTATCTATCCTCTCTTCTATCCATCTTCGTTAAACTCCTCCCTCTATCTTCCTCTCGTTCCATCTACTCCCAACCCACCAGCTCAACTTACCCCTGGCCAAATGGCTCAACTTACCCCAGAGCTACCATTTGGACTTTATTAGTCCCCACAGCTAAAATGGTGCAGTTTTATGCTAGGTTTATGACCTCATGTTGTAGCTCATATATACCACAATTGATTTATAAAATAAATTTAAAATTATCTATTTGGTCTAAACACAATTCTCATGAAACTTATGATAGACTAAATTCACTTTCAAGAGTGAAAAATGTTTTTTTGGAAATAAAAATCTAACCACTTTACCCAGGTGGTTCTTACCTTCAGAGACTCCATGAAATGATGCCTTCCTCCTAAATATTTGGTCACATGATCAATGTTTCCTTGCAACAAGGGGTGGCTCAACTTACCCTTTGGCTCAACTTACCCCAGTCTCCCTATAAGCCCAGTTTCTAAGACAGACATTAGCACTTAGTTAGACAAAGAGTCTGTGGAAATATCCATTGAGAAACAACTCTAGTCTTGGACTAGACTTAATCCCCCATGCCCTATAATAGGTATAATATAGGTATAATAATTAACATTCTTACTATCTTCATTTGAGTTATAGACTGAAGTCTTTGGTTAAGTGTTGATGTTAGATATTGAGCACCTATAGGTGAGATGAAAGAATGGAAGTCATTCACATGTCACATGTCAGTTGCACATGTGGGTCTCATATATGATAAGTTGACTGTGTGTGTGTGTGTGTGTGTGTGTGTGTGTGTGTGTGTGTGTGTGTGTGTGTGTGTGTGTGCGTGTGTGCGTGTGTGTGTGTGTGGTAAAAAGGTAGGTTCATCTTCTGTGTACGATGCATATAATAACCCATCTTCATTGGATTGAGACAGAGAAAAAGATGATATAATGTAGCTTACATGAGAGATGAAAACCCCCAACTGCAGCTCATTCTCAGCCAGTCTTCACACTGTCTCTTCTGTCTATTTCTGATGTTTCTCGTCTTGCAAACACAAAGCAGCTTGGGGTAAGCCATTCACTGAAACAATACTCTATAATGGCTCCCTGTAGGCCTATGATAACTAATTCCCTTTCTGATGGATGGACACTGTTCTGCAGAATGAGCGATAAATGGCTCCTCTGCACCAATCAGTCTACATTCATGGAAAAAATACGGTATACTCTTTTTCTCCCAAAACACCTATGCAAGCCAGTACTGTAAACACAGCAGCTAAAATGTCACATTTTGATACAGAAGCTCACATCAAATGTTTTTGATACACTGACCCATCTTGAAGTGGAAGGGATGGAAGATAAGATCACAGTTGAAAAGATACAGGGATGCTTATCAGGAATTTAAATCAGTTTAATTTAAGGGCAGGGAAGCAGGATTTACTGAATGTGTCCACATACAACATATGCTAAAAATTCAAGAAGAGGAAGGATCAGAAATATTCTTTTTTTTGCATTCATCTGCTATTCTTTTAAAAGCACTGATATTTAATCAGTCGCCAAGTGCTTGTACATGGGGGAATATTGGGTCTCTCTAAATTAAAAGAGTACAGTCTAGACCTGCTCTATGTGAAAAGTGTTTTGAGATTTCTTCTGTTGTGATTTGGTGCTATATAAATAAAATTTAATTGAATAGATGTCGAACACAGTGTGTGCACCTGGCACATTATGTGTTTTTTATTTAGTTTTACATCAATTTGATTGCCATGTTTTTATTCTTAGTACCTGTTTGGCTTTAGAATGAACTTCACTGAATACCTTTTTTGTGTTTTTGTCCTGTTTGAGAGGTTGAAAATAAGTATGAATCACCATATGTTATTATTATTATTATTATTATTATTATTATTATTATTATTATTATTATTATTATTATTATTATTATTATTATATGTGTGAAATATCTCCTTAAACCACGGCTGTGACCATTTCTGCGCCCAATCTACACTATTGTTCTAATTAAGGGGATCAATGAGTAATACTGATGTTTTTCCTGACAAGTATTCAGTGACTTCAATGATGAAGACTGGTACAGACAGACGTTATGAGCAGAGAGAAAAAGGCTTCGGTGACAAGACGAGCCCCAGTGACCTCAGAACATGGTCATAGATGCCAAGAGAAAAATTGAGCATGACATTAATCACACACTTTCTTTCCAGTTTTTTGGAAATAAAGTCATAATACTGAACAAAGGAGATGGCAGAAAGATTCCAATTTCATCAAATTTGATTAGATCTAAGTAATAAAATATATGGTAATATCCAAATATGGCAAATAGGATGGATATAAAAGACAGCCGAAAAGTATTTGTCAATTACCAGTAGTCCTGAATAAAGTTCTTTATTTACTAGTTTCCCTTTAAAAAATGTCAAAAAAAAAATGTAATGAGTGTCCCATCATACTCTTCTTACACGATTCATAAAGTATGTATACACGTAAAATCCAGTAACACAATGTGTGATATTTAATTTTTTGATTACATTTTTGTCGTAATCACCTAATCTATTTCTACTTCAGCTAAATATTTTTTTTATGTTTCCAAGGCTGCCTGACTATCAACTCTTTACATAGAGAACTCAAAACTGCATTGTATTTTGGTCTATTGATGCTACTGTTGTAGAGAAACTGTTCCTTCTGTCTCTTCTGTGATGGATTTGAACAATAAAGACTGTTGAAGTTTTGGCACAAAGTTTTGATTTTAAAAGTAAAACATTACTGCTGATCTAAACTGAATAGTTCAGTATGTTTCCCAACCAAAGAACAAATTGAGCCTTGAAAACAGCATGTATTGCAAGCAGCTTCTACATGTTTTAATGGTGGATTTTTAATTTGAATATGTCCCATGGTATAAAAGGAATCTAATCCCAGCTATATGAAATGCTAATCATTCTGTAGGCTGTCATTAACTTTGGCTACTGTATCACCTTGAATCTCCTTGTCAAACTAATCTCACTGGTTGACCATAGACTGAAAATGTGAAAATTAGTTTCTCCTTTCACTGAGATCATTTTCAACTCTGTGGCATCCGGTGTGCCCTTTACCTCTTTTATGCACGCATAAGAATTTTGTAGTTCATAATTGGTTTGATATATAGCACCTCTCCATTCCCAGTATTAATCACACCGAAACTCATTTGATATATTAATCTTTAATAATTGGTATTATTAGAAACGTTGCTGTAATGTTCAGCATGGTAGTGCAATTTAAGAGACGCCAGTTTAATCATGATTTTTGTTAAATCTTTGGTGGCCACACAAGAGCTGACAGTGTATTTGAAGTGTACATAAACTATGGACAGATTTCGGAATAACTTCACCTGTTATGATCCTATTTAATCCCCCCCCCCCCCCCCCCCCCCCCCCCCCCCCCGTAATGATTGTGCGATACAATGTTACATATATGACTATAGTTAAGCATTCAAGATTCATCTTTTTCAATTGCATTTATAATGCAACTCTTCAGGCACAAAACTGTAAAGTTTTCTGAATAAAATTCCAGTGTCTGACTGAAGGTCAGCATATGAAATCAGTTTAGTCTTGTTGCATGTCACTGGAGGACTGTGTTTGCGTTTTATTCAGATGATTAAAAAACATGACACAATACGACTCTCAGTTCCAATATTTAAAATGTGCAGCTCCACTGAGCCTGAGCACTCAACTGGGACTCCAATACTTAGATGTAATCACTGGAAAAGCTTTGAAGACCTTTTTTCCTCTCATGTGCTAGACCCTCCCTCTAATGAAAAGAGATTTTGCCTCCTTCAGTCAGTTGGTTCTGATAACTGAGCACTTCAGCAGACAGTAATACAGATAGTAGGATTTCCTATACTTCTATGTATTTCCTTTGTGAAATAAAACAAGCAGTAGCCTAAATTAATCCCTTTTAGCATGTGAAATTACATTATAATGTTACTGCTTACCTGTCATGTGAGTGATTCAGACACAGCCAGAAAACCTAGACCTGTTTGAACAATATATAATGTGGCAATTCAAAACTGCATTTACCAAAAATATGATGAGCCAAATATCTCCAGGGTTATAACACCGTAGTTTAACACCAGAGTTGGGATAAAATTAACTGTGAGGGGGAGCACAGGAGGGTGGGTGTAATGAAACTCCAAACAAGATTAAATCACTTGTTTCCATTTCGTTCTTTCTAATTAAGTGCTTTCTGTGTTTTTCCTTCCCAACAATCTTTGAGCCTTTCCAGGATTTTGACAGGGCTGATTATGTAGCATGAAGCAGATGCTCTGTTGCCAAGATGTCCATTGACAATTATTGCTATTCTTCATAGCTCATTTCCCATAGAGCAGAGACAGAAATTGCACACTTGCTCCATGTTATTAATAGTGCCGCTTGGTATGGAAATGAGACACTAATTTAACCAAAATAAAAATTTTCCCCCCTCTGGTTTGATTATCAAATGAACTATGACACTCGTGAAATCACAGTTATTAGTTTTAAGATTAACACATTTCAACCACAATCTTCTACGTTTCACTTGATTAAAAAACAGATCAAAAACATTTGACAAGCTGTTGTTTGTTTGTCTCTGTGTGTCTAGCGTAGACAGCAGGATACAATTAGACCTGGTCAGTCCTATTCACATGGGGAACTTATAGGAGTGTTGTAAATTAAGAGCAAAATAAAAACACTACAAAGGCAGTTTTGTGCAGGATTTACAGTGAACATGGTGTAATTTTTAATATTTTTTCCTGCAAAAGACGATTAAATCTAATTATGATGACACTAAATCTAAGTATTAGGCGTAAACATAAATACAAATGTCAAATATGTTAAAAATTGAAATCTCAACCTTTAGTCTGATTTTCAGTGAGTAAAAAACCTTTTCAATAGAATTGACGTTAGGTGACTCACTTAATCAGCCATTCCACAGTTTGGACATGAAAACTCATTGGTTGCCTTGTATATGTAGGATCAATGTCCTGCAATGTCCCAAAACTCTGCAACTATGTATAAAATAGGCAATGAGTTATTTATGTTGTTCCTCAATTTTAAATGTGAACACCCTGAAAGCTTGTGAAGAACCTCAATGAAATTACTAACCATCTTAAAAATTGTAATCAAGATGCTTGAAGTGCATTTTAACTAAGCAGAAATAATAAAGGTTAAAGGTCTGGTTGGAGCAACATTGTTTTACACCTGAAACAAAACATGATCCAATTTCTTCTGTGTGTGCTGCTACTTCACTTCATTAGGGCCCTTGTGCCCTTTTGAAATACAAGTGATTAAACGATTATCATTTGCTATTTTGTCACATTTAATATAGTTAAAGAAAGAAAAAAAACATGGCGTTAAATATGAGCAAAGCACCATTGTAAAATCATATTTGTACACAACGTACCGTCAACACACATACAGTCACATCAGAAGTGAGGATGCCTTGTTGTGAGTGCTGAGGGAGGACTAAGACATCATGACTTGATGACGAGGCGTCTCATTTCTCAAGCAGGGAGCTGATGATAACCTGTCATTCTTCTGGTCTGCTACACCTGCACACTAACTGGCTGCTGGGACTCGCTTCTTCCTGACAAGCTCCTGTCTTCTCTGCCCTTTCATCTCCTCGCTCCACAAAAGAGAGTTTAGAAGTCTTTTATCTATGCCTGGGGGTACAGTTCCTTGTCTGCCAAGAGAGGAATTCAACCAATTAAGCCCGTGGTACCACGCTTATGAACCATTCATTACAGGAAGGGGTCTAAATGTTTTTCAGTATTTTAGTCTGTATAATTTGCAAACCCATTGCGAGTCGACAAAAACTTATATGGAAAAATTGAACACAACCTGTTGTTTTACTGTATGTAAATTTGGATCTGGTTTTGTAGTCTAAATGTTATAGTCTACTTTGTCTAATAGGAGAACTCACTAGTTACTGTTTAGACGACATTGGTATTGGTCGCACACAATAACACACCAGAATTACATTTCTAAAAAAAATAGGATATGTATTTCTTTTATAAGTAATACAAAACAGTTTTATCTCTTTCTCATCATGGTGGCCGAGCGGTCTAGGATGCATTTAACCCTGACTTCTGAGATTCGAGTCTGGCATGTTTTGTGGATCCCTCACATCTCTTTCAGTTATTTTGAGACTTTCTCCCCAAAAAAAATAGGTTGTAATGTCGGTCACCCAAAGACATATATGTAGTTACGTTCGAGTGACAGATGCCATACAGTTGCCATAGTAAATATGACCCAGAGCAGCACATGACGTATATAGTACCAGTCACATACTTGGACACACTTTGTCATTGAAGTGAATGGGATGGTGTGCACAAACGTTTGACTGGTGCTATATATATGTAAACAAATGTTTTTATTTGGAGATTGGGTGCATGGAGGCTATAACCCAACTGACTTATTATTGTGGCCGTGGTGATGAAGGTGATTAATTTCAATTCAAACCATGACTTTTCCCAAACCCAACCAGACCTTAACCACAGCCTTGTCACATCATAAAACAGATTTTTTTTTTTGTGTGTGTGTGATAACAGTTTATAACATTTTTGGAAACTGCAGGAAAATAATGTCATCCTGCTGATTACTGCTAATAGGATCACCAGATTAGAAAACGCTCCTATGTGTCATTGAGGAGTGCTCATTGTCAAACAACCTATTATGACGTTTAATTTGGAGAACTTGTGCACTTTCCGGTTACTCCACTAATAAATATCCAATGAAGGTGAAATCCCATTTAAAAAATGCCTTAAGAAATTGTCAAAAGCTTAAAATATTCCTTTTGCAGATGGTACTTGAAATGCTCTGAACTCCCTCCATCTCACTTTTTCTCTCTCTTGTATTCACTCCTTGTATATAGCATTTGCAAAGCACACACTCGTGCACTGAAGAGATACCCAGCATGGATGCATTACTGAGAGACTGTCTGTGAGCAATTGCTGATCCTGGGGAGTGATAAAGAGAGCCAGGCTGTCTGATACCTGAAAAAGGAGGCTGGCGAGAGTCATGTAGCATATAGACCAGGAAGGTCACCAGCTGCCAAAGAAGGGCCGGACTCGTGCCAGAATGTCCTCCGCTTCTCCTCTATTTACTAACATTAACGACATTGGGAACTTGCAGTAAAGGAATGTATCAAAGTAAAATAAAGTGTGTGTTTATGACAGCAAAACTTTAGTTTAGTACAAATGAACACTTCATGAATGGCAAAATAGAATTTAAATAAATACAAGACTGATTCGAAATCATGACACAGTGATCTTGGCCTTTGCACATGAGCTGCAAGAGGATTGATTAGAAGATATGCAAAAGCGATAATCCGCTGGACATCCTCACTATCGCTACTTGTGCATATGGTCATTTTAAGGACGTGCTTATCTCTGGCACCAGAATTTACCATGCTAATAGATTTATTTCCTTACAACCCTTGACAATCAGTACCAAGTCCATTTGCATTTGTTTGGAGATGCATGCCTAAAAGTCACATTTACTGAACTGAACATACACTTAGGGTTTTTATTTTATTTTATTTGTCATGCTCATGTAAAGCTTTACGACTATCTGTATATTATGCATGCTCCATAAATCAGCTGTGTTTTACATTCATTATTTCAGTTTCAGTCCTCTGTCATGTCATTTCCTTGGGATTTGACAGATGATTGGATTTGATTTTGGGTCTCTTTTCTTGTTCTAGACACCAGATTTTCAGCAGTGTTTAGTCACTTATTTATCTGCAGGCTTCCCCCAATCACATTTCTAGGCAGGTGCATGGCTGCCCTCCACAAATTACGTCCAGGATAATTTCATATTGATTAATGCAGATGCGTTCCTCTTGGCTCTCATACCCTACCTACAGTCTATTTGGTATAAATTACTGAAGCCATTTTGCTGCACAAAGCCAGCCCTCTCAAATAAGGTGCTGGCTCATGTGTCGACTGGGGCCCCCAAACTACCCCTCTGCCTGCAGGAACCACTAAAGCTTTTAATTGCCTTCTGTGCAAATGGTCCTTATGCACTTGATAAAGTATCTAGAAAGTCAGGCACGGTTTGGTAGAGGCTTAGGGGAGTCTGTGCACTTGCAGTATGTATGAATGAGATAGAAAATGTGGGAGGGAGATAGGGAGAGAGAGAAAGAGAGAGCGATACAAGTATATAGATACTGAGACTTAGTGACGGCTGATTGGTGAATCCTATCCATGATATTACAACCTTTATGAGTATGGTGTGAAAGTTTCCCTTTACGAGCACTGTCATTGCTCAGCAAAATACTTGAATAGCCCTGTTAGTTGACCACAGGATTATTTCCTTCTGTGTACATCCGCTACAGTAGAGTGGCTGATAACCCTGGGTAAAGCGATAAACAATCAAAGTGCGGCTTCAGTGGAAATGATTGCATTCTGTACCTTGCCCAAGAGATGGGGGCCATTATTAACATGGGTCTTGTCCTGACAATGCTATTTTCTGGAAGGTAATTGCAGATTCAGATCTCTGAGAGGGCCTGACTGAGAGTAAATGCCACCTCTTTAATTATGGTCTCCTCCACGTCTCCTCTATTGAGCCACGGAGATGTCTATCGCTCCACAGGATCCTGGGGAAAATGACTCTAATGGGAAATGACCAGTGTGTGGGAAGCCGACTCAGATTAGAAACGACGTTTCTAATTGATGGCTAAAGAAATCCCTGGCCGGATGACTGGGAAAAGTCACTTTGGAGCAAATGTGATTGAAGTGATTGGACTTCTAACAAGAATCAGTGGATAATCTCTCCTGATTTAAGCTCGTGCTAACGCAGACAACAAGCTCAACAAGAGGCAGGACGGCATGGACTATTGTGGAAATTTACAAGAGTCAGAGTTACAGTGACACCCCTTATGCTTCACACAGTATAGAGTCAAGGTGACATACAGAATTTAACATTGTTTTTTGGGTTTTTTTTCAAGGTGACAAGCTATACATCATACATGAAGGGCAATGGGGACATCATATTTGCTCACTGATCTGAAAATTAAATTAAAATTAACCTCTCACTGTGTCTTCCAAATCTAATAGATGTCTTACTGTCTATAACTTGAACTAGGACTTGCAGTGACACGGTTAATTTATGGAACATTTAACAAGTAACTCAACTATGAAAGACAAGACTCAAAATAAAAGAGTGAGAGCTTCATTTGTTCAGGACTGATGTAAAACAGTCACATAGGGATAAATCTACAAACAATATACACATACTCATATAGTAAGATAGAGTGAAATAGTGTTTTCCTATTGGCCACGGTGCACAAAGAGATAATTTACAGGTATGATGATTGCGTGTTGACAGTGACATATGGCCTCAAAACATTTCTTACTGCGTCTCCAGGCTAGATAATTAACGCCTTCCATATAATGTTAGTGGATTTCTCACTGGCATATTATTGACTTAAGTAGACAAAACATAGCCAGGAAAAATTTGTCTACAAAAAAAGAAATTACAATACTTCTCAATACAACCATTATATATGTATTTATTTATTTGATTGAACATGGCAGACTTCAATGACATTAAAGGAGGATCTCAAAGTTACTGTATGTGGAATATCACAAGTAAAAGAAAATCCAAGTTATAGAACTTATAGACACTTCCAAACATCAGTTTTAACAGACACACACACACACACACACAGACACACACACACACACACAATAAATGGGAATAATGGGTTTGATTTCTTAATGGAAAGTTTTAAAATAATTTATGTTTTTAAAGTGACTTTTCATTTCCATTATTATTTTGTTTTTCATTTCAGCATGTATTTAAATCTGCAGTAACTCCTTGTACCGAGACTGTGTCCCTAGACCTTTAAGACTGTCTGCTGCTGTTTTGTGGATTC
Source organism: Scomber scombrus (assembly GCF_963691925.1). Classification (NCBI taxonomy): domain Eukaryota; kingdom Metazoa; phylum Chordata; class Actinopteri; order Scombriformes; family Scombridae; genus Scomber; species Scomber scombrus. The sequence goes on along the minus strand of NC_084982.1, from coordinate 20,576,346 downwards.
TCACCAGCTCTTGAATCCATCACTGCTCTCTGTCAGTGGTAACAAATTCGCTGCTCTTTTCCAACTGTCCGGTCATTAGTTGACATTCTGGTGCAGGGCAACAGCATCTCTGAGGTTCTCCAACTGGTGCGAAATGTTGAAATGACAAAATAATAACAACATCTGTCTTGTGTCCAGTGGTATTGACATAACATTACAGATACCAAATTGTTTGTGTTGTGAAGTGTGTCTCGAAGATACCTCAAGCTTATGACTCTTCGTGCTCCAGAATGTGTCACGGTTTCCAAGAGTTGATAGGTGATGGAAACTGAATTTGGCAGCAGAGATATGTGCAGAGAATATTGTAATTGTATGCATGGGTAAAAGAGTGTGTATACGTGTGGTTCTTGTAATTAAACAAGGTATTCTCAAGGTGAAAATATTTGCTGTGATATTTAAGTGGCTTAAAAATTAACTTTACAAGACATCTATGTAAAAATACACCTAGTTTATCAGCTCCATCTCAGATTGTGAGACTGCAGCACATGGCTCTCTTACCAACTAAAGAAAGCATTTGAAACTGTTTATTTCAATGACAAGTCAACTGTAGAGTATATCCTAATATAGTGATTCCCAAACTGGGACTCACAATTCCCTTAAAGATCTGAGGGGTTCCAAGACAATGTACCTCTTACCACAGCCTTCCCCTTAACAGTGTTTGTCGAATCATAGTTTAGTAATCATAGGAACGGCAGGTCTGTCAAGCAACTGTGGTGTATTTTTTCCCCCTTCCTTTCAAAAACCAACAACCCAAGAGAAAAAGTGTAAGGAATGGATTAAACAGTGTATTTTTTCTGCTGTAATATTGTTAGCATGTCTGGCTAACATACTACCCACAGTCATAATCCAACCAAGCATTACTCTCAATGACTATTGTGTGTGGGGCTACATTGAAATAAAGCCTCTTTTATGTTAGCACATTCACTACATAGGGCTACATCAGGGTTTAGGGTAATGTTAGCAGCTCTATCCTGCTCTTAATTAGACGCGGGTAAGTTTACACACTTGCCAAACCCTTTACTTAATCCTCATCCTTAATGTTAAAAGTGAAACATACTATATGAAAACAATAGCATATAAAGCACAAAATCTCACCTTTGCCTTGCTTGTAACTAGCCAAAAAAAGCTTGTGCTTAAATGTCCTTATGAAATATGCTATGGGAACTAACTAGCTTCACATTTCAATAAAAGGCAAATTATGTTTTAAACCAACTCATGATGACTATTATGCAGCTGAAGAGCCTGTTAAAACTATTCAAATTTTAAAAAATATCGCAATTTATTTGACCTAATGACAGTTAACCTACACATCACTTAATTTTTGTGGATTTTGTGAAGGCCAAAAAGATCGGACGCCACTGTTCTAACCTACAAGAGCAGGCCTCAGCTCACCAGAGTTAGTCTTTGCCCTTCTTTCATTGGTTTCCTTTTGAATGAAGCACAACAGAGCACCTAAGTTGTTAAATATGAGTGTGCTGCTTGCAGTTGACTGATGTTTCCAGGATTTCTGGAATCTGAGGTTAACAATTTTGAAACGTACCCCTCGCTGCCATTTGAAGATGTGACGTGCAAAGTTTGCCAGCATAGCTTTTAATCAATGCAAACTGCCCCTCAGTGCAAACGCTTAATTCACTTCCAAAACTGAAATATATGAACTCTCCCTCTCATATATATATATTTTGAAATTATAGTCATTTCTACCTGCTCTCAAAGGTCAGCATTCACATCTTATTCATTGAGTATTTACTGACCTTGTCACCTACTTTGTATTGTGTGTGGACAAATGAATTAAGATTCAAGGGCCTTGGTAATGGAAAAGTGTTTTAATTTCCCCCTGACATTAAGATGTTGTGCCTCATAGGCATTTGGTGGTGCATTACGCGGCGCCTGCTCTCTGGCTCTGCCATTGCCCCCCATGTTCCACTTAAACACTTCAATCACAGTAAAAGATCAAAGGAGCTGTTAAACTAATCAAGTGGAGACACAAGAGATGAAACTCTCCCTGTATTCAGTGTTTTTCCTATTAGCGCTCTCACTATCTTTCCCTCCTCACGCTCTCCTCCTATAACCCTAACGAACACTGTAAATTCATACTGGAGGTTTGCTGGCTCAATTGTCTGCAACATATATAGAGCAAACAATGATCCTAAACAAATGGTCGTGTATTCTCTATGAGCTGCATTATTGAACAAAGAGCAAGAATCATCCTGGGAGTGTTGTACCTCTGCTATGCTTAACGACAGGGAAAAACAATATCACCATCATCCTCTGTACTAGGCACAAAGTAATGCGTAGCGCCTGCATAGTATTACATTGTATATACACATTTCAATTATTCGTGGCAGCTCCATTAAAACAGAATGTGTTTAGTGATGCAACCACCAGCACTCACAACCAGAACTGCATGCACAGAATAATGCAGACTTTCTAGTATTATGAAATTATAACGACATAACCAAAGCCATAGACACAAATGGGGAAAAATGAAATAAATATATAGTATGTATTTAGTAAAATAACAGTAATGGCCTGCATTAATAGAATTCGGATCTATATCACATCTCAAACAGCAGGCTTAAGAATTTTTAAGGATATCCTTTGTAAGATAACCTATAAGAAAAGACTCAAACTGAATTCGAAGCTGTGTGGTCTCATAATAAAGCACTTAGAGGCTGAAGGACAGTCCATCGCAGTCCTTAAGAGTCCATACTCCAGCTTAATAACAGCCCAGTAGACCTTCAGCCACTTTTCCCTGGCTCGCAAAAGGCTGTCATATTGGATAATAACTTGTTATCAAGCAGCTGAAAGAGGTGAGGTTTGGAGAAAAGGTCAGGAGGTGAACTCCCTTTTATTTTCTCTCAAAGGAAAACAATCTTGGAAATATAACACATTTCTTTTGCTGTTAATTCAAAACATGTTTAATAGACATTTTAGGATAAAAGTATTTTTGAACCCTCTGAAAAAACGAAATATTCGACCATTCACAACCATAATACGTGTAACAGTAGATTCCCTCTTCTGTATATGTATGTATATATGTATATGTATGTCTATATGTATGTATATAGATAGATAGATAGATAGATAGATAGATAGATAGATAGATAGATAGATAGATAGATAGATAGATAGATAGATAGATAGATAGATAGATAGATAGATAGATAGATAGATAGATAGATAGATAGATAGATAGATAGATAGATAGATAGATAGACAGACAGATATTATCATTACAGCATGCCATTTCTCTCATGCATAGGAGCACGTGATGACATCTTTGAACATTGTGCTCTTTCTGATTGCTTCATCAAGCCCAGATTCATCATTTGTTTCAAGTGTGACCTATATACTGATATCGTATGCAAATGTAGGGCTTCATTTTGGTTTAATGCAGAAATCTAATGTACTGGAAAAAAGGTTAATTTGACAGGTCTTTACATTTCAATCTCTCTCTAATTAAGTAGTTTAATTTAGGAGACTAAATAAAGCGAACAGTCAGTGAATATATGCTATTGCACAAATAAACATCTGCAGCAGGACTGAAATGAAGCAATTAATGGTGAAAGACAGAAACTCATTAGTTTAATGGGGAATTTACAAAATAGAATAGTGCCTAGGGTGTTTTTTACGCCATTGTCCGTTTGTTTGTTTTTAGTGATGATAAATGTGTCTGCATTAATAATATGAACAAATTTCCTCTCTGTATGTTTAGTAGATTTCTGTAATCATAATTGCAGCATTTGTTCTTTTATTGAATGCTGTCTGAATGAGATTAATACCAGACTCATGTTAAACAGTCAACAGAATATTGCATTCATTGCTTTCAGTGAAGTGCTTTCAGGACACAAATATCTGATAGCACAGTCTTCCATCCAAACACTGAAGACAGAACAACAATTAAAGGCAAAAAACACAAAGAAGAAGGAGAACTTTTGATCTGATTACAGAGGAGGGAAAGTAGCTCCTGACAAGGCACATAAACTCTTTGGAGCCTTGCTTTGAGTCTCCTTCTGCCAGTCCTTTCACAAGGAAGTTAATGATGCTGGCAAGAAGATGAATCACCTCAGACAGCACACAGAGCAGCTCTGACAAGTGAGCACCGGCGAGTCTGACACCTGCAAGTACCAGAAGAAAGACTAATAGTCATGTCAGCTGCTACCTGTAGGAGTTGAGCTATGTCTGTCTGTGCTGAAAGAAACTGTCCCTCTGATCGGAGGTGAAAAGCAGCCTAAGGGATACGGCTGGCTGGACTTTAACAAAAAATACAAGCCTTGCAGGCCAATGCGAAGAAATATTGGATGACATATGTCATTGATTTCAAAAGTAGTTTTAGGGAAAGTATTTGTGTCTTTTAAAGTCCATGTGGCATTTTTACTTTTTTTTGTCCTATGAAAAAAAACAATGTTATTAGCCTACAACAAGTTTTACAGCAACAAAGATCATTCCAACTATCAGTCCAACACTCACAGTTGGTATGACTCTGCTAATGAAATTCTGCAGCTGGTAAGGAAAAATTAATGACTGGCAATAATCTAAATTTTCACCCAGTGTATCATTTAGTAAAAAGTATGACACAGTGTCTTGGATATGAATGTTTCCATCAGTATACGCATCATACAGATTCAATGATGTGTTGTAGGAAGCACATAGAGAACTTGCAGTGTTGTATAATGGTACAAAAAAGTTCACTTTAATTTCACTTTACAGAAAAACCATGTTCAAGAGGTTATTAAAGTTATATTACGTGCTTATAAGTTAAAAAAAAAAGTCCACATAATTGCCTTATATTACACTAATGTAAAACAATCTGACAGGTGGAAAACATCACACATCAGCAGCTTATACAGTTTTTTATGGCTAAAACATCAACCTGTGGGAGTCATGCCTCTGGCCTCCTGAAGAGTGTAAATCCATTTGTCTCTTTTCAGCCCTGTTTTAGTCTGTATAGAAACTACAAGTGCTTAGATGAATATGTATGTTTTTAGCGCAACTATGTTGAGCCAACCAGTATGTAACTTTTCCTGTAATTAGGTGCTGTGCAGGGAGCATATAGTGGGTTTATCTGGGCATGTTTGTGAAAATGGATGCCAATGGGGAGTTGATGAGAGCTTTTAAGGCTCAAATATACGTTAAAGCTGCATGATATAAAATCAATATAATAACAAAATAACAATGAGCTAAAAGAAGCTAAAATGCCACACTGGTGATTTTGGTTGGAGGGATTCATTTCATATGATGAGTAATTTCATAAAGTCAGTGCTTACGCCAGGTTTAAAAATACACTTGATAGTGTGGTGTTGATTATTGCCATGGAGCCACAATGGAACTTGCCGTATAAATGGATAAATTGCTCATGACTTAAAAAGTGGTAGATAATAGCCCCAGAAACAGCTCAGAAAACAAAAACACACTGTGATAAATCCTTTGAAATATCTCACTTCGCCTCAGTTGTGGCACTGTCATATTTGAAAAGTGTACTAATGCTCTAAATGTGCAGCTCAGTTGACTTTTATAGATATGGACACTCCCCACTAAGAATAAAATATTTCAAAGTGATATGGTATAATATAATAATGATTTCGTTGGTGGAACACTCTCAGATCTCAGCAATTAAAAAACAGTTATATGAATGTTGGCTACAATGTTATAATTACCAAAATGAATGATGCCAAAACCATTAAAATAAGTCTCAAATTGTGGCAAACACAGTTATTCTTTAAAGACCCTGTACAGCCACACAACTGTTTTCAGTTATTGCTGATTAGGTCGTCCTAACCTAACAGCCATTATAATTAAAATCATCTGTAGTATTACAGTGTAATTTAAGTGCACATCATGGAATAAAGATATGTAGAGCTGTATATATAAAACAAATCAGAAAAAATGTACTTTATGTACTACATAAAAAGTAAGTCTTCAATAAATGCATCAGTGTAATCCCATGCAGTATAATAATAATACATAAAAATAGATGTATTTACAAAGAACAACGATTAATGATGTCATCTTTATATCTTTTTAATTCATCTTTAACCAATTCTCAGGCGGACTATAAAATCAAAGGGTGGTATAGAAGCTATGACCGAGCAGAGAAAAAACATAATCAATTGTGATAGTATACCTCAATATTAATATGACAAAATTTGGGTTATTACTTTTTCTTCCCTTAACCAATATTCAGCCTAACCATGAATAATATTCATCTTTGAGAGAGATAAAACCCTAATAAAAGAGCATGTAGATGAGTTCACAGTTCATTTTCACTTAGTTACACTTAATGAAGATCAGGAAATGATATCATGTAAGAAGTAATGTAGCTAGTTCAACATTTCAGCTACACTATGCCACAAAGTTATCACAGGAAATATATTGTATCATATCATAATGTTGATACTATACATATAGTTGATGTCTCAGCTTCAGGTCTCATTACTGTATATTATGAACAGTGAACATTATTCTACTATGTTTTCAAATTAAAAATCCAAAAAATCTAAATCTAAATCTCTTCAATAACTGTTCAAATCAAATCATCTGTTTAGTCATCAGGACATGAAACAGGACAGGAAACTACATACACCTGAGTAGTTTATGTTCTATTTAGTCCTATTTAAGAGGCTTCCTTGTGAACCACTCACTCTTTTCTTCCTCCCAGGCCTCCATTTGCCCAGCATTTTGTGTTTTGTTTTCACACATCACACACTAAACTCATCCACACACTGAGGTTATTACTGACCTACTTACTTACTTATGCGGTTTGCTCCTATGGGGCATAAGGCATTGAGGATGATCTCCAGCAGCTCAGCCTACACTGTTTTTCTCCAGGTGATCTTTTGTCGTTCTCGTTTCCTTTTTCCTGGTGGTGTCCATTTAAGGTCTACTTTGGTGATCCACTCTAAGGGCATTTGTATTATGTATCCAAGCCAATTTAGACAACAGCATTTCATTTTTGAGATAACGTTTCTGAAGCCAGTTAGCCATTTATTTGATGTCTTACTGGGCCAGAATATATGGCAGATCTTTGTGGAATGAGCTGACTTGGCACATGTTGCATATGGTTATTTGGATATTACGGACCCAACTGACTGAATATTATCATATCATTTTATCTAAAGTTGACAATAAATGTCATTTTAGAAACTTTATTCATGTGCGATTCCGTTTTTTTTGTCATTGACTGAGCCTCACTGACAAAGTCCAGTCCTATGATAAGCATTACAGCAAAACTGAAACTGAACTGAAATTGAAATTAGGTCACTGAAAACAAAAGCAATTATGACTGAAACTCAAATAGTTCCCCAGGTCAACCTCCATCACAGGCAGGAAACATGTTCTAGAGACCCCTTGCTCTCTCAGCAATTGAGTTTGTGATTGTATCATTGATGTTGGAGGGCTTAACAATCCACTTTGACTGTTGTGGATGCCATTTAACATGGCAAATCCACCACATGACCATGTAGATTCAGGTTAGTTTCCAATTCTCGAGTTTTAGCACATGACATCAGCAGCATTGTGAACTGACACCTGCCTGCACAGCTGTTCCCCATTTACTCGTGTCCCATAGAAACAGCATTTTCTTGATAACTCTTGTCAAATCATCTAAGCACCTTCAGTACTGGAGTCTTTTCATTCTCCAAGATGTTCTAAGATTTTCTTAAGTATTATTGGCCTGCAAACTGCTCCTAACGTGTTTCAAACATGAACACAAAATGCCTCTAGTGCATAGCAGTACTGTGGCTGAATGTTTCCAGTGTTGACACAGCAAACACATATTTGCTGGTGGAGAATTGAAGCTGCTGCTCCCTTAATTCTTTTGCTTTTCGTACATTTATTTTGATGTAACCAGATTGTACTTACAACAAATAAAAAATAAAAAAGGTCTTTCACTTTCACACAGCCACCAGAACCTCAAGCAGCAGTTAGCTGTATCGGCTCAGTGTTAGCTCTTGCCAATCTTTTTGATATGACCCCTGAGTCTATTTAATATATTTTTTTACAATAGTCTCAAGCCTGAAGCAAAATTAACCAACAAAAAGAAACAGAAACAGATTGTTGAAAACCCCTCTATGACAGTCCAGTTTTATTAACATTAGAGAATGTCATCCCAGCTAAAATCACAGCAACGTGTTACTGAGAAATTCCTGTGTGTATAATCTTTTTAAAGGGAGCCATTATCAAAAGTGGTAAAACAAATGTGACAGTCTTGAGAGCGTCCTCTCTCCCTGGACCCTCGTAAAGTCCCCACAGGGATGATGTGATGAACGATCCAAGGCCAGCTCTGGCCCAGGGATGCTCCACTGAACCATGCTTTGATCTATCATCTGGCCTTCCCATATTAATGATGAGGTCACAGCGTTGAGGGTCACGGCATTGCTGATAAAAGCGCAAAGCCTGCTATTTGTTATGAGCCCAACTTGACTGATCATAACTCTTTTGATGAAAGAGGACATGATTTCACACCCCTGTGCTGTCACACCCAAGACATGCCCGTGTTCCTCATAATATAATGTCGTTGGAGGATCACAGTGAATGAGCCCTATCACAGTCAATGTAGAACTAAATGAGGTGGTTGTTAACACTCATTGGACAACGATTATGATCTTCTGGGACAGTTTGTGACTCTGACCCTGCTGATATAACACATTTACATGCACTATTAAAAGTTTGTAGCTTTGTGTGAGTTCCTACTGTAGCCCAGAATGTATTTGACTGAGAAACTGTTGTCCCGCCGAAGTTATGATTTTAGAGATAATACAAATCAGTGTAAATATTGTCACTACATTGATTGATTGGAGCTGCATCAAATTTTATAGTGACAAAAAAAGTTTGCAAGGTAGTCACTCTTACATTATATAATTGAGTATTATTAATTATGGAGCATTAATTGTAAGTTACTGTTCATTTTATGTTTGATTTAGACAACAGTATTTACATAGTTTGAACTGCAGTAACATGATTCATTGTAATAATCTGTAAACAAGTGGACTCTCCATTGCATTGCACCATACTGGTCACTGTGTAGATGAAATATCAGGTTCACTGCATGCTAACATGGGCAGGTGGAAAAAAATATGATTGTGACTTCTTACAGATAAATTTACAATAAAAATACCCAATTGATGAACGTGAAGAACAATTTTTCACAGATCCCTGCATTTGCTTTAGTGAGTACGATTTAATTATAACTAATAGTGGCCAAAGCTATGAAAACAAGACCTGAGCTGTAATAAACCAGAGATACCCTGTCAGTTTTGTAAACACTGCAAATAAACTAGGGTCACATTATGTCTATTAGATTCAGATCTCACCCACAACCTTACTGTAACTATTTGTCTCATCCATGTTTGTTAGTTTCCACTTTAACTCCTGTTAATCTTTGCTGACGCAGCTGTCATTTGTTGATTTTTCTGACTGTTGCCTTTGACATGTTAGATAAATGTGCAGTGGGTTTGACTGATGTTCTAGCAGTTTGAGCACAGATTATTTAACCTCTTTGGAGTTCTGTCAGATGTCTCACGTTGCTTAAACACTCACATATTCAAGTGTTGTTTGCCAGACTTCTTTTTGAGCTGATAAATTATGCTAACTGGCATTCAACCTAAATGTGATTAAGTTACTTCAGAGTCCTTTCTCACGAAGTGTTTATATTTAATTTGTTAATCTATGTATTGTAATTGATTAACAGTTCAATCCAATAATTGTGACATGTACTGTATATAATGCACATATAAGTGTATAGTGTTATTAAGTATACGTGTATTGCTTATTACCACTATAAATGTACACACACACACACACAAACACACACACACACACACACACACACACACACACACACACACACACACACACACACTTCATAAACATTTTTTTTTTTACATTTTGTGCAAATATTCAGTGTATTTAACATTTACCACCTCCATATGAAAAATATTAACCTAATATATTAGTATTTAAATTTTCTGACAGAACATATTCTCTCATGGAGGAATGAAATCTGAAACAAAGCATTTAAACGCATGATGATGCGAGAAAAAGAATAACACGCATACAGTTTATGAATACTTATGAAAGCTGATCAGAACATATTAAATCAATCAATGATTATTCTGACCGCCTGCTGACTCTATGTGTGTGTGTGTGTGTGTGTGTGCGTCGTGCTGTGACAGGAAGCAGGAAGTATTGTATCTGTAGCGCTTGCAGGAAGAGGCCCCCCCGTAATCGGCTCATAGTCATTTCACTGACTGTCACTGCCAACACATGGCCTCAACCCAAGGAAAATCATCCAATCTCATTCAGATTGATCAGAGAATGAGATGAGATGAATCGATATCAATTGAATGAATATGGCCTTTACTAACATTAAAAAACAAATGTAAATATTACACAAATGTGATGGAGTGTGATATTCTTGCTATAGAGGCTACCTGTATAGCTCTCTAAGATCAGGACTTAAAATGACTTTAAAACTAATTTCTAAAGCTATTTTTAACACAATTAGAATATACTGTATATAATAGTTCTAGTTTATGTTATCAGTAATCACTCTTGGCATGTCAAATGATATCTTACATCAATTAGAATAAAACCCTGTGCAATAACAATGTTGCGAGAAAAAGTAAATGCCACTTTTTTATATCACAGATCAACCCTGTCCTTTAATTTATAGGCTATACTACCAAAATTACATTTTCTGGAGAGATAAGGATGAAATTAATTTAATCAACAAATCTGTCAAGTTGCAAACATGTATGAATAAAATGTTTAGTGACGATGTATTTCATTTGTTTTCTGCTATCTGCCCCAACACCTCCCTTTGACTTCTGTGTGATACATAAATATAGCAGTGCATAGCAGTACTGTAGTGAATATATTAAAGGTTGTGATTACATCATTTTATACCATGACCAATGAAAACTCTGGATTCTGATTAGTTGGACGGTGTAGATTAAAGCGTCATCCATTACAACATGGAAATTATACTATGTCGGATTTTAACCCTTACTTATGCAACATAAAAATCAGTTTAGTAGAATATAAATTTAATTTCTGGGAGACATGGTTGCATGATTGAATTGTAAAATTACATCTGAATATGGAAAATGTCACTGAACTGCCTGATTTAAAATAACAGCAACTTTGATCAGGAGGCTGTGAAGTATCTGACAACAAAATGGTGTTTTGTTGAATTATGATCATTACGCACCCTTCACTTGTCCTCCTCTTCATGTGTTGATGGTACAGTAGGTCATGTAATATTTGAATGCTGGTGTTTGTTAATGAAAGGATGAATGCAGCAGGTTCTCTAATGGCTTGCTGTGAATGTCAGCAGGGACAATAAATTAGACTGTGACATAGCACCTTGACCCAAGCAGGAATGCTAATCAAGTGGAAGTCTTCGAACAGGATCATTGTAAATTGTACCTATTAACTCAGTGATGTTTGGAATATTCAGTCCTCGGCTTTCGAAGTATTTTTGAGTCAATTATGAGCATAAGCCTATGTTGCTGCACGCATGCGAACTTTACTGAGGTCACCCAACGTGGCTAACTGAAGAGCCTGAGACTATTGTAACATACCTGCATCACTCTGGGAAATCAGGGAGTTTTTATCTATCTTTATTTCCTTTATATTTATTATGAAATTTGAGTGTGCAATAAAATTAAAAGAAAAAGTATTTCTTTGGGTTGACATTTATAAGCCATGTTACCATCCTTTCAAAGTTGTTTCTGTTCTCCTTTCATTTCTAACAGCATAGTCTTCATACATACAGTATCATATCATGTCTACCTACCTATAAACTGAAACCTATCCTCTTACCCTTAGGGATCCATTGGGGTTCATTGAATGAATCTCAAACATCAGAGCAATCACTATAAGGGCTGAGTGGCATTCCTCTGCACAAGCAGCCACGTTCTGCTTCATTTGATCCGACATCCGGCCAGAGAATGATCTGAGCGGCCACAGGAGTCTTCCCAGCCATTTTGTGGGCGTCTGGACGTCCTGGGCTCCTCTGTATTCATTAGCAGGCTAGTCACAGTGGTGCTATGGAGCGTATCCTCTCAGCGGCCCGCAGGGACTGTCAGCAGAGTGACGGAGACAGATCGCAGGTGGACCATCGAGGAGACCTGCCATAGATTAACTCGTCTGCCAGCAGGGGGACTCCGTGGAACCATTTGTTTTCAGCTCAACAGATAATTTTTCTAATTAACCTTTAAGTGCATTGCTTGATGCTGCATTCATGGCGTGGAAAGAACACAGAGCACCTGCTGGACCTTTATTTTATTCATCGATTCATAAAAATAAATGTTTTCTCTTCTCAACTACTGAAGAATAGCCCTTGGGCTATACGTCTATTCCCTTGTAAATCGGGTCTGTGTAGGATATATGAACGTATATTCTCACTATAAAATGTCATCCTGGTTTTGCTGTTAGATGAAACAATGCCATATTGATCCAGCATAGATATTAAAAGCATAGATTTTTACAGAAAGTGTAAAAATCAACGCTGGTTCAGTATCACTGTATCAGACCACATCCAGCTGTAGTTTCACACGTTAGATCATTTTAAACAGCTGCTCGAAAGCTCTGAGAGGGAAAACAAATCTCAGTCAACTCCAAATACTAGACAAGGAAAAATAATTTGATAACAATGTTGAGTTTTTGCTGTATGGTAAAAAAAAAAAATCTGCAAGACAAAAAAGTCCAGGGCTTGGATATATGTATGTTTACTATATAGCTATGTATGAATATGTTTTTAATTTAAGTCAACAAAAGGGACAATGTTGATTTGTTTAAACTACCAGACCCCATTTACAGCTTGCTGTGAAAGTTTGTGAGTTTGACTTATCTCTCACATTATAACCAAGTGGACTCAGGAGATTCAGTGTCAAACTTCATATTTACCATCAAATGTTGCCCCCAGGGCAAGAGACTGTCTCCTCTGCAAATAAATCCAAAATGGCTATCCCAAGAAGATTTCCCCAAGCCTGGAGAGGTTCATGCTTTAGATTAAAAAATGTGTAATTCCATAGCCATCTGGCTCGAGAAAAGGAATTTAAGAGCTGTGTGTGTGCCAGCACGATGCCACATCTTGGAATGGGCTATTGCTTTCCAAATGGCTCTCGGCTGTGTCCCCTTCCATGTATTTCTGCATTAGCGTTAGCTTGTGTTCTGTCTGCCCTCCCCTCTTCCCAAAGTTTAAAAAGTAATCTTTTCTCAGAGCATGGCTGTTTTTGATAAGGAATCTAAACTAGGTCAAGGACTGCGAGTGAAGTCATTGAACAGTAATTAAAGCACCCGGCGATGCTACAGTTCAAACTGTCTCCACCATGAGCTTTGAGATAGAAATCCATTCAAGGATTTGGAGAGCCATTGTTTCACTTTCCTCTTGAGTGAAATCATTTTCTTGCTATTTTCTTTCTGAGAAGACAAGCCTGTAATTAAGTGAGCCAAGTTATTATCAAGGCACTGGAGGGACTGGAGAAGAGCTGTCTGTTCACCTATAATGTACAATGTCCACTTATTAAAATGAGTTGTGGTATGTTAGAGACAATGCAGGCACTGCTAAAAACCGAGAGGCTACAATCTTTGCCTAAAAGCAATTTGAGGAATTCTTTTCCAAAACACTTTATTTCAAATATTGAACACAGTCTGTTTAAATATTTAATGCTGTGGAGATTATATTAATAGGCTATCAAATTGGAGCATTTTGTGACTTCTGGATATATAAGTGATAGTACATTTACTGGTGCAACATGGCCATAATATTATATATACCAGTAACTTATGTGAGCCAGTGTGAGTCGAATTAAACATATAAAAAAAAAAAAAATGTTTTATATAAATTCTGAAATTTTGATAATAGTCTGCACCACATGGCCTTTTTGAAAACCCAACCACTGCTAAGAAGTTTGCAAAAGTCAGAAAAAATAAACAGAAATATATGTAGATCTGGAAAACAATATGTGAACTAATATTCTCACCAATGGGACCACCATTGCCTTGTGAAATTCATAATCCCTCTCTGTAAGAAGATGATATTTGGCAGCCACCTCCATCCACATTGTGCCTGTAGTCTTTTTGTTTCTTTAGGAGAGCCTCTGGCTGAGCATTTGAAGTTTTTAATCTGGCGCTCCAGAGACTAAGGTCACCTTTCACTATCCCCCCTCTCTCTCTTTTATTTGCACTTGCTTAGCTCTCGCAACCGTGCTATTTCACACACTATTAAAAGAAATCTGCTAATGCAAGGAACGAGCTCCTTGACTTGTGGAATGGAAAATGATGGTATTTCTGAATACTGTCTCTCTAAAAAGACCCTAGGCGTCTTGTGCAGGGTTTATGACCCTAAGATTAGTCACTTTTTGAAGCTGCATGTACTGCCCTAGGCTATTTCTGCCAGAAACTGATTTTCATATTGATGTGCGACGTTGAGCCCTCTCCAGTCCACATATTGGCTCATGCATCACCTGGACTCTGCAGCTGTCAAGCTTCAGTGATAGCAAGTGAAGCAGACAATTCCTTTGTTAATAAATAAACAAGTGAGACACTGCTAGTACATACTATATTCCTCAGGCTCAAGGCATGTTAATGGGATTTCTTTACTATTAACATTGCATGATGTTAAATGTCAATTTTGTCCTGATTTCCTTTCACAAAGCATACTTATGGCATTTTATGTATTACTTTGCATGCCAATAAGAATGCTAATGAATAACTATACGGAATCACATTTTGAGATGCTGTTGCTTTTCCATTGACTATTGTGTTCTGCTCACCAGGGCCCATTTGGTTTTTTTTAAAATTTGGCTTAGCTTTGTAAGCATCAGAAAAATCATACAAAATAGACAGAAACAGAAACAGAAACAGAAACCTGTTATTAAGCCCCACTTGTACATCTGTAATTTTTTGTTGTTGTCTCACATTATGTCAAGTCACTTTCGTGTGGACAATCTATTGACACTGGCAACAGTGAGAGGAGATTTAGTAAACATGCAATATACTTTATACCACTGGCCTTTCTACTCTTGTCAGGGGAAAAAAGAGCA
Organism: Scomber scombrus; assembly: GCF_963691925.1. Classification (NCBI taxonomy): domain Eukaryota; kingdom Metazoa; phylum Chordata; class Actinopteri; order Scombriformes; family Scombridae; genus Scomber; species Scomber scombrus. The sequence goes on along the minus strand of NC_084982.1, from coordinate 20,561,257 downwards.
GTTGGGGAATTACATGAAGCAGAGCTTTGCATGTATTACACAGTAAAAGACTAAGGAGAGATTATCCAAGGCCAGATGTGTCTCTCTCCAAGGAAAAACATATGCCGTCCGCTAAGAAGCAGCCATATCCTGCCGCTGGTAAGCATCAAGCAGCAGGGCGTCGGCGGTTGGCTGTCTGGAGCATCATGCTGGCTGTCTCTGAATATGCAAGATTTCAGGTTTAGGAAGCGGCCGCCTTTTAATGTTGTCAACCCATCATCCATCATACTTTAGACAAACATTTACCATGTTGACTGATTGGCGGTAATGCAGCATTAGCCTCTGTTTGCTCAGAGGCAAATGTCATGCCTGTTTATACTGTACATTTCTGAGAAGGGAAAATGTAGAGTTCAAATTTGCCTGTGAAGCTATTTCCTTGCAAGAAAAACTATGCAGCACAGGACACAAGGGAGCGTGAACCTTTCTAAAACAAAACTGATATATCACTCTTTATTCCTAATGTCATCACACCCACTTTTTTTCTGGCTTAATTGTCAGGAGAAAATGTTCTTTGAGGAGCATCCCAAGGCAACGACACTCTATAGTTCATGAGCTATGACTCCAGAGCAGAGAAACCAGCATGCTCTTCTCTGTACATATTGCGTTTTATTGAACCAGGGCTTGTCAGCATTTTTGGTGAGCTGGTAAAATATAATTGTGTCATCCTTTATGAAGCAGTGTTGGGGTGACAGCACCCACAGAAGCTTCATTACTCTGCTTTTTATTGGGGTCTCTTGGTGATGAATAACGTCTCTCTCGCATGAAGTCAAGGTAAAACACACTCACAGTGGTGGCGTGCTCCACTGGATGTACATGGATCATTTAAAATGAAATCAATTCAGCTGAAGAATTAGAGCTGGTTGCCATAATGGTTTTTATCTGACGCCCATCAATAGCTGCATTGATTTGCTAGTAGATTCGAATCTTGTGAGAAGTGACAGGAAAAAAATGCTATACACACACAAATATCTGAGCAGGACTGCAACAAATGTAGTAAGGTGTAGAGTGACATCTGTTAATCCATCATGATTTTCTTCATATTGCACAATGCCAGATGCAGGATAACCCAAGTATTTGGATGTTTGATGAAACCAAAGCCTTTAAAACTTAAATCCCAACATGTTATTAAAATAACATGGGACACAAGCACATGTTAATAACTTGGTTGCCTGCTTGGATGCTTTGTAAAAAAAAAAATGTATGCAGGAATTGAATTGTTGATTTAAGTTGTAATACTTTATACAATCTGCGACAGAAATACTGTACCCAGATTTGCAATGAGTCTCACTAGTCAGTGTTGCAGGGAAAAATCAAACTGCCCCTATCTCTATTAGAACTGAGCTAGCCTCAGCCTAGTGATTCACAGCTCCTAAATGAGATAGCAAATACCCCCATTCACCTGTACTGTGATTTATCAAGTTAAACAACCATCTTTATTGTGTTTGGGTTCTCACTAGGGCTGTAAACACCTCCTTTATGGATGGAAAATAGAACCGTCTGACAATTTAGCAGAACATTTCATTAGAATTGGTTTAGTCGGGAACACTGGCGAGGCGAAATAAAAAGGAAGGACCCGGGGATCCTGTTCATAAGTTATTAAGTCAGAGGGGTCGCTCCAGGGACCCGCACTTTAAAAAGAGCTCCAAAGTTTCAAACTTCATTTCCTATGCACAATCAAGCTCACACCCACGAGAGAGAGGATATTTAAGATCCAATGAATGGATGTGAGCCAGAAACGGCATTTAATAAAAGCAAAAGACGAGATACAAGTTGATTAATGCACTGAAGAATAATAAAGTCGTAACAGATCTGCAGGGAACTGTAAGGTCTTATTTTCCTTTTCTCATAACAGGGATTAAGTACAAATATCCTTGCTACTGGTATTAACTTCTGGCAGGATTGCTCTGTGTCATGATCAGTTTTTAGCGCAGGTTTACTAACAGGAGAGACAGACATCGTCCTCTGTAATAACAGTAATAAAACACAGCTGATATCATCTGCAGGGTAAACTGATAAGGGTTTTAAAGACCTCTGCCAACATGCTGAAGACACTGATAGTCAGTATGGATATTTTCAGCTTCTTTAATTTTGCCATTTTAAGGTAGAATACAATATTTTTCAGTTAATGTTAATGTTAACTTATGTATTTTCCATTGATTGGCAGTCTTGCAGGGTGAACAGCTATTTGGAGCAAACTGACCCACATCTCAAATGCAAAGACTGGAATACTTTATTTAATTATTTGATAAAGCCCATTGTTGTACAGTTATTTAAACATGTTAAATGTTCAAAAGCAAAATAGCCACAGTCATGGGGGGAGCTCAATCATATCAGAGATTTGTATGACAGTGAGTGATATCTGTCATTTAATAAAGACATTGTACTATTGCTGATAACCAATGTATCAATCTAACCTTTAGTTACATGAGCAAAAATAAGTTAATGATTAAAACAACTGGCATTGCATGAGGCGTTCTTGCTTTTTTCATGCACATCTCTCAACAGTAAATGACAAGCACAGGCTCAAACACTGCAGCATGTGAGGGGGACTGGGGGTATTTAGTGAGGGTACATGTCACCGAATGTAATTAAGGTGGATCTCACCCTCAGGAACCCTCTCGGTTGACAAAGTGACAAACTGACAGTGACTCTTTTTATCAAACAAGCAAATATGAGCTTAAAAGAGCATGGCTTACAGTCAACATCAAGTTGGTTCTCCAAATTGTTATCACTGTTTGTCAGGCACATTTAAATTTTCTTCTGAAGCCTATTTTTTCACTTGAACTTTTCTGCTTAACAGGAGAAGTTTTGCTCCAAAACAAAAGGCAAAAGGAAACTATAATTTATAAATTCATAAAATAGTGTAGTGTTATCTGTAATTAATCAAGATTTGAATAGAGGGGGTCAATTAGTGGCAATTTTGACCTGGTTTATCTCTCACACTACTTGTTCAGTATGTGGCATGCGGAATAAATACGAGGCCATAAGTACAACTGCTTATCTGTGGCAATTCTCCACATTCACACCCACAGGAACAGTCCTGAAGATCGGACTATAAGGCCTCGAATCACTAGATTAATGAGACAGACAAAGGTAAACTTGATTAGAGCAGAGTCACCCATTACACCCTTTCTGATTTGTGGTTAATCGCCATGGATTGATATAAGCCTGCAATTCTATAGGATCACTTTTCTGCAGCACAATTCAACCCCAGTGAGAGAAAAAGACTGAATTCTGCAAAAGGAATTTCCACCCTTCACCTTATTTGGTATTGATTTAATTGATGTTAGACAGAATTTGAAAGGGGGGAGGGATCCTAGAAATCGTCAATCAAAGAGCCATATTCTGCCAGACTCAGACCTGTGGAGGACAGCTGCTATATAACAGCAGCTGCTAAACAGGACTAATTCTCCAGGATGATATATGTCACAGAGGCCAGCCATTTACAGGACTGGTATCAGAGCTATATTTCAAGGCCTGGCCGCAGCCTCTGCCCATTAAAGTGTGTGTGATGTATTTTAGGGCCAGTTTATGTCCTACTCTGGTCTCAGAGAGGTACACTGACATGATGGCTGATAGAAGATGCCTCTGGCCTGGTATGGCAGAGGGGAGGAGAGGTGAGAAGCAGTATTAAAGAAGATAGACATCTTAAGAGTCAATTTGACCATACCGTGAATATCCACCTCAGAATACCAAAATACCGTCAATGCTTTGTCCTTAAAATGAACAGGCCGTGATATAACAAATGGCCACATAATCTCACAATTTGATTGTCGATAGTAAGTATTAGATAAGCTTTGAAAACAATTAAAACTATTATAAAATGATAAGGGAGTGATTTCATAAAATAATGAAGGTACATACTTAGAAAAAGATCATCTCAACATTATTTTTATTTCTGCAGTATCATCATCTATTCATCTATTCTATTAATATCAAAACCTTAGCTGGGATGTTATCTTTACCAAAATTGCAAGATTATTTTATTTAAATTTAATTTTGTTAGGTATAGTTGGTGATATAAAGAATAACAATGTTCTAGTCTTAAAAAATATGCCTGGCTTTAGTTTTGTTTTGACATTGTGTGTAGGTGTTACTTCTTAAAATGGCAAGATTTATGTCCTTTTGATACTAATTCTTATTTATTTAATCCAGGAAAATTAAGGCATCTGTGGTTTACCTGAAGTCAAGCACCCTGTCTGTACTAACCCTCAGTACTGAAAGACAACTACTAGACAGGATCCAATCACATTTGCAGTGTGGTGCTAATGAAAACAGCATATACTGTACACATAGACCAGATTGTTAGGTGAAGGCAAAAAAATAATGTTCACACTTTGAACACATGGCCTGTTTCCCTGTTACACTGAAGATGAGTGAACACTGATGAGTAACTTAGAGCCAGAGGCTGAAGGTTCAGCTGGGAAAGATGGCCAGATGGACTGAAGCAAGTTGCTTCCTTCTCTGAAGGCGCTCATGTGAAAGTGTCTCACAACAATTTTTCAGTATGTTGGCACAGCTGCAACGACTGATCTGTACACTGTAGCCAGGATTCAGTATTTCAGGCTCAAGCCACTGTTTTAACAGCGTCACTTGCACAATATGAAACTGATGAGGTTCATTAGGAAATATATAAATGTACATCAGACATGGCTTATCATTATTAGACTGTCTAATAAACAACAGGCACCAAATACAAACCGTATCTAGCGAACAATATAACAATATCCAGTTGTTCAGCACTTCTAAGCAGAATCAATCACCTTGAAAACAAGGTGATCTGTGAAAATTTCATTGCATTTATCTTGTGGAAAACTTCTATTATAAGGCACCAACTGGCATGTGAAGTAAATAGTTCTTGAAGAGCATTAGCGGCAAATAGTGTCTTGAGGTTGATTATCTCAGTGACTAATGCTCTGTCACTCTGTGGTATGAGAGGGCCCAGCGAGGACCCCCAGTAATGGAGCCTGAGCAGGTGCCGAAAGCCCACTGACATCAGGGGGGAGTGCACTGACAAGAATTTCTGATGAATTTCAATTACTGATCTATTAAAGCTAATGAGGTAAATGAGCAGCCAGAATACATTTGCTAGATAGTTCGAGACAAGACCTCGGCGGTTTGACATGGTTTTGTGTGTGTGTGTGTGTGTGTGTGTGTGTGTTTGTGTGTGTGTGTGTGTGTGCAGCCACAGCAGACATCATGTTGTTAATGTCTCTGTGGTAGTCTTCTGTGCAAGAGATGAAAACACTGTCAGATAACAAAAGGCTTCAGAAGAATTGCTTTCCTGTTTTTGGTTGATGTTTAATGAAACTTAATGTTCGCACTCTTGTTTGTAATGTCACATCTAAATGCAAGGAGAGTGTGCCATCTACTGGGGAGTTATACAACCGAGCACAGATGCAGGCTAAACTTTATTCTCATACTCACAGTGCCATCTGCTGGCTGAAAGGTGAACAGCACCTCGAAGTTTAGTGTGTGAGTGTTTTTGTTTTGTTTTTTTAAGCTTTTGCTAATTCAGTTCTCTATACACCTATACCTTAACAGTGTCCTAAGCGTTCCTTTTAAATTAATTTCTTGCCTTCATTGTAGATAATGCATTTCAAACAGTGAGTGTTGTTTTGTCCAGGGAGGCAGAGACCCTTTCCCAACTTCTAAAAGAAACCAGTCCAGATCCCCACGCCCCCAGACCAATGGGGGAGGTAGATAATTAGCTTGTAGTGTTAATGGATGAAGGATAAAATGTGAGACAGTTTGGTGGTGAAATGTTGAGTGTATAACTTGTATGCATGTGTGTAAGTCTGAGTAGGTAGATGTGACTGGTCTAGTGGCATTCCCTAACAGAAAAAATCCAGATTAAGATTGAGAGTTGTGATAAATGGAGTCCAAGTTTTCAAAAAGTGTGACATTTACTTTCTTACAGAGGCAGTTATTTTTTTCCATTGATATATGATCTGTGAGAAGATTTAACCAATGATTGATGTTTGTTTGTTTGGTTTTCCAGTTTGTAAGGCTGATTTTCTGGGGCAACCAGTGTGGGTTTTGTGGGTTTTGGTGGAAGTTCAATTGAGGATAAATCATCAACTATGCATAATGAGGGAGAGAGAAGAATGCTGCAACTCAAGATTGAGGAGAGATTTTGATTTACCTTAAACAAAAAGTGTTGTTCGGATAGAGCCATAAGGAAAGGAGGTAGTGTTAAAAGTGTAATGTGAACATTTATCTGTGTTGGAGAGACCCATTTTATGCATTTTGTCTTGAGTGATGTGTGTTCTATGAAGGATTTTATATCGGATTAGTTGTAGATTCGTATTCTTTGTCATTTTAAATGATTTTCTGCAGACCTGTGTCCAGAGGTTGATGTCAGAGGGGAGAGATAAATCACTTTTCCATTTAGCAGTTGGCAGGTGGATGCTGTTATCAATACTGGAGGTTTTTTTTTTTTATACATTTGAAAGAATTTTGGTGGATGTAGAAAATGTTGTATGAATTATTTAATTTGTATAGGATATATATTGGTATAGGAGAACGTTTTTCACTATGACCTCCTACATCTGCATCAGGTCTATCAAATGAGATAAATGAAATAGATGGTGGAGACATGCGATTCAAGACAGTGAAGTTTCAAGATGGTCAACTGTGATTTCCTAATTTTGAGTGTCTTCCACCAGGCTGTCTGAGTGGAGCAAATAAAATTGGTTGCACCTAGTACCCCCTGAGTTTATTTACTGAGTTGATTTTCCAAAGATAAGTTTTGCTAGGCATGAACAGTCTGTTTTTATTTTTTTTCATAATTTGGTCAAAATACAAAGTAACTGAGTTTGTTGAATACAGGAATAAGATACAGAAAAGCACTTTAACTGGTAAATCTAATGCAGCAACAGGCAAATATACTGTACTTTTGATCAAATATTGAAGTGAATTTACATTTTTTCCATTGGACACATTCAAGCGTAAACAAGTATGCAGCTCAAAGTGCTGTCAAAGAATATCTTGCCGTCTTTTTCAGTGCTGCACTTGTTTCTGAGAAGGTCTAAGATGCCTGCTCTGATCTCCGGGGTGAAGGACTGGTGGAAGTGATCTTGCATTGTCATGAAATTTAGCAGACATTCGCCATTCTTGCTGCTTGGATCGAAGCACTCAGCGATTTCAAAGGTGTTGGGGATGACATGCTCCTCATATTTCAGGCCGTGTTTTTTCAGGCAGTCTACAACATCTCCTGATGATCGGTACACTAGGGCGACATCAGTGCAGAGCTCCTTCTGGTAAGTGCGCCACAGTGTGTCCCAGCCACCTTTCACTGTATTGTACGAGATTAAGAAATGTATTAATTCCAGATAAAATATATTGACAATATTGAACCACATTCTGTACATATCAGTAAACTGTCTGGCAGCCTCAACAATCCTCAATACAGCAGTTTTTTTGTTGGAAATCTTCTAAATATTTTTTAGGAACTGTTCCTAAAATAAGATTTGCCTTGGATATCACAGTGTCTGCAGTATAGAATCACAGCAAAACAACAGTAAAAAAACAAAACAAATACATTCATCCATCAATTGCACATGACAGCAACAGCATACACATACTTCAGTTTAGGTGGTGTTTATGGCTTTAATGGACAGGGGGACAAAGGAGTATTTGAAACGGTGGTGCCTGCTTAGGGGAACCCTGTAGTCTCTGCCTGAGGGGAGGAACTGATACTTGGGGTGGAGAACATGAGTTGGGTCTGAGATGACTGTTTTGGGCCTGTGTGATGATGGTTTGTTGAAAAATAGCCTGAGGACTGGGATGTTGATAGACTCCCATGATTTTCATGGCTGTCTGTATAAGTCAGGTAATCTGAGCCTGTAACTGTACTATCAAGTGACCAAACCATGAAGAGATACCATGGCGTAGGAGGCTCTCTACTGCTGCATGGTCATGGTCATGCTGACATACTGGATATGGTTGGTAAGGAATAATTGATACCACTAAATGATGAATGGGTTATCATTGAGCTGATTCAGTGTGTTGAGTAATATGTAGAGCTGCAAGGTGTTAAATGTGGAACTGAAATCAACAAATAGTAGCCTTACATAGGCCTTGGGATTTTACAGATGTTTAGTAACCACGTGAACTATACTATTGATCATTAGTTCCTCTGCAGTATCTGTTTGTAAACTGGTATGGTCTAACTGTGGGCCGACCTCAGACAGCAGCTTTCTCACCATAATTCATTCTACATATTTCATCACCACAGGGGTCAAAGCAACTAGTCTCATTATTTTCTTTATGACAGGGTTTTTTTGAGGGCAGCCTTGATAACTGGTTGCTGGTACACTGTTAAAGTCTGCAGACCTCTGAAAGAAGTACCAGGAAGATGTTAATTCCTCTTCACATATTTCAATACAAATGCAGAAATGCCATTTGCTCCAGTGGCCTTGTTAACAGTGACATTTCATGTCTTTGGAGTTGAGTAAGAGCCTATTGACCCGACAGTGGAAATGTTTTTCAAAACACTGTTGCATTCAGCCGAGTAATAATGTGTATCAAACCTTTTATAAAACCTGTTCATTTCATTTTCCGTGCATAGTTCATGTACAGCATGTAATGGGTTCTTAGTGGGTTCCAGCACAAAGAGAAATACATAAGTATCAGCATTGATAAATGTGCTCTTCATTAAAAGGAAAGAAAGATTAGTTGGAAAAAGAGCTACAGCATATTTTTTTTTTGCTTTACAGTAATTCTATATATACAATATAAATCTGAACGTGGCACTCGTTGAGTTAAAGTCAAGCTTTATACCTGCTTCAATGACAATCATAAGCCTGCCGTTTTCTTTCAGAAGGCTTTGGTAGAAACTGATTGTTTCTGCGAGGTCATCCACATGGTAGAGCATCTGTCAAGCAGGGAGTTGTGGAAAATTTAAATTAATTTAACCTTTCGGATTGATATTTGCATTCATGAAAGCACACAGTTTGAAGTGTTATATCGGAGGATATATAATTATTCACAGCACAAGTTTGCAAGATTTAATGTGGACCTAAATTAATCTTAGTGCTAACACAGAATAAGAAACTCACATTCTACAAACTACTCTTTACGCCATCTCGCTTGCATAAGATTACCCAGAAGAACATAGAGAATATGCAAAGTCCAGAGGCCAGAAAATGAATGCAAAATGAAATATCCACAAAGCAAAGTCATCATACCTGAATCATGTTTATGAAGTCAAATCTCTTCATGTCTCCCTTTGCTTTGACTTGCTTCTCATACTCCTCACTTTTCATGAAATGCCAAACAAATGGGATCTTCTGAAGGTTGGCAGTCTTTGCTACCAAAGCTTTCAGTCGGACATGAAAAAGAACAAAGAAAGCAGAAAATAACATTGAGATTTAATATATCACAACATTTCATATGACAAACCATGACCAAAGCACATAGTATGAACAGATACAGAGCCAATACAAAGTATTGCTGCTCCAATCCATTAATAAAACAAAGCTTAACCATTGACTCTGTGGGCAGTACTGTTGGTGTTCTGATCAAAAACAATTGCAGAAATATGGAGCGTAGAAAGGAAGAGCTTTGATTTCAGCCTGGGCTGGAGCAGCAATGACTGATGATGATCCTGAGCAGGACATTATGCAATGACTGGTACATTTTCATCTGTGTGTTCAAATGAAAGTCACATCAAAAGACATCCCAGCATCAGATCTGTTGCCCACATATGAATGCAGCCAAATACAGGTACTATCAGATTTTTAAAAAAAAAGATTGTTTCTCTCTACATAATTAACAAACTGTGTAAATTTACAGTGTAAAATATTTTCTTGACTAAATTAAGCTTTTAATCAAGCTAACTTGTAATCAATTAGAAATATACATCCATATAATGTAGTAATCAAATTAAAACAACAATAACACAACAGTTAAAAATGTATGGCATACTAAATGGGTTTGTAACTTGTATATGTGGCCTGTACATATGTAATTATACAGTAGGTAATTCTATGTGTGTAGGTTATTATTTAAAGACTGAGCTATCTAGCAAAAAGTACTACACCTATACTACTACCACTACGACACTGTACTGCTACAACTACTAGTAAAGAAGGAGAAGAAGAGACAAAAGAGAAAAATCAGATCAAAACATAATGAAATAAAACCACTTAAGTTCCTAGTGGTCTGTCTGTATGTTACCTTTGAAGTTGTCCACGAGTTCAGCGCTGCCCTCCACAATATCAGAAGAGATGGGAACAGTAGGGCATGTAGACTGCAGAAGAGACAGTATCTGGACATCTAACTGCCCTGCAATAAAACCAGAAAATCATCAAATATTTCAATACCTCAGTGTAATGCTGCTCCAATGTGAAATCATTATGCATCAACATGAATTAGTTGTAGTGTCTTTGCTCCACAGTCTTATCATTTTGGACATTAACAGTGACATTTAATGTTGCCACTGTGTAGAGCAATAGTCAGTGTAATCTATGGCCTACATCGACCTCCAGTGGGGTCTGATACAAACTGCAAGAGCTTTGACTAAATTGTCCTCATATAACCCATCAATGCCTTGACTCATACTGTCAGTCGTTGTGATTTCTCATTATTGCTCCCTTGCAATGAACAGGATGAGAAGTTTATTACTAGTTTTTTTTGGTTTGCATGCACCCATTTCACTCAACATTGCATTTATTAGTCTGGCTAAGTTTTCTGCCACCAGCCTTCCACCAATCCTAACTCTTCAACTAGTAATTGCAGGCTGCATTCACCTGCTGCAATAAAAACAAGCAGGTGTATATTTTACATATATGATTCATCTTTAATGAATTTATCATCCCTGGGTATTACTAAACTAAACTACTATTACTAAATAGGGTATTCAATATAAGTAGGTTTGTGTGGTTCATGATTACAGTATATCCCACTCAGGGGGAATTTAATTCTAATGTGATGAACTCTTAATGTCATAATTATGTTCATATATTGAACAGGGTAGAATTGCAGTCTAGTTTTCAAAGAAATCTGCTTCTAAACTATACACTGCACATAAAGTACATACTGTACTAATGCTAACTCTAGCACTCTTTGCTATCATGTGAATTACTCTAAAGAAATGTAGGCTGAAGCAACCTCAACATGTGTTCATACAACAGTGACCCATTGCTGTATTTCATCACATACCTCCACCACTTCCAACACCAAGAACATCCAGGCTGCTTTTACCTGCTCCAATTCTGCATCAACACACCAGAGACAATCTTGAGTTGTTGAAAGTTAAAAGGGTAACAATATATACATTATATAGTGTATATCACCATGTAGCACATAATAATCATATTGTGGATTAATACCAATAATTTTCAATTTCTTGATTGTTGTTATTTTTGTCTTTAAAACAAAATAACTCTCTATTCCTAAACTCGAAAATCAAAAACTCTCACTCCTCAAGTATATTACCAGTCATTATTAACTATGAATGCGTGCTAGTGTGCAGTTCATTTATTATTTATTATGTTATTTACATTACTTTCCCTATTGTATACTTGCTATCCCAGTACAGACTATTGTGAATCCATCTAAAGTTTCTCTCTGCATTTAAATCTATAATAAAAACAATCTAATAATAATTTAGTCAAAAAAGCAAAACTCAGCATTATCGTGTTTGTTTGAACATGATAAACAAACACATGGTCCAAAAAATGTACTTTTGACCAATGTTAAGGGAATTGTAATTGAGTTAGTGCTACTTCGTGTCAGCATGAAATAGACATTTTTCACAGCAGACATTTTGGCATGTCGAAGCAGAACAAAGTGCAGATGTAAATAACAACAATGATGATGGCTCCATTTCATTAATCATCCCAGCAAGTGAGCACAATATCAGAAACTCTGGCTCAAGTGTATGCTGCCATTAATAATGTAATTAATTCCACCTGTGCTTTTCTTGCTATGACAATGAAAATGATATAGCCTACCATTCCTTCAAACTGCACATAAAGACATGAAGAAGGAATACACAATTGGGGTTGAGCGGTGTCAACAACATTGGCATATGACGTCCACAGTGAAACATCGCGATTGACGATGAGTGACACACACGCGCACACGCCGGAGCGCTCAGCCCCGCCCGTCGTGAAACAGGAGAAGCTTAGCCCGAACATACATGACAGCACAATACAGTAGACACTCACCCTGAGCTGAAATGAAACAATTGCTCATACATTAGTTAAATAACAGAAATAAACAGTCTCTACTGCGTTTTGCCGTCGTTTATGGTGGCACTGAGTTTGACTGACCGCAGTGTGTGTGTGTCAACACAGGAGAGACTGAATGAAACAGGTGGAGTTGACAACAACTAACTACACTGGTCACTTTACTGTGAGAGCGATTCAAACTTAGTTAATAAACAACCAAAAAGAGTAATTTAATCCATGTAAAAGACAAAGAGACGAGGGGGGCTTTTAAAATCACGATATTATGATGGTAGAGGCTTAGTGGTCGATGATTGACAGCCATAGGTGATGGATGATGGTATGGCACCTCGGTCCAACCCTACACACAAGCTTTACTGGGTCTAGATAAGTAGAAACAACAGTTTAAAGATTAAAAATAAAGTGCAATGTGGCCCTTTCAGCCTTACTCTTTGTACCTTTTGAATTCTCCTGGCAGGATGTTTTGGACCCACTGAAGAACGGCCTCATGCTCCCCTGAGTGCTCCAGGTAGAACTGAAAGCTTTGGACATAACCACCTTCATAACAAGTTTGCTTTTCTTCTGCAGCCATGACTGATTCCTGCAATGCATTACATAATCAAATGAACAGCAACCAGTGTTGATCCAACTTTCCATCACTTGAAACAAATTTTTAATGGTATATTGTTAGGTATTAAACAATTACCTTGAATATCTTGAGAATAACAGGCAAATAGTTGGTTATTGCTGTCCAATTCTCTGTTATTGCTGTCCAACTCTCTTCAACTGCAGACCTGAATTGCTCTCCCCTTTCACTCACAGGCTGGCTGGCTCCCTTCCCATGAGTTTCTGTTACGTAACTCCCGGGAGATGAAGTTTGCCTTCAGAGCAGAACCAACAATAGCTGTGCTGTCAAATTTCTATCCTTGGATGTATTGCAGTGGCTATAAGCAAATCAGCCTAATCATTAGTCTTATCGCAGTTACCTCAACAAAAGTTTGTTTCAAATGTATAATAATGTATAAACTTAAAGCAAATACAGTATTTAGTATAATTCCCATTTGTTTAACTTTAACTGTAGATCCTGAAGTTCCCATTTTTATGGAATGAAAAACATGGATACTTACGCAATAATAAGACAAATATCCCATTAGTAAACAGCTGCAGGCCAGCTTTTTAGTCACTTTGTGTCACATCCTGTATGTTGTTTCTGTTGTGTTTTAGGTCATGTCTTATTTTGAAAGAGATTTTCTCCTTGTGTGTGTAGTTAGTTTTACTTCCTGTGTTTTCCCGCCTTAGTTGATTTCCTCAGGTGTTTCACCTTTGTCTTGTTTCACTAACCTGTGTCCTGTTTGTAATCACCATATAATGTAGCAAAATTGTACCAAATTGTGTAAGCATTTAGGTCAAAACACCACTGTGCCAAAGTACAGCCTCACAGAACCGATAGCACGACTGCAGTCTTGTTGCTTTTGATACAACGTTTTGAATGGCAATGCCCATTGATAGCAGAATAAACCTTTTCTCATGTGGCAAAGTAAAACTTCTTCAGCTCCTGCACAATGCTGTGCGATGAGAATAGAACACTGGATTCCACAAGTATTTTCATACAGAGAACAGGCTTTATGGACCACTGGTCTTTAAAATGAGAGGTGAGAGGCTGATTAGAATAAAGTTGTGCAACAAGAATTCATATGTGAAAATGTGAGGGTCAATTGTTATAGCATCAGTCTGCCAGCACCAAATATGTCTATAAAGTGTGTCTGAAAGCAACCTATGTAAGCACTTTCAATCAGATTACAGCTGTCAGTTAAACACTAACTGCTACTGCTGTGCTATAAATAAATGGCTACGGGGAGCTTTTCCTCCTAAAGTTCAAACACATGCTGGTTAGATGAATTATCAACTCCATCTTACTGCTAAGTGTTTCTCCATATACTGCATGTCTGTACATAACTGTCCATATTTTATCAAAAACTCTCCCAATGAGAGCCTGCAACATCTGCTGGAACTGACACTGAAATGGGCCCCGGTGTAAAGGGTCATCCAACTGGGGGGGAAGTTTAATACTAATTTTGTGGTCTGCACATATAACAGATAAGGCAAGTGAGTTATTTACAACAGCAGGACAGATCAATGGATCTGCAGTGCCCACGTCCATATTGAAGTAACGTCCTCCAGTGCACTGATGTGACTCACTGATGTGTTTTTAAAAGCTTACACAAACATTGAGGTCTATGGCACAGAGGAATCAGGCTAACATGAGCAATACTTAAAGGGTCAGTTTATTGATTGTGTTGGTCTTTTCATTTGTTGACAAGAAGAACATCTAGAATATCAAAAAATGTATCCTTAAATATTCATTATTCTTCAGCAAGAAATGGGAATAACGCTCTGTGTGAGTGTAAACTGTGTACAGGCTTGCCTCCTGACACTATAGCAGTGTTTGACCAGAGTCAGTATGTGGGCGGCACGTGTCAAAACAGGCCAGACTCTCAAGGACTACTTAAAGTCTGACAAACAGCTTTAAAACATCTTTTTAATAAGTGGTTGTTTGTTAGTGGTTAAGAAATCATTGAGTTGCCAGGTTATGAAAAATTCTTCACCAGCTTAAAACTTGTTTAGTTATTTTCTAATTTATCAGGAAAATCCTTCCAATGGTTTGCTTGACAACAAAATCTGTTTATTAACATCTTAACATTCACAGTTATAGATTAGATAAGAACCATTTATTGATTTATTAACCTTTTTAAATACAGGTGATAACCCAAGAACGTATAACCTGCTGATTTGATGATTTATTAGAAAATGTAATCATTAAATGCTGGCTAACATTTATAAATAACCTTATTGGGTTGTGTCACTGATCTCCACCTTACAATAGTTGAATCTGCACTATTCCTATACCCCCTATGTGCCCATTCCTGGATATTACAGTTACTAATGCTGCCCTGAAGATGGTGCCAACACCTCAGCTATGTCAGTAATAACTAATCTGGTGAAAGACAAACCTGAACAGCTGCTACTGTGCTGCCTGTGTTTATCCGACCAGTATATTGCATATATCATAATATATTCACCTCTGATACAAAGTTATAAAGCTGTAATAACTTGGATTTTCATACTGCAATTTAATTTGATTAGTTGGTTGATTTTGTGGTAAGAAGCATTACCCAATCCTCCATTCAATTTTGTCAGCAGTTCTTTTTCTCAAAATGCCTGACTAAGAAAAACTGAAGTTGAAACAGTAGCTTGTATTGCAGTAATTTCTATGTATTTTAAGAAAGATTCATATGGAAGTGATACTAGTTTGAAAATAAAGAACTGTCTTTACTTCCTTTTTCAAGTGTTAATTTCACAACAATTCTACACAAAATAGAAAAGCCAGTGTAAGCATGTCCACGTATTTAATTTGTCAAGTCACGTTCTCTCATGGATGCAAATGTACATGTACAAATGTATTAACACTGCAAAGCAAAGCTATAAAATCCAAATACTCTAACAGCTCAACCTCCATGGAAGAAAATTAAATGTTCAATTTTCCATTTATTTTTATATTTCTAAAGTAATACAATCAAATGAGAGCAGCAGTGTAATGGGGTTAGTAGCAAAGCCTGCCAACTGTAGCCCATTAAAAAATTATACGATGGTAAAATGTGAATATGACGTCAGAATCTGATTAAAACTGATCTTCACATTTAAGGGAGAATTTCACTAAATCATGAGCAATGAAAAAAAATGGGTTTAGAAAAGAAAATGACATTTGAGCCATTTTGACTTTGCACAGGCATAAAGATTATATACAACTAATGAATAATACTGCCATAAAAACAATATAACTGTACTTGTAGAAATCATACTGTATATGGTTAAAACTAATATTGACAAAATCCCAATTTATCATGTAATGTATTTACTCCATAGGCAAAAAGCATCTTAATTAAATACAGTTAATTATATTTGTTTTAAAACTATTTCAGCAGCGACATTAGTAACCTACTGCAAATTGTACATTCATTACATAACAGCCTGCTTTTAATTGAGTGAATCTATGACTATCACTCCAAGGTTGTTGTTAAAGATAACTTTGCCTTCAGACTGCACACTACAATCTGGGTGCCGAAGTAACTCCAACACACCAGTTTTCAACTCAGGTGGGGCCACCTTATTGAAGTCCAGCACTTCAGTGAGAAAATCAAGGAGCAGCTCTCCCTTCTCATCCCCCTCGGTGAAACACTCAGTGATATCCATTTGAGATGGCAGCTCGTAGCTCTTGTAGCTCACTCCCTTGGAGTCCAGGATGCTTTTGATGTCTCCAGTGGTCACACACTGACTCAATTCTGAGTTACAGAGCTGGTTCCTGTATTTCTGCCACAGCTTTCCCCAACCACTTTCGCCTGAAATAGATGCAATGAAGACAACACTGAGTCTGAAATCTCTCCCTGTTTACTATATAGTGCACTATTGTTTTACCCTTTTTCACTGGCCATTTCATTTTGGTGTCTGAATCTGAGTGTGTAATTTCTCCAATAGTGTTCTCAAAAATTCCAAAACTGAAAAAAAAAGTTTTCTGCTAAAAATGCCACAACACAATGTGTTTGCTAATTAGCACTAAACACAAAGTAGAGTCTTTCAGGGGTGTTGTCTGTTTTGTATGTATTTGGTAAAAAATAACAACAACAACAACAACAAAGTATTGGATTTGGGATCACCAAAATTATTAAATTCAACAATAATGCAACATGAATGCCAATGCAACAGAGTACCAAATCACAAATCAATCCATCAATAGTTGTTGAGACATTTCACTCAAAACCACATTTGCCAACCTCATGGTGCCACTAGAAGAAAAACTAAAGTAATTGTATCACTATAAATGTCATTACATTTTTAATTTCTTTCTTCTTTTTTTGCCAGTCTATCTCATTGATGTGATGCTAAAAAAAAACAAGTCAAAGGATTATCATCAGTAGGATTCATCCTATGAGGAACATGAATGTATGTGCCAAATTTCATGGTAATCCAAACAATAGTTGAGATATTTCAGTCAGTTTGCATTGTTGGATATGTGCACTTTCTTCACAGTAGCAAATGCAGAGGGTCTTACTGAACTTAGTGAAAAACAGACAAAAATAAGTTTAAATAACTTGTCTTCACTGAGATACATAGTTAAAGTTGCAGTGTGAAACTTTTGTCGCCCTGATCTGGCAGTGACAGTAATTACAAAAGCACTGTTGACACAGCTCTGGAAACATCAGAGCAAATATCTAAATAGGCATTTTTTGGATAATCGGATCAAACATTGTGAAACTAAATGGGTACTTCCTCATCTAAACAAATATCAAAACATAATACAGTGATATATTAACAGTCCTATGGTGAAAATTACAACAGCTTTCAGCCATGCATAGCCAGTAGGGCTGGGCAATATATCGATATTATATCGATATCGTGATATGAGACAAGATATCGTCGTAGATTTAGGGTATCGTAATATCGTGATATTATCATCAGTCTTGTCTTTTCCTGCTTTTAAATGTTGCGTTACTGTAAAAATTTGTAATTTTCTGAACTTAGACTGTTCTAGCTGTTCTGTTATTTACCTTTTACCCACTTTGTCATTATATCCACATTACTGATGATTGTTTATCAAACATTTCATTGTGTAAATATTTTGTGAAAGCATCAAGAGTCATCTCTACATTATCGTTGCAATATCGATATCAAGGTATTTGGTCAAATATATCGTGATACTTGATTTTGTCCATATCGCCCAGCCCTAATAGCCAGTATGCTTTGCGGTCTGACAAAGATACCCAAGGGTAGAGCACTCGTCAAGATGCTGAACATAACGTTAATTTCCCAGCAAATCTAAAAGAAATCAATAATTGCTGGTTGAAATAAAACGCATCACCATCAGTGTGCCAGTATTGGAATGTCAAACCATAAATACAGGGAGATTTATCTGGCGGTGATGGCCTTAATCAGCATTGTGTGAACATGTTTGTTGTGCGCTTCAACGTCACGTCATATTCATTTATATGTAAAAGTCCCACACTCCAGCTTTAAACTGGTTTTCGTCCCTATAAGGATGTATGACTAATAAGTATGCTGACTATATATAGCATGAATAACCTCGCATCACACCCCACATACATCAGAGAGGAGAAAAAAAAATCATGACAAGAGATTAGATCTATCCACTTACCAGACACTAGAATAATAAGAAGCTTCCCGTTCTTGTCGAGGAGACTTTGGAAGAAGCTGATGGTAGCTCCAGGATCCTTCACATAGTACAGCATCTGTCGATTTCATCACAGATAATGAGCTGGTAACTGGAATCATAGAGCACCTAATTATAACGCTATGGTAGACAGAAGTTCTAATGGGATTAATTGCTGTGGAACGTCACCGAATGAATATGACCTAGATGTGTCATGATTAGAGTCCGTGGGCCAGAAGCACAGGAGCGTCAGCACCAACACCAACCTGTATCATGTGAATGAAGTCAGCCTTCTTCGTTATCTTTTTTGCTTTCCACTGCTCCTCGAACTCAGAGGCGGTCATCTTGTTCCAGTTAAATGTGATGTAATCTAAACCTAGTTTCTGTGACACCAAAACTGCATCAATGGACACAAAAAGGACAGTTATAGAAGGTCATGATATATTATTGTATGATCTGTATTATCTACAAAACAATGTTATGTCAAAAAGTCTGAATCTGTATTAATATTCGATGCAGCTTTGTGTGAATTACATGTATCTGTATTTTTATCTCAGGAAACACTTGTCTGCATTATTATCTAAGATGTTAAGTATTATGGAGTAATGTTTACATAGAGGTGAGAATGAGACTTTTGCTCTCTACAATGGCTGTTTTTATTTTAGGCTACAATAATCGCAGTTAACACTTGTCACATCGTTTGGAACAATTTTGTTTAATTTGCACCTCATCTATCAAGACAAACACAACTCGTTTATCTTTATTTATCACACCTAAATAAATGTAATTGATACCACTTGGCACAAACACCAGGGAGTACATGATGCTTTTTCTTCTAGTGAGTATTCCGTGAAGATAAATAAGCTGAGAAACAACAGTAACACATTACAATAACATTTTGAATTGTACTTTTAAATATAAGTTGTACATGTTGCACAATATATCTTTAATATTTTCATGTATAAAAAAATTGCAGCATCTTGCATAGTATTGCTGCCAAAGATGCATCTGCTAACTACTTTTGTTTGATCTTAACTTCATCAGGATGGTCTCTTAAGATTTAAATTTCTTTTTCAACACAGTCAACACTGCAGCAAAAGTGTATAACACAAACCACCATAGAACAACCTTTCACAGAAGGAGGAAGAGTGAATATGGCGTATTTCTAAAGCATGTGTTGACAGAGATATGACGGCAGGCTTAAGATAATGTAAAACTTATCAAATCTTTAACTCCGCCTTGTCCGGGTGTGACTGAAAGCAGTGAGTCATGATGAGTGTTTGTAATTATATTATTATACATGACTTGGTCAGGAAAAATAATCTCTATAAATAACAACTGTAAACCTCCTGCAACACCATCTGGGTTTACATTTAATAATGAATTACTGCTTACTAAATTGTTTAATTTCAGCTCATTCATGCAAACCAACTCAGCCCTGCCCCTTCTGTGAACTGCTGATTCAAAAGAGGCAAGTACAAGCAAGTCTGGAAACTACAAAAGATTTCAACACACTCCACAACATGCTTTTTTACACACTCACTCACAGCAAAGATGTGAGTCAACAGAGGGTAAGCTGAACAAAATGCAGCCAAACCCAAACTGCATCAACAGAAAAACCCTGAAAGCACAAAGATACTTCTGATGGGTGGATACTTGCTAACATGAGGGCTTGAATCTGTTCATGAATGGACCATCACCCTACGAAAACATGATTTACTGTATTATCTATGTATTAGTGTTAAGCTGACTTGTAATGTATCCTCAGCATTTAAAGAAAATACAATTATAAGCAGTTATTTGCTGTTAAATGATAATTGAGACATATTTCTGGGGGCAAGTGAATATACAGATACAGTATTTGTGGTACGAGAGACAGCTGCGTGCCAATAAAGACTGTACCTTTGTAGCTGTGTAGCTGCTGACTGCTGGGCTCCACCACCTCGTTATCCACTGTCACCCCTGGGTGCTTCAGACGGAGCTCAGAGAACATCTCTAGGTCGATCTCACCTAAAGGCACCAGCACAGACTTTTCATATTGAAAGCCACCTATTTCATGGAAATTAAATTTTGACCTAATTTCCCCGCAGTACCCAAACCATTCGATAGCATTCAGACAAACTGAGAGAGACACAAATTGCTTGTTTAATTAGGCAACCTACATATCATCAGAATGCGCCGATTTAAGCAGGAAACAGCAAATACTTCCTATCAATTGAGCAGGAAATGATACATTGTATTACAGGCTACAATCTCAGAAAAAGGACAAAAAAAAGGAGAGTTATCACTTTGATTTTCATTTCAAAAACCATTTAGCCACAAGCAAGAGATTTTGTTCTGGTTCATATTGAAGCTGACAAGTTGCCATGTATAAAGTACATTTAAACAAAGAGGCTGATGTGGACAGGCGCAAAATCCCTCTGATTAGATTGAATAATACCTTGCGGTGGATTTTGTAGTCATTCTAATGGATTTTACAATCCATCAGAGAATTTGTAACATTGTTTGATTATGATACTAACATGTCAGCTCAGGTAAATTAAAAAGGATTTGCTATGACATAACTGAAGGGTAAAAGCACTTGTGGGCATGTAGTGGGTTTGCTCAGGAAAAAATTCACCTTGCTGTATCAAGAGAATTCGAAACAGAGTGCAGTAAAACCACAGACTGGTGAGGTCACTTTGTCTACAACGAAAGGTTAAAGATTAATCTGACAACTGCACAGATAAATACAAACTCTTGACAGTGATAATAAGGGTAAAGGTTTTTACTGCTGCTGCCATAAATGACAGCGCAGCAGTAGGAACAGTTACGACGCCTCCTCACCTTAGCTGTCTGCCGCAGAGGTCTCAGCTATTTACTGTTTCACAAAGAACATAAGGCAAGTTCAGCAGTGAAAGTGTCCTAAAATATGTGTTCTTACCAGCACCGCTTCCAACTCCAATGACATTAAGGTGGGACTTTCCATCTCCGATGCTGAGGGCAGAACAAAAAAAAGGGTTTTCTTGAAATTTCACATCCTCCAACCTGCCACATGTGGGCCACAGTTTCTGGCTTGTTACTGTCAACTTTGCCTGACACTTGGATATGTGAGAGCTTGTGATTTACTGTCCAAAATATCTCCGATAGTGAGGCTTTTATTGCTGCTATGGCATGTTCTGTCACCGACCATCTGATTTTTAATAACACTAGATTTAGACTTAAAAAAACTTTAATGTTCTCCAAGAGGCAATTTGGCGTAAAGCACAGAACATTTAGACACAGTAAACAGCACAAAAATAAGAATAAACCAAGATAATCTACAGCAGCAATCATAAATGCCATCACAGTCCAGGCTGGAATTTAAAGCGCGTGTCAATAACTGTGTACCAACAACTGTGATAAAAATAAATAGTGAGTATACTGCACATGTCCTATGTATCCATGTATTTCACATCCTCAACTCCATGTATTTCCCTAGACTCTCCATGGTTACGGCATCTTGTTTAATTGAGTTATTGCCATGGGAATAAATGAGTTTTTTGCTTGGTTGGTTCTGATCTCGGGGTATCTCTGCCTGCAACCAGAGGAATGCAGCTGGAAGTTTTAATTTGCTTGTGAATTATATCTGATCTGCTTTTGACAGTCACAGGAAGCAGACTGCAGCATGGCATTCGCTTCCAATATTTAGTCATTCACAATCATACTCGTGCTGTTTAATTATTAATCTATCTACATTTGTGTGATCAAAACATTAATGAGAAGTATAGATTACATATTTACATATTCTGTTTTGGGATTGGGAAGAGTTTAGCCACCTGACACTTCGGCACACAAGTTTTTGGCAAACTACTGAAACACAGTGCAGGTGGAATGATTTGCACAATGTTGCTTAATTGTCTCGTGTTGAAAGTATCGCTCTCTTCACTTTAAAAAAAAAAAAAAGAAGCTTGATTGCACAAATTTTCAAGATTAATAGGATAATGTATACATACTGTTTGCTCTTCCACTGATTAAATCTTTTTTTTCAAATATATTATTTTTCCTGCACAGGGAATTGTTGAAGGAACAGTTTTATGGTTTGGGAGCCATATTTATTAATTTTATTAATTGGAAATTTGCACTTGGTGACAAATAAATGTAACAAATCAAACTAAACTAAATATGAAACTACACCCAGCAGCCGTCACAGGGGGAAACAGTTAGCCTTGCTCTGTCCAAAGGTAAGAAAATCCACCTACATGCCCTTCTAAAGTTCACTTATATGTTACAGCTACTTTTTTTCCAATGTGCTTATATAGTGGAATCTGCCCTATACATAGTTTAAAGGTTATGGTGATCTAGTTAATCACTAACAAGTTTGCCATATCATATCATGACTTATATGTTCACTTGAGCCCGGCCAATACTCGATTTTTGAGGTTGATATTAGTATTTTAGAGATGTAATAAATATGGTTATAATATATTGGCTGATATTCTTTTGGTTTCACATAAACAAACATTTTAGTGAGAATTACACAGTCAATAATAAACTTGTCACCGCTCTTTCGCTCTTTTAATGGAGTCACTGTTTCTAAATTAACTGTATGTGTACTCTGACACATATTTGGCTTTTTGTAAATCAGTTTCTTGTGGGTGGAAGCTTGTGTTAAGGACAATTCTGAATTCATCCAGAAATAATCCTCAGATACAGGATGAAGACCAGGACAGCATGCTGACACTATAGACTACTAAAAAATGTAGCTCTTCATTCATTTCACTATTGCTCTCCTGTATTTTTCCTTACTGGCTTTGTTGGTAACAACTGTACTATCTATGATTTATTCTATTGTCAACAGTGTGCTCAGCGTGCCATCACTCATAAAAGGTGTGTGTGTGTAGATTACCTGGCCAAAATGTCTGGCAGGATATTGTGGATGAAGTCCTGCATACACTGATGTTCGGAGGAACGCTCCAGAAAAAGCTGGAAGGATTTCTGGTACCTGCTATCATCATAAACCAGACTCCTCAATGGAGATGCCATGGCACATAATCTGGCAAAAAAAGGAAATATTATCAACAACAGCTATTCAGAACGATAATCTCCAAAATATGTGTGTGTGTGTGTGTGTGTGTGTGTGTTTTATCTTTCTATTTGTGTTTCATTTTTGGTTAAACACGATTGCTGGAGTGTGTAAACCGTCTTCCCACACAGTCAGCATGTTTGATACTGTAGGGAGCCTTCTGTCATTTCTGTTGCAGTAAAATCCACTATAGAACTGACTAAAGAGGAAGTTTTAACTTTTGCACTAATTAGTGTAATTTACAGGATGTTTATTATTTCAACTTGTTCAAAACATAAGCCATCCTTTCATTTTCCAGTAATCACACATGCTGTCCTCTACAGAAGCCGAGAACAGCCGTGCTGGCAAGGATTTTTTAATGCAGTTATGTCGAGATCATGCGTTAATTATCTTATTATCTTGAAATAACAATGCTGTTTTATCATAATGTGTTAATATACCTTTTTAACTGTGAAAAACAAACACTACAAAAGATTCAGCTTCACAGTAAAAGTACACAAGTATTATTATCTTGCCGCTGTCGAGAGTGCTTCTTCATGGGGGAATGTTGGGTCTCTTTGAATTAAATTCAATAGTACGGTCTAGACCTGCTCTATGTGGAAAATGAGATGACTTTTGTTGTGATTTGGCGCTATAAAATGATTGATTGCTTGATTGATTGATTGATTATTAGCTTCATGTAGGCTAGTTAAAGTATCAGAGTAAAAGTACACAAGTTATCACCTTCATGTAGTGAAGCTATCACCAGTAAAAGTACACAAGTATAACCAGCTTCATTTACTTATGATTCAATGCTTCAGAGAGCTTTATTTCTCCCATCACTAATGCTGGCATGATAGCCTTGATCTCTGATAAACATTCTAAGTTATATGAGAAAATAATCTTTTGTTTTCTTAATAATGGGTTTATTATCTCATTATCCTGAGATACCAAAGCTAATTTCCTTGAGGTAACGACATAATTAAGTTGTGATATCAAGATTATGGCATTATAAAAATGATTACCAAGCGTGGCCGTTCTCGGCTTCCGTAGATCTCTTCCTGCGCACCCAAATATACAACGAGACCCCCTCCTGTTTTGAAGCGTACTCTACGCTGGGAGGTGGCCGTCGACTACAGCAACGCTAAAGCCGCTGCATGTCACACCTTTACAATCATCAAAGCGATTCCTATGTATTCAGAAAATGTCTCTATGTGCAGCGGAAACAAAACAGAGAAACAGAGAGCCGTCCACACGTGTACAACTCATTAAATTGAACAAGTGGGTGCTCGCTCGGTAAAAAGGAGTAGCACCGTTTTTATGCTGTTTCTTGTGCATACGTTGTGCACAAAGTGTTTAAATTGTAGACAGATTGACACAGAAGTCGACACACATTCACTTACATGTCGTGCTGAGGCGCGGCGGTAGATATCTGCAGGCTGGATTTAAAACCCTCCCACTGGTGACAGCTACAGCTTCCCTGTATGGAGGGCCAAAGGTGGCAGTACCCCCCCCCCCCCCCCCCCCAATAAAATTAACCCAATGATCAAACTTGACTTTGACGTCCACAAATGCCCATCATTATGTGTAACCACATTCAGTTGTTTATCCGTAGGTAGACTATATATTCACAATATAACGCTACCATTAAGTAGGTTGACTTGCTGTGTTTTAGAAGATTGCTAAAGTAAACTAACAAGCATTAGAGATTTAGTCATTTTTCTCATATATCTGCGTTAAAACTAAATATGTTAGTGAATTTAGGAGTGAGTTTCCAGTCCTATGAGTTCAGTTTTGGTAGTTTGGTAGCGACCTTTAGGTTAGTATTTTTTAAATAAAATTATGAAATATAGGTACCCTTATATTGTAGAAATACCCAAAGGCTATAACAATGGCCACTGCATTAGAGGAGATTGAATTTAGTGTAAAGTAATAATGAGATATATGTTTTATTATATAAATAAATACATATGCTACCATTTGTTTCCATTCATTTAGAACAAAAATCAACTACAGTACTAACTTACTCGACACGAGTAATCCATCATGTTGGTTTTACATTTGTCAAATATACATTATAGTTGCATATCAACACTGCTGCATCAGTACACAAAGAAAATGTAACTTTGACAAGTATAAAAGCAGACATATTAATTATGATGAAATACCAAACTAAAGAAAATTGCAAGTCTCAGCAAGTGGTAATTTCCCATGGAGATCAGTACCCAGGAAGATCCTTTTTAGAAGATAATTTGTATAGTGTATGCTCTGCCACTACTGTAAGAAAAACAAACTATAAGGAATATGACATTTTATATGCTTTCACAGCCAAGCAGACTCAGTTTAAGATGAAAACAAGACTGCAGTAGAAAAGAATGAAGTACTGTGTCTCTTGGCTTGTCTATGGCTCCCAGATTTCCAGGCTATTATAATGTCAGACAGACAAGAATTAGGCCAAGAAACCAAATTAGACTGTAATTATGCCACAGACCCCATCTGATAGGAATTTAATCCAGGAGAGTGAATTCAGGAAGGAGTGTTTTGTCAGACTGAGACTGACTGACCTTGTTTTTTTGGGGCTTTGTCACTACACTGCCGGTGCCATACTACAAAAATACTTTTTTTTCATGATTAAATGTCTCTAATCTACAAACAGTGTTTCATGTGACAAGTGTATTTGCATCTGACTTTGTTTTTCTTGTGTTGTTTACTTGATGTCTTTTGCCTCTAAAACTGACAGGGGTAAACAGCTGTATGCGACTGTTAAAATGTCTAATACTAAGACTCTTTTTTTATTTTTTATTTGTAACATCTTATTTCTCTGCCACTTTTTTTGAACATTACATTTTCAGCTGGTACAAAAGGCTGCTGCCAGAACATAAACTTGACCATATTACATCAATTTATCCTCCTTCCACTCGCTGTAAGTTCAAGCCAGAATGAACTTCAAAGTCCTTTTATTAATTACATGAGCTTGCACCATCTTATCTATCAGACCTCATTGTTCTCCATGTGCCACCTCTATCCCAGATCACAGAGTGCTGGGTCTTTGTATAATCAAGAACATTGTGCCTGAAACTGAGAGGACAAGAAGCCAGTGGGCAGAAAAATAGTTTTCTACGAGGCTTCACATTTTGTTATGAACTCCCTCTTACAATTGATGAGGCAGGAACCCAGTTTGAATAACTCTCTAACTCTCTGCGAAACAAACAAAATAAATAACTGCCAGTCTTTCCTTCTCTCTCTCTCATACACCCACTGCTCTGCATCTGAACAGCTGCTAGACAACGATATTTCATTTTATTTGTATAATTATACAGAATAATGTGGTACACAGAAGTAATATATTTAACAAGTCCTTCTGTTTTTGTGAGGCTGTAATTAAGCACAACTGTGCTTTGGATGAAATGCTAATGTCAGAATGCTAATATGCTCACAATGACAATGAAATGTTACTGTGAACAGGTATAATGTTTATTATGTTCAGTATCTAGTTTAGCATGTTAACATTTGCTAAACAAACACAAAGCACCACTAAGACTGATGTCAAAGTAATTTGTTTTCAAGACATCAACAAAGTTATTCACCCTGAGGGGGTCATGACTGTGTGCACCAAGTTTTGTCTTTTTTCAAAACCACAAACCTCAACCTAATACTTGAGGAAAATGTAAGGGGTCACAATTGAATTAGGATTAATCCTCTGGAAACCGCAAATACAACCTTCGATGTGTGCACCAAAAATTATTCAATTGTCATGAATGTTGTGACAAAACGTAGTGCCAATCAGTTGATGTTGAGATATTTCACTGAATAAGTTTAAAAAATTGACCAGTTGATGGTTGATAGTGCTAAAGAAGCAAGTCAGAGGATCGACAAAATTAGTGGGATTCATTGTCTGGGGACATGGATATCTGTAGCATATTTTATGGCAATTCATAAAGCAGTTTCTGATATATTTTATTCTGGACCAAAGTGGTGGACTGATAATTAAACTAACAGGCCGACATAACAATCGCTACAGCCAGCTCTGGTAAAAACCACCCAAAAGCATTCCTGACTTTCTAATCCAGCCAAGATTTGTAGCAGTTTAAATCGAACAGAAGACGTCTCAATCAGACAGCACTGGACTTTCAGAGCCTCCACCACCAAACTTCACCCTGAAAGCCCAGACATATTTTCCTTCTATAGTAAGTTAGTAAAGTCAAAGGCAGCTGTACTTGCTGTTTGATATTGCAGACGTTTCATCACACCTCCAAGAGACTTCATCTGTTATATTGATTAAGACTGACTGCTGGGGAGTCCCAGGCATTTAAACCTTGATGCAATTAATCCTTGATGTCAGTATCATAAAGGTAGAGTGCATCCTGGTGGTCCACAGGTCTGTGATGCAAGTGTCATGCAGCTGAGCATCCTGGTTTGATTCGAGCCGGTTACTTTATGTTGCATGACTTTTTCTTCTTCATCTTCCTTTTGCTGTCTACTTTCAAAACTAGCACCCAATAAAGGCTAAATTGCATAAATACAGTCTTAATGAAACATTCATTTGGTAAGATAAAAACATCAGCAGCCTGTAAGAAGTCCCCACTCTGCTCGGGTGTAGACAAACACATAAAACAATCATACATTCTACAAATAATAAACACTTATTATTTTAAAAAGTTAAATTTGATTTTAAAAATTCATTGTTCCCACGAAATATTCATTAAGCTCTCACTTTACTCTGCCAAACTACAGAATGATACAGCTTGATAATAGATGAATTCTGAATAAAATTAGACAATGCCGTTGTCAAGCTGTTCACATATCTTCACTGAAACCTGCAAATGTCTTGAGAGCTACTAAAATGAGATGAATTGGACATGACAAGATCAGCCTACATCTTTGCCACAGATCAGATGGCCATGACACAAGCATTTGAATTCAACCTTCTCTTAAACAAAAGTGACAGTCTTAAATAAATGAATTAGATGAGACCAAAGATTTAAACACTGTTTCCCTCACAATCTGCGAGCACCCTGGGACTATCAGACTGGGAATCTGACTGGAGGGCAAGATGAATCTTATCAGCTGCTTATATATTCTGGGCTCTGCCTTGGAGCCTGTATCTGTAATTACAATTTATCAGGACTCGGGAGTCAAGGAGCCGATGAAGATCACAACAGGACGAGAGCATCTCAAACAGATTCCGCTGTGTTTCAACTGTGAAAATGTGAAACAACAAGGAAAGAATGCAGTGTTTTCTCTTCACGGGATTCCACAATTTATTTGCATTTTTGTCCAGCTCTCCATGTACACACAACAGTAACACAAATAGCATGGTACTGTAAACAATGAGTGAACATACTATTAGATTTTCTGGGACATAACCCGATGGAATTTTTCTTTTCAGGTCAAAGATTGGCTGTTCTTCAGCTTATAATGGAAGTATGACCAGATAACTGGTTAATTAGTTGGTCATTATTATCAAAATTATCAGTATTTCACAATTGGGTTTAATATTGATTTAATCTTTATCATACATCCCTTCCTTGGCCAAATATTAGAAACATTGCCAAAACAAACTATGCTTAAATGTTTGGCAATTTGTAAAACAATATTTGCAAGGCCACTTGGAGCACTTTCTGCCAAAATGGATCAAGCATGCCTACATACAATCGGCTGCTGAATACAATTGTTACAACATGTAACAACCATAGTTGCACAACCACTGAGATTATAGAGTTATTGGTAAAATACATTCAGAAGAAGGTCGGATAACACAAGACCAAATCTTCAGTTTGTGGAGGCAGAAAGAGAAACGACGTAAACTCTGCTCAGACCCGAAACCACCAAGCATTAGGAACTGAATTCTCCACTGGGTTGTATGAATAATACACTGAAGGATCGATGATGAAATGATGTTAAAAGAAAGAGTTAATGGTCTGTCAAGATGCTTTAGGATGATGCTCTGGCAGTAAAACATTGTGGATGCCTTGTACTGGAAGTGGAAATCAAAATAAATAAATAAATGAATATCCAGGGCTGAATAAAAGAGGCCTTTACTCCAGAGAAACAAAGATTAAAAATAACCCTCTTAATATGTGCTCACTAATATTTGGTATTTGCTGTCTTTCATGTTGTAAGCTCTGTCATCCTTGTGCAAAAAGGAAAACATGAGAAAAGAGAACAGAAAAGACAAATCCACTATCAAAAACAAGTTTTTCCTCCTTGCTATGTGCAATGACCTTGTAACTGGACGTAATGTTAGGAAATCAACTAAATGATTGAAGTATGATGTCATTGTGAAAGAAAGTGAAGCATACTTGCTCTAATAAATGTGCTGTGCGTGTAATCCGGTAGATATTTCTTTTTTTCTATTCTTGTACTGGTTTTTGGTGATGAAAAGATCTAATGAAAAAGTAGACATGAGGTATGATTTTTCATTTTATCATGCTGGTATTTGATATGTTGCATTAAAGGTCTGTGTTAGTGGTTTTCTGTTAATTCTTGACTGCATTTGTCTGCCATGTTTCAGTACAAATTTGACAATTCTGTTTCTTCAGTGGCCGAGTGTCTTGTGAGAATTAGGCAGGAGAAATTACTGCATCATTGTATCATTAAACTCAAGGCAAGCCTGCTTTTGGTTTCCACATTTACACAACACATGGCATCATCAACAAAACACAATCTGACAGCAACAACTTGCATAACAATTAAAACACTAGAAAAGTCATTTGAAAGGAAAAACCAAAAGTGAATCAGCACTAACGTAGTGCATAGAGCATCTTGTTTATTCTCAGGAATTCAAAAAAAGGCTGTTTGTTTACCCAAAAGGCTTTTGACATTTTCTTTACAAATATCCAGCACTGATGACACAAAGTCAAATGTCAAATGTGCCATTGTTCCACCTCTGAATGTCATGACTGCTGACTCATGTTGTTTTTTTATCCCTCCCCACACAAATATGAGACAACCATGGGCCATGTTGCCCTTTACACTTTTAACACACAAAAAAACTCCAATCCACCGTGAACCCACTTTGTCTTCTTCTTCTGCTTTTAAGAGTCCTGATGTTTTAAGGGTTGCAAACAGTGCTGCATCTGTGGCTCCATGTTGCAAGCAGTTAAAAAAGAATCTAAAGTTCCATTTCCATCCTTTGTCTAAAGATATTGTGTTTCACTTTCACCATGTTCGGTTTTGGTTCCTCTTATTTGGGGAGGAAAGCAGCCAAAATTTTGTGCTATTCCACCAGCAGCACATCATGTATGAGCATTATTATTTGTCCGCTCCATTTTTGCAGTACAATTGGCACTACAGCGAAAGTCCCCCATTTCAAACTGGCTGACAACCAGTGGTATGTGTTGGATGTGTGTGCTAACAATCTGAATGCAGTCAGGAGTTGGTCCTTGTGAGGTATAGCAGCCTGGTCACATATCCATGTCACCATCGTAAGCCAGGGTCAAGGGCTTCTGTGGAGGAGGAGACGTCTTTGTGGTTTTGGATGGTTTACTGAAAAAAATAAACACAGACAAGAAAGAAAAGCTGACAGTGTATCTGACTTAGTACCGCAGTGCAGCCCAACTTGATTTCAGTCCTTACAAAGAATTCCATTATCTGATAGCAGCAGCACACAGCAGACAAAATATCGTGAGGAGTATAACTCATACTTGACAGGGTTTTGTTCAAGGAGAGCAGATAGTTAGAAATGTTCTATGCTTCTCGGTGTTCAGTCTGTGACCTACAATGCAGTTTTTGTTCATGAAAGCAGCAAAATTGTGCATAGTGATGATGAAAGAAAGTAATTTAGTACATACCAGACCAGGAATGATAATGCAATTATGAAGAGTATTAAGATGAATCCGACGGCAGTCACGGCGTAAACCCACAGCTTTACTCTTCCATCTGTGCAATCAAAATGCAGTTTTAATACACAACTTTTAAATATATGAACGTCTGTCTTTTGTCAGGAGATCTGGAAACTTTTTTTTCATATTTTGGAATGAAGAACTACTTTTAGCTTTAATTCAAACACACCACAAAGGGGCTACTAGAATTTTTTAACGTTTTATGATCCATTGAGGTTTTTTTTCACACCACATAATGATGAGCCCAGTAAATACATTGACCTAGAATGAATTCCACCCCTGGCTTAGTGATCCTAGTTCAAAGGCAGGAATGATCTCAGGCATGCTGGTTGAGATGTAAAGATAATTTCCATTTCAGTACCTGGGCCAACAGGTCGTAAGGTCCACTCGCTGAAGAGATCCTGGGCTTGAGATGGCCCAGGCTTTAATCTTCCAGAGTTGGTTTTCACATCAGCTTTCTTATTGTTGTCCACCCCTGGGGTTCTGGTGCAGTAGTCCAAGAAGCCATGCATGGTCATTACTTCAGTGTAACCCCTCTCACACCCACACACTCCACTCTGCATGGGGGGATATGGGAGAAAGGGAGGGAGGGGGTTGGGGGGGATCATTTACAATCGACACAAAACTACTTGTGATCGTTACTTTCCCATTGCTACAAAACACTGCTGTCGAAACAGCGATGTATAGGGGCGACTTTGTTTTACTCTGTTCAGTTGTAACCTTTCAAAAGAATTTCTGCTATTTATACTGGCTCATTTATCCCAACCCTGAAACATGTAACTGTGCTCCTCAGGAGGTAGATCACATCGACACTTTTTAAGATTGGAAAATGTACACAATGGGAATGTGTCACAGCTAGGCTACAAACAGACACGATGAAACCAAATGCAATACACCACTTCACAGCAGTGTGTGCTAAACTTTTGATTCATTTTTAAGACATTTCATCAGCATGAAGCATCTAATATGCTGTTAAATCAAATAAAAAACAAGTACAATATTTTTAAAAGCATCAGTGCTCCATTGTTTTGAATGTTTGCAGTTACATGAAGGGTACTCTAAGGGGCAGTAAAACTTCAAGCTTAGGTGTGTCTTTTTCATTGCTGCTTTTATGCTGTTTCCCCCCTTTATCTAGGTGTAGTCCCTAACACCCACATTCATTGGTATTAATGTGATTATCCTTTAATGGCTTGTTCTTGATAATTAAAAATGTCATATGTCAAAATCTATTTAACTCCCCTCCTACTATGTTGGAGCAGCAGGAAACAGCAAAAAACACACAGAATTACAGAGATCACAGCTGCCTGATCAAAGTGCAATTATCTTACCGGTGTGCAGTGTGAGAAGGGTTTGGTGCATGGAGGATGGCAGTGTCTCACCGTGGTCGGCCTTTTCTGTGGGAAACAGCCCCCTGGAGAAAGACACAGGTTCTTATTTCTGTTCCTTTACCCCATTGATCACTAAATTAATGTACTGTCACACCTGATTAATGGGCTCAGTTGCCTATCAGGGTCCCTGATCAATCTGCGAACATTTTAATTCCAACATGGAAAATTGCATGTCAAAATATCAAAGAGTAATGCCTTGGGCACTTGGCTTCTCTGCAGAGGGAGATTATTTCTTCTGGCCTCATATTTGCCAGAAACACTTCCTTACAGCGATAAGATCACATTCACCTACTATTTACAGCACATCAAGCTCGCCTCAAGCTTTCACTCTTGCAGCACTATTACCTTTGTTCTATTTCTCTACGCCTGCTTTACTTCCCACAAATACAAATGCATGATTATATTTATATGGATTGAAAGCCTCCCAGCTCAGATTCTGGCTTATTGATTACTTATGTTAAGAGGGAGAGGAGAAATCAATGAAGGCTGCACTGAGAATGAGCAGATCAAATAAGGTGTTAAATTCAACTAGAACACAATACTAAAATTATTCTTTCTATGTGCGCTGTTCTTTGCGTGTGTGAGTGTAGCTGCATGTATGTGTGAACGTGTGAGACATGGCAAGTGCAGGCCCTCCTGAACAATTTTGAACCTGATTTTATTTTGGAGTCGTTAGTAGCAGATCATATCTATTGTAGAGCATAGCCCCAATATTATTGTATACAGAGATGAACAACAGCTAAAGTCATCACTTCTGATTTTGTATCCACCTCTCTCACTTGATCACTCACTTCATCCATATGATCCAGAATGAAACATTAGACACCATGCAGGGTTTTGCTGTTTGAGGGAACAAAAACAAAAACTGAACTGGGACATTCACAGCTGCAGTCTGCTTAAGGCTAGATATACGTAGATATTCCTATTTATATACATGTGTGTCTGTGTGTGCCTCCATGAGTTGCCTCTGCAGAACCCGTCTTGGGTGGCCAGAAAGTGTCCAGCAATGATTCACCTGTGACATTGACACCATCTGAGCGCTGACACCACACTGCTCTCTCATTGTTGCTCCATCCTCCTGTCCTCCACTGGTAAGTGTGGCATTTTCCTCCTGTAGCAATTGGCAGATAGGCAGATGATGCTCATTAGTAGTTTGTGTTGGGCATCAAGCCCTATTGTTAGGCTTCCATAGACATTAACTACCTCTTCTTCTGCTGCTATACTACTTTAGACTATAAGGCAAGGCATATTATGGATGTAGAGAAAGGATAAGAGCACATTTTTCAGTGTGTGATAAAGTAGTATGCTACCAGACAATGGCATTTTGTAGGAAATAAGATGGCAGGAACTAGCTGGAAATGCACTTAAGACACCCATTTCTTAAAAGGAATGCTCTTGTTTTCCTGGAAGCAGCTGTGGGAGTATTCGAACATTGTATAAATGAAAATCCAGCCACTTCTTTGTATCAAGATGACAAACAGAAGAAACATCAGCGGAAAGGACTTCACTTCAAAATTACAAATTAGGTTACAGGTGTGCAGTATTAAATTACATGCCAAGTGCCTTACAATTGCCATTTTTCATGTTTTAAAGACTAATTAATGAAAATAAAGGAGCAGGCAAGAAATAGTTGGTGGCTGATTTGGTAAATAAAGCCATGTAATTACAGCAATCAAAAAAAGTGTACAATTATTTCATGAAACAATGAAACAAGTTAATAAAAAGAAATGTATGATAACATACAGTCAAACATAAACTCTGTATTCAGCCCACACAATCAAATAGATTAACACAAAGATGATGGGAGGAGTCTTTAAACATTACAACTGCAATGCAGATTTTTTTTTAAAAGGACAGAATAAATACATTCATGCATAACACCTGTGAAATATATCAATCTCCCTTGGGCCAGACGGTAATCAGGTGCATCCACCTCAGTCTTTCATCAAAATCAGATAGTGGTGTCGCAGTTATGACCTTTCAATGGTTCAAACACTGACCTTTTAATTATGGCTTCTGTGACACCGTTTTAATGATAACGTTGCCATTAAAATCACAAAACTGACATTTAAAGCTGGACTGTCACTTTTAACCTTTTACCTCCCTTTATAGTAAAACCCCAAAGAAGCCTTCAATACATAACATGATGAACTGTGAGGGTGTGTGATCTGATGAGTCAAACATTACTCTATCACGGCTTTCCAAGGTAGTAGTGGCCTGATAAATACTAATAAACAAATGTGGTTTCAGGACAACAGGATGAAATAAAAATCTCTCTGTGGGCCTCAGTAGATTTTCGATTAATTGGACTTATCAGAAGACAATTTCCACATTACTGATCCATCAACGATATGGAGACTTTTCTTCTTAAATATCTCAAAATCCCAAGAGACGCCACAAGGAGGTATTAAACTGCTCTTAAGACAAATTACGACCCTCCAGATACTTGATATTCACATAGTTGTTATGGCGAATGTATTAGCATACAATTGCTTATTTACACAGCCAGCAGACACAAAGCTCCATTAGCATTCATTTAGCATTGTGTTTCTTGCCAGCTAGGTGTGCGTAATGTTAAATCTCCATTTAGCTGTCTTTTTTAGATGCTATTTATCTTGAGTGAAGCTAGTAGCTCTTATCCATCACATTCACCAGCTTTTCACAAACTTTGATGTTTGGTGTTGGTCAGGTTGCTTATAATTGTTGTTTTTTTTTCACTTAAAGCAGTTGCCTGCTGTTGTTGGGAATGATGCAGTGACAATAAAGTTGTAAAAAATGCTGTAAAGGTTTAAACTTTGAGTGAGCCCCTCCACGTACAAGTAGTCAATTGATCCATTGTTCATATAAAAATGTTGATTGTTGCAGCTGTAAACAAAGGTTTCATTTATATATGTGGTTTCCTCAGTACCTTTACAGGGCTGGGTCTCAAAGGCTTGTTGTGGGCAGCTGCCCTGGTTCTCCATGACTTGAATGATCACGGCTCTGGAGCGGGATTGGCGGCCAGTGGTCTCAAAGCTCCGCCCCTCCAGACAGGTCAGCTGGCAAGAGCTCCAAGACGACCACTCAGTCAAATGGCAGTCTCCTGGCAACAAAAAGAAAAAAGAAAAAACACAAAATCGACTTAGCCAATACCTCTCTCAGAGTTTTTTTCATAAACTTTAGTAGGGTTTATATATATATATATATATATATATATATATATATATATAGCTTGCCAACAATATTTCAGGGATAATTTTATTGGCTCCCCTGCTAGCTCCTGGAACATTTAAAAGAGATCGAAAACAACTTCAGCACACATCTGCAGCTGATAATGTACAAAATGCACAAACAAATTACTCAGGCAGCCCAGTGGGTATTCAGAAGTAATAGACCAACCAGAGCTATACATTATACAATACAAGCTACAACTCTGACAGCAGCTGTAAAGGCAACACCCAATATTGAAGCGTGTCATAGGAGAAGAAAAATTCATTTGGGAAACATTTTCAGCGAGTAAAAGCTACTTTCTGTGTATGTATTCTGTAACTCTGCAAGTAACATGTCAACCCTTGCCTCCTTGAAGGTCAAACATGAATACCCTTTGTAATATTTGATAGGTCCATCTTGCAGTGATCATATCACCCACTGGCACAGCTCCTCAGCCAGAACAAGCCTCTGATTCTCTGCCCTGAACGCCCATTAGTGAATGTCTGTGGATTGACGCATCTCATTATCTTTCATCTTTATACGGATCCACTCTATCAGCTCTTCTCTCATGCTGCTTTGGCTGTGGAGACATGCTGTGGCAAAAGCAGCAGTGTACAGCAAACAGAAACACACATACACACACACACACACACACTATATACATCACATTCATGTTGACAACCACTCCCCTGGCCCCTACACTGTGCCTGCCACTTTCACATCAACAGACACACGAACACACACATCTGCTTTGGCCATCAAACACTCCTGATCCCAAGCCAAGGCTCACAGTAAAGGCAAGTTGAGTGATGAATCAAGGAGGATCAGAGGAGAGCGAGAGACAGATGAGCAAAAGCACGCACTGCAAGATGGTGTCTCTTCACAGGCAAAGCTTACAACAGCCTTGCTTCTTAGGAGTCACAATAAAGAAGAACAATATAGTCCTTCCTCTAGATGATAATGATCGGTTTTCTATCACAAAATGATTAAAAATATATATAAAGTCAAATATACTCTATACAGCTTATGTAGCTGGCCTGCACGTCAACTAAGTGTCCCTAAGGACAATAAAGCTTTATTATAGATTTTCAGTGAAGAAAGCTTGAATGTGACAAGAGGAGGTCGTAGCTGTCAGCTACATTCACACTGGGATTCACAAAGGGATATATATAAAAAGAAGAAAAAAAAATCCCCAGTCTGCATCATGGACTGTCAGTCAACCATGATCTGCTGGCTTCTTGTTGCCATGGTGTTTTTTTTAGGGACAAGGTTGACCATTTCATTGTGCACAGATACAATTAAACCCCCCTCTTTATTTTACGCTTTTCAAAATGTTCCATCAAAATCATTAATTTGAAGCACTGTGTGACAGTTTGATTTCAATACGTGACATTTTAAAATGTCTAAGAGCTTACATTATATTTAGCTTTATATGGTTGTATATTATGGAATACTAAATTCATCAGTAAGGTAGATGCCCTTCGTCAAGCCTGAATTTACATTACATTGTTCTTCATCAAATTAATTGGAGACTCA
Source organism: Scomber scombrus (assembly GCF_963691925.1). NCBI lineage: Eukaryota > Metazoa > Chordata > Actinopteri > Scombriformes > Scombridae > Scomber > Scomber scombrus. The sequence goes on along the minus strand of NC_084982.1, from coordinate 20,523,839 downwards.
AAGAACAGACACATAAAGGAAAAGTAAAGTAATAGTAAATTAATTTTCAAGTCATCTCTACTATTAATGTAAACTTCACACACAGTGCTGAGTTGCACCTTTTTTTGGCCCAGCTCCAGCTACAGGCACTGGTGCACCTTTATTATTATCCTTTCATGTGTTGAATGCAGTAACACTGTTGGATAGACTTACTATAAGCACATTCACATGCAGGGCCTTTCACTCAAGTTGTGTGTGTAATCTGTGGGTGATTTACACTTGTTTTAATTAGCAATAATTGACTGGTATTTTACAGGCAAATTCTCTGTCTGACAGTGATCTTACTTGATGCAGATTGGTGGAGGATCAAAGTGTAGTGACGCTGAAAAAGTGAAACTCATTAAAATAAGAGAGATTCACTACTAATTCAATTTCTCCTTGACAGTTACTCATAAAACAGTAATAACCTGTATTACAGAAATGTTAATGAAATGAATGCAATAGAGGCCATTATTCATCAATGTTGAAATTCATCAAACAACTTCTGGAGGTAATGGCCAATAACGCTGCAATGCTGCCCAGTGTGTTTATAATCTCCTGTTTCCACTGATCCACATTTCCGAGCTGGGTGTGATGATCCTGATGTTGCTGTGTAATGGATATTCTGCCCACACTGTGCAGCTTTAGCACATCAACACTTTTGATAGACAGCTGCCTGCCAAATAAATCTCTTACCTGTCATTTGGAGAGCCTCTTGAAATGACAGAGACTGACAGTTTCTAATATTTTACTGATATCATGTAAGAAAAGTGACATAAACTAACTGTTAGGTAGCTACAACGTATGTTACAATATGAGATGCGAAATTAAAAGATTAAAGATAAAATTGGATAAAGCAAGAAGACATGCATATAATGACAGAGAAATGTTATAAATTACTCTGGCATATTTTAAAATATATTGACGTAAACTAAGTACTGTATGTTATGCCCACTTTGAGATGTTGTAAATAGTAAAACTATAATCTAAATGAACATTGCGCTCTTAACGTTTCACAAATTGTTGGCAGCTTTCCCTTCCTTTCATTTTTAATGCAGTTTTGATGAATAACATATAAAGCTTTAATGCCGCAGAAATACAATAATCATTAATCAATAACCAGTTTTACTTTAGGCTAATTGTTACTGGCTGGTTAAGTGAGCAATTTACAAGATTTCTGTCCAGGAGCTCAAAGTCAATTCGATTTGTTTGTTTGGCTGATGGATCTTATTGGTGAACTTAAACTTTCCAGATTTCAAATAAAGTTATGTTAAACTGTTAAGAAGTTTGTGATATTAGTAGTTAATTTGGCTTCTAGAGAGACAACTCATTTATCTCATTATCTTTAAGTAAATCCACCTTTTAAGTGGCTTATAGTTAGATAACGTCAATGCTTCTATCACAAACCACTATACCGCACCTCTGTGTTCTGATACTGTGTTGCCAATTTGTAAAGCCATAATTTAGCTTTTATATATTATTTTGATACAAACTTAGTAAACCTAAAACATTATTTCATTTTGCTATCTCGTGTTTTTATCATTTACTGTTTTTGCCATGAACAGCACATTTAATCAAAGCTGCTCTTTCATTGTGATGTTGTTCCACAATCATTGCCTTTGTGCTGACACACAAACAGTCCCCATGCAGAATTCCCATAGCTGTTCTTTGAGTGGCTGTGATACGCAGAGTGATTGCTCTCAGTGGTGTGATCGACAAATTATTCCAGTTAGCACATCATGATTTTTCATGCTTTATTTATTTCTTGGTCAAACATAATGTAGTGTAAAGAATCAATACTGTTGACTCGTGTAGTAATCAATTGTACAAGCTGTCTCTCTTTAAGTTACTCAGTACTGCCTTCAGGTGTGTGTGTGTGTGTGTGCACTGTGTGTGGCACTACGTATATTCACCCTATGAATGCAACAGTGAGGGTTGATACTCTCAGGTCCTGTATAAACAAAAAACTTTAACTTCTTTTTGTCGAAATGGATGGTTTATTTTTTTCCCTGGTTGTGTTTTGACGGGCCAAATCAGATAACGTAGAGTTAAAAGGGTCATTAGTTGATCTATAACTTTTATTGACTTAGCAGCATTTATAACAGCTCAAAATGTCAACTTGTTAGGAAAAGGACAGATTCCAGCAAATTAGTTTGTGCTCAAAACAAGATTATTGATTATGAAATAAATGACCCAGGAATGTAATTATTGGTATAATGAGTCAAGAATGACTACATTTATGAATAATTCATGCAATCATGTAGTTTTGATTATTTAAATAAATATTTCTTAATATGTTCTATATTACAAAAAGTATATATATTTCATGTATACATACACACTCTATACTATCTTGTGTAATTTTGTGGAGATATGTCAATACATCCAAATACTCAATATGTCAATGTAGTAAATTTGCATGCATCTTTACCTAGACAAGGAACGAAGCAGGGCTGCTCCATCTCTTGTTGAATCTGCTGTCTCAGTTTGTCTCCACAAAGCTCATCCTCTACTGGTTGTGGAGGAGACTCAGGCCAGTCACCCCAGTGGACGACACATGACAGGTCCCTTCTCCGAAGCCCCTCACCACACTCTGCATCCTGCACAAGTACACGCAAACGTGAAAGTGTTAAAGATTCAAATGCAGATGTTACCTCACTATAATTTAGGTAAGGGGAAAGTCATCAATAATACTAAAAAAATACTGACCTAAAAGAAAAGTGACTCAAAAGAAGGAGATGAAAGAGACTGTAACTGCATTGAGTTGGATGTATACTGTGAATATAATGTATGTGAACAATACTAGGAGCCTACAGCCAAAAGAGTGACTCTCTGAGGCTTAATCAAATATGAGCATGCTAATGTGCTCCAATGACAAGCTAGGATATTGATGTTTCGAATGTGTAATGTTTACCATGTTCACCATGTTGGTTTAGCATGTTAGAATCAAACATTTGCTAATTATCACTGAACACAGCTGAGACTGATAGGAATGTGATGAGTTTTGCTGGTATTTGGATAAACAAAAGTATTACAAATGAAAATTTGACCTGATAATGTTGCTAGATGAAAAGTGTGATGATCAAAATTATTAAAATTCATCCTCTGGGGACCATAAGACTGTGTACCAGAATTCACAGCAATCCATCCAATAGTGGTCAAGATATTTCAGTACAGAACTGAAAGGTCAAGGTAGTGCTAGAGGAGCCAATCCTTCAAGGAGGTGTTAAAATATATTGCATAAGTGAAAGTTTTGACCTGCTGGTGACACAAGAGGAAAAGTCATTAGAATTTATCCTCTAGCAATGTTAAATATCTTAATTGCAATCCATGTAATAGTTATCCTAGATATTTCACTTTGAACCATAAATGTCAACTTCATGGTGGTGCTAGAGGAAAAGTGAGGGGTTCACCAACATCAGTAGGATTCATCATTCATTCATAGTAATTTAGTAGTTCATTGAATAGTTGTTGAGATATTTCAGTCTGGACCAAAGTGATGCAACAGCAGACTGACATCCCTGAAGCCATGCTGCTAGAAAAGTGATAATTAATGTCAGAAAAGAAAAGAGACAGATACAAATAAATGTAAAAAAAACAATAACTGTTGAACACTTCGGGACAAATTGTTACATTTTCAGTCTTCTTGCCAAGGTGCAAGGGGACACCCTTACTAAAGACATGATGACATCACCTGGGGGTAGAAATGTGTAATGAAAAATCTCCTTTACCCTCAAGCTGTAAATCGTTCACCACGGGTAGAGTTCAGAAAGCAGGTCGTACCTCCACAGTGCAGGAGGACCACTCAGTGAACAACCACATGTAGCAAGGCCTTATGGGACATGGCTTGGTCTGGGTGAGGTGACTGGGACAAGGCCGGCCCTCCTCATGAGCCTCCTGCAGGATTCTCCGAGTGCGCACAGACTGGGCTGCAGAACAAAGGCACATACACCGTTGGGAAGAGATCAGAGAAGACCTGACTACATTTGCTTGCAAACTGCTTTTACAGAGCTTAGATGCCATCAATATGTCAAGATGAATAATATTTTTTTGGCTGCTACAGTTACTGTGCAAACTGCTAAAGAATAAAGAATAAAGAATACAGATACTGTGGGATTTTATATACTCAGGACTAAACAACATGCGAGTCAGCACGGGAGATGTAAATGCGCCATTGCACAAACATAAGGCGCCATAAAATAACAGTTAATAAAATGTGTGGCTGAAATGAATGATGATCATATTTGGAAGTGAAAATAGGCTGCGCTTTCTCTTTACCCCATGAAATATTCCCCTCATGACAAAGAGGAATTAGAGCACCACAACAATCCATCTGTCACCGTGCCACTTAATGCTCATATCTAAATGTTTCCCACACAAGTGCTTTGTGGAAGTGACCCATTAATAATGTGTGAAAGGAAAAGTGGCCACAGAGCAGGAAAAAAGAGCGGCCACAGAGCAGATTTTCAATGTTTTAGAACAGCTCAGTGTCTGGGTCCAGTGAGGCTAAGTGAAGGCATGGCCTCCATCAGCCATCAAGTTAAGACAAACGTTTCATATGCGTGGTTCACCGGGGGGGATGTTGAGCTCAGTGGGCCCCAGGCAGACACAGTAAAAGGACAATCAGCTTTGCCATCTCAAAAAATAAAAAATAAAAATCAAAGCGAAAACATTAACGCTCCCATGGTATCCTGACAAAACAATATCCTTACGCCGTCTGACACAGATACAACACAAATCTCTTATCAAGATTGACAAATGTGTTTCACAATCTGTGGGTATGAACTGAGAGTGGCAGAAACAGTCTCAGCAGTGACAGCAGTGAGAGATGCAGCCTGCAGTTTATATCCCGAGATGAAAGCTTGATTAAATGTGAGCTTCTTGGAATGAAGAGTTAACTGCGAGGAGTCAGACAGCCAACGACAAATTAAAATTAATGAACTTAGGAAGATACAGTTGAGTCTCTCTGATTAACAGAATAACACGCTTTCTCTCTAGGAAATTAATAATGCATTAGGGATGGGCATCTCAAGAAAAAATACCATTCAATATTATTCACTGGGAACCATTTGACCATTATTGGAAGATCCCCCTCACACCTCCCTCCATCTGACGCATGCACGCACATATACACACTGCAGTTCTGTGGTAATGGATTCTGTCGATGCGACTGTAAACTTGTGCTCTACAAATGCCATCAAACTTTGAAAACCCTCGCCTTCAACAAAGCTGATGTTAAGCGTGTCTTTAGCGATCATCTTTAAAACGATTGCTGTTGTTTGCTCTGCACGTCTACCATCAAACTTACTTCGCCTGCTGACAAAGCTAACCATCGATTGTTGATCTGTGGATGAGCCCCCTACCTTCTGCTGGGTGCTTTGCTTTTATATGACTGTGCAAAGTTGCTGTAGACTCATAACGTAGCTTCAGACTGCACCTCACTTGCTTCATTTTTTTTGAACAAGTTCCATAAAGAACTTTTTGACGGCTGTAGCACTCCTTGCATGTTTCTCCTGTCCTGTTTGTAGCGTAGCATCTATCCCATCTCACAGCACGGTGCAGAAAAGAGCTGAATGGAATATGCCACGCACTTTTTAAAAACAGGGGAAAATACATGTTTTAAGTAAAGATGATAGTCATATAAACTATTGGATTTTTTATGGTTTTTATGACTACTTTAAACTCATGACCTATTCCTAGTATTCATCCAGGTTAAATCATTAACTTTGGCTGGCGAATACTAATTGCATTTTTGAAATCATGCAAAGGTAGGGCATATATCCTATTTAGGAACACTGAATCATGTTGCAACGTATATATTGACAACAACAATTAGAAATTTGATTTGACCAAGAAGGATGCTTTTCTGGATCAGGGTGTGCCGCTTCTGTGACCACAAGATCCGATGAGACCGCTGCGAGATTCAGGATGGCAGAACGGGGCTGCTAGATTTCAAATATAACTACTAATATTCCCCATGAAATAAACCCCTTCTCTGTACCCTAACTAGAATAACACAATGTTTCAACCGACTGCACCATGAAAGAAACGAAAAAAAGGTTGATGACAAAGACAATTTTGCCCACGCCAACCATCAAGAGAAGCACAGCTCCCTGGACAAATCATGTTGTACTGAGGTCAGTGAAATTTTACTTTCTATTAACAATATACTCTCTGGACTAGATGTAAGAAGAGCTCTTGTCGAAGTGCTTCACAAGGATTGCAGCAGCTACACGGCCTGGAATTCAGCCAGGAACAAGTAACCACACTGGCTGAAGAAAACAAATCCCTCCAATGCTCCGTTACCTCCCTCACATCCCAGCTCGCCTCCAGTGCTAAAGAAGACAAGGACATGAAAGAAACCATACTTGATCTACAATCACACAGCACAAGAGATAACATTGCTTTTTTCTGGTGTCCCAGAGCGAACACATGATGACAACCCAGAGTAGCTGATACAGGAATTTATCACCATTCACCTCAAAATCTCCCTGGACAGAGTAAGTGGCATTGCATTTGACGGACTACACCTTATAAAGCAAAGAATACCACTCCCATTCAGAAAACAAAACATGCAAGATGCTTGTACCAAAATAGTCATGGAATAAAATATCTGGCATCATGGATGAAATTACTCGTTTGTCCCTATACAGTGTAGACATGCATTACATCACTCCACCAAAACAAATGTGCAACCCATACAATACAAGATTTATCCACTGAATACGCTACCAGAGGAAAATAATGTTTAACATGGGTTTTATATAACACTGCACACAAATCACCACAGACAGCACACCAACGTTGATTTTGACATAATTTGATATCCATTCATCAGTCTTAATTTCCGTTCCGACTTCACTCATCATCTCTTTTTGCCTATTCACCATCCACAGTAAACATGCACATCATCCTTAACAAACACACATATCTGCCATTACATATACACCGTGGTCCCTACAAATCTGACATACACTTACACACCCTCAGGCATCACGCACATATATGAAAAAAAAAATACACACATTTATACCCCCCGAAGCTCCAATCTATCATTTCCTCCAACTCTTTCCTTTTTTTCTTGTCTCTCTCCTCTCCTCTAAAATGCTTACTAAAACAAACGACTTATTCTTTCATTACTAATCAAATATTGTTATCAATAATATTATTGTTGGTGGTGGTATTCTTCTTCTTCTTTTTTTCTCCATCATGATGTTTATTCTTTTCCTTATATTACAAATGATATTATAATAATTACTATTATTTTTATTAGCCTAACATTATTATTACAATTGTTATTATTATCCAGTCACTAGCACCTTCTGCAGCTCCTATCACCCCCGACCCACAACAGCTCCCACCCCCAACCTCAATCTCAACCAACTCCCTCTCAAGATGCCTTCCACATTACCATTATTTACGCACATTAACCCCTTTCATTTGAACCTTAAAAAAGGTATGTTGTACTCAGTTTTTTCTTCTTTTGTTTTGATCTGTTCTGATTATGTCTAATTATTTTGTGACTGTGTAACCTCCTCCGTCCTGTCTTCCAACACCATGTTTTGAAATGTTTTACACATGTATTGTAATCATTTTATTGCAGTGAAAGGAAAAAAAGGAACACTGAATCATTTATGACATTCACAAAGGTGGGCTGTTTAAAATGTAGTTTAGATTAACCTACTATTCTTAAAATATAACCTCGCAAAAACAAAGTTGTCTGTGTTAATTGAAATAAAACTGAGCTGCATACAGGATGATAATGAAGAGAGAATATCAATGCATACATTATAATTTTTTTTTTTTTTTTTTAAAACACAGCACACTATTTCCCTGTATGAAAAGGCACTGGATTAGACATACTCATAAATATTTTAATGCATTTAAAAATATTCATGCACAATTCAACATCTTGGTGAATGCCTGAGCAGACGGAATAATGAGGTGCTGTACATGTGGTCGACTGTGTGTCTGTTCATCAGGTTGGTGTTCTCACAGATTTAACTTAAAGGTTTGTTTAGTCATATGTTTACCTTGGCTGCCACAGGTATGTGAACATTCAGCCCACGGTGACCAATCAGAGAGAATACAGCTGACAGGACAGTCTACCACGCAGCTCTGCGACAGCTTCCACTTGTTGTTCAGACCAAACTGCAGAAAACAAGAACGCAGCTATGAGGAGGGCAACCCAATTATTTCCACTAACAAGAAAGAGAGAGTGGCCACATTTCCATATTTTGAATAGACAGCAGTTCATTTGAGGACAGATTCTAGAAGAGTGGAGATTCAACTATTAAACAATTTCATTGCTTTCAAATAATTCTGGGGTATAGTTGTGCATTCGTTTAATTCCGTTTACTTTCTTTCAGGAATTCACATTGTTGATGTACATTATACTTAACACAGAGGTGGCAAAATCACATCCTTTATCCACATAAATCCCTTAAATTTGCAGTGTAATATGATGTTGGATATACAAGAAATGAATTGTGTGTTGGAGAACAAGACTGATATACAATTTGCAACATACCCGTGAAAAAAGTTATAGCCACTGCAGCTTGATGGCAAATTGCTTAGTGAAACATGACTTTGTTAGGAGATTAGATGCAATATTTCTACTTATGCATTATTGAAAGCCTGGCTGCCCTGTTTGTTTAAGCCAATGGGAACAGGAGAGAAACTGGAGTACACAGCATTGATCAATTCTTCATACTTAACCCCCCCCCCCCCTCTCTCTCTCTCTTCATATTCACCTATGTATTGGTTAACATTTCTAAACATACAAAGCATGAAAAGACTATACTGTCTAAAAGGAAGTTGCTTCAAAACCATAGTAAAACACTTTGCACTGGATTGTTTGCCCAATATGATCAAATTAAATCCTCCTGCCCCTGTTTAAATAAAAATTGTGTGACTGTGAATGCATACATTTTCCTCCAACAATAATTGTAGGATCAGAAATGTGAACTGCTGCATCCCATGATGAACTAACTGTCTGACTTCACAGATGTTACCTGCTCGCACTTCTGCAGGTCCACAATCTTGCCATCGCTGCGGATACAGTCCAGGAGACGCAACTGTGAACCCTGACCACAGATGGCATTTTCACTCAGCTGGCATGTACTCCAGTCTGCAACACACACACACACACACACACATTGCAACATTGCTGTACATTACTGCTGACAAATCTGTATCAGACTTGCAGGATCTCTGTTCCAACACAGCAGCATGGTGCACACTGACCTCAACCACATTCAACTAGCTAAACACATTATTATTTAGGGAATATTTATTTTGGTGACTTTTTAGCTAAACTTGCTTTCAGTCACTGCAGGCTGCCCAGTCTCAGCATGTCCTGCAGTGCAGATTCTCCTACCTGAGACTCTGTACTGGTAGGTGAAGCAGGTGCTGTTGAGGATGCAGGGTTCTGACTGGACCAGCTCTGGACAGACCGACTTTGCAGAAGCAGGTGGACGGAGGATATGTCTGCTCCTATTTCTTTCTTCCCCTTGGTCACATTGCTGCAAAACAATGAAAGCAAAATAAAATGTCAATTCACAAGGGCATAGGTTAAGTTTCCGACATTAGGGGGGTAGGATGAAGATATTTATAGTCTAGGGTCCTTCACCAGGTCAAAGAAATGGAAAATTATCTCCTTCATTTATATTTTTAACCTAATGACTAACACAATGAAGTGTAATCATACTTTGCGTAATCACTCGCTAAACAGTATTTCACCTAATCACTACTTTAGACTGTAATTACTGCTCTGCCACAACCCTTTTCTTGAAATCAAAAATATATCGTAATGCTATCACTTCACAGTGGCTGCCACTTATATATACAATGACGAATAACAACTATTATAAATTGTGACTTTAGTAGGCCACTGAATCACTGCTGAAGTATCCTACTACTGCAATAATATGTAATAATACACCTTATATATCTAAATCCATGTCGAGATTTTATTTGCTTGAAAGCTAAATGTTTTGGAGTTAGCAAAGAGACTGTGCATGAGAGACATTTTAAAATGATTTGATCTTTCTAGATGACCAGTGTGTTATCAGAGCTTGAAATTTAGAAATGAAGGAAACTTTATGCGTTTCATAAATTCCACTAATTAAAGACACAGGGAAGCCACAGACACATGTGGTCGAGAAAAAAAACAAAAAAACAAAGCTTTTCTGATTATACACTGAGGGATCTGTCCGCTCTCTACCCATATAATCTTTTAATATCAAGAAAGCACTACAGGAAATCCCAAACCACCCATAGTTTCCTTAGCAAGTTGTGTATGCTTAATGCAAATTGAATACTAATTATAGAAGATCTCCCTGAGCCTCATTATCCGTCTTTCCCTAACTAAACCTGATCACTGTAGACCTCCAATTTTTTATAATATTGTTTTAAAATGAGTCTCTGACCTTGAGACTCGCTGTGATAAACTGCTGTAATTGGATGATACAGATGTGCGATTTTCTCTCCAGTCTTACCTGGAATCTTCTTCCTCTGTGCCACTGACAGCTTGAAACAATAAACGAAGTGAAATAGTCTCCAAAATGTGTGTTTTCCCTCTGAATATCACACATTATCTCATTATCATGTGATAGTATCTCAAAATTATGCACTGAAGCTGCAGTTAACATTTTTAATGTCAAGCTGAGGTGGATTCTGTGTGATTCTTTTTTAAAACAATGTGTTAACACAGTGGTGTTAACAGGCTGAGCTTTTAAAGGTGATGCAGATTCACTGACACAAATCTGTATACACATCATCTTATATCACACACCTGAGGCCTAAGAACTAGGACACATTGTTTGACACCTATACTGTTACTGTTTATACTGCTGCCTTCAGTGCACTATAAATACAGTATTTTCACACTGAATATCTGAATAATCCTGCAAGGTAGGTACACTGGAGGAAGACTCAATTTACTGTACAGTATCAAGTTTTACACTGTGGATTTGATGGCATATAAAGATGAGTGTGATAATAACTGAGAGAACAGTTAGGAGAACTATAAGAAAACAACATTTTCCAAATATCTACAGAGAAGCAGTGGTAGCATGACAAAAAAAGAAGAGAATCAAGTCACACTACAAAGGAATATAAATCTGTGAACAGAGGAGAAAAAGACGTGCGGAAATGTGAAATGTGGAGGAGCAAACAATGTGCAAAAATGTGAAATGTGGAGGAAACAGCCAGTCCAGTCTCTGAGGGAAAAAGAAGGACTCTGCAGATAAAAGTCTTTGCCATTGAGTTTCATTCATCCCCCTGGCTCTGATGCATCAGAACATGCACCTCAGTCACAGTCACCACCTAATGAGGGACCTCTGTGTGAGCCTCATGAATCAACAGCAGACTTGGTATCCGTAATGTTTTCACGCCACCTGTCACACAAACACACACATCTATTTGTATGGTACATATAGCACTGACTAAAACTCGACAGCCCCTTTGGCTGTTGTCAGACAATTCAGAGCAAATGTACCTTCATTACTGTAAAATTAATATACCACTCAAAGCTTCTACTTAATAAAACTATACAATTTAGACTAAGAATGTAATTAAATCCTGTGCATCAAACATTTTTACAATACAGTGTGAAAATCTTTTTAATATACATATGTGTGCTACATTACCATCCTCAGTGTGAAAACAATGTTGTTGCACATACTGCCTCACATCCCTAGCTCAGAGTTTTGGGATTTTTCTGCTAGTGATGTCATCTATTACTGGAACCAATCATGCAATCCTAATTTAAGAAAAAATGAGTTTGTGTGCACAAGCAACACTAAATCCAAAAAAGTTAGGCAGTAATAATCTGATCTCATAAAGAGGCTCAACAGATATGTTGGATAGATGAGTGGGCACATCAGTCTGCTTGTTTGTCCTGTGCTCCATCCTCTGTTTGTAAAAAAAACCCCACAAAAAACCTAACCTCCGTTATTCGGAACAGCAAAATCCAACCTAGAAGGTAAAAAACACCTTTGTTTCTGCAGGACCTTTGGCCTTCAACTTGAGAGTATGATTCTCATCCTAACCATTAAACACTCAGCTAAAATGTGCCTCATGCTGTGCTGGAGAAGACAGTTTATGAATACGTTTTTTTTTTTTTTAAATGATTATGATATTTGGCTATGCACAATTTAATGTGCATTTGGAAGCCCACATATACTCCACAGACAAATCATTGTTGTTTGTAAACCAGAATTTAAGTGTGATTACAAATGACATATTGGTCTTGATATTGCCCAATAATGCCATTGGACTTCAACTCATTTAGTTTCTGTTCAAAATACAACATACAGCCCTGAAATCTGGATGCTCTCACATCCCTTACTGTTGAAGAGTACAACATCAACTTTTTGCTGTTAGGTTGGGAAATAATATTATAAAGGCTTCATTTCAATGGACCTCAGTGTCAAAATAAACATGTGTGTAAATAAACTTCGCTGTTAGTTGCATCTTATGAGCAATATAGACTCAAAACTGCAATGCAGTGTTTGTACTTTGGCTTAATGACTGGTCTGGGTTTATTCTTGATATTATGTGATTCGTGTCTGTTTCAAAGAGTCTTGGAGCTAAATACAATCCCCCATAATTGCACTTTTATCGACAATGTTGGCCTCAGCCTAGCTAAAACAAGGCTGTGGGGACGTTGTGAATGAATGTGGACATGGTAGGGAAACATTGCAATGTCATTAACAACTATGCTTTCCTTCATCACTGTGCTGTTCTTGCAGCCCACGACACAGCTGATCACATATTCCTGCACACACAACACAACATCCTCATTCTAACTGAGTACAGGAATGGCCCAGGGCTATACAACCACCTCCAATTACAGTGGACCAACATATTTCACATTAAGCATTCTTGTATCTTAAAACGCTATCCATTTACAGAGTTTTCTGCTGCCTGGACACAAAGATTTTTGATGTGTGCTTTTTTCTCCATCTATCATCAGTCTCTCTGTGCATCATGTCTGAGTCAGTCAGAACCCAAGGTGAGACATACCCATCTGGGAAGAAAATGAATAAACTGCAGTATTAACAATGATTCAGTGGCTGGGCTTTGTTTTAAGTTCATAGTTTCATGGCATTTTGTAGCTTGTAGTTAGTTTGTAGTTAAATAAGCTAAAATGCATAAAGCTAAAATGATAATAAGCTAAAATGCATAGGCATGGCTTTGATTCATGAATGTGCAGATCCCTCATTCATTATGTTTGTGCTTATGTATATCTTAGAGACATAAGGTCATTTCAGGTAGACATTCTTTGCCTGTCTGTACTTGTTCAGAAATATATTAGGTACATGTATAAGGCTTTGAGAGTCACTGTGCAGAATGATGTACAGTATGTGCAGAATTTCACACTAGAATGGTGTTTTCACATTCATCTGCTGAAGGAAGCAAGTTTCTCAGTGCTCACCTTAAATCTGAGTATAAGACAGGTACCTATGAGCATACTTTGTGACATCACAACTAGTCTGAAGTCAATCGTTGTCCAACATGCAACTCCAGTATGGATTTTTCAATAAGGGAGAAGGACAAGATGTCTTTTCAAGGATTACGGATTTTAACAAGGAAACTGAACATATAAGACACACATTATTATTTAGAACAGAGTGATTTTGTGTATTGATAGGCAAGTGTAAAATCTCACATCTCAACTTCATATTTAACATTTTAATATAGCATGAATTCTTCTATCTTATATTGTCCAAAAAAACAACTGATGCAGCTGTAATATTTCAGCATAAACCACAATGAGTTATTATTTAAGCCCTACCTAATGTAGAAGTTTCTCATTTAGTTGGATGAACAAATTAATTACCAGCAACTCCAATCACTCCTGTGTCAAGGAGTTGAAGTGTTCAGGCTGGAATTTAATGTAGAAACAAATCATCCATAAGAGTTTTATATAGCTGTTACAATTGAATTGGCTTCCAAATTAACGATCTTAGCATTATTAACAAATGCATTACATGATGTTCAAACTGAAAAGATTGAAAGAGACTAAACGTCTGTGGAGAAATCAGACTAATAAGTTATCTTTCTATCTCTTTTTCCAGCCCTCCTCTTTCTCTGACTGTTATATTCCAGTCCAATGACCTGCACTGTCTGCTAGTAGACCTGTAATACGGCTGCATGGTCGGTGCACCAGCAGCCTGTGGCTAGAAACGCTGAAGAACATATGCTACACATTTTTAGCCTGAGGGCTAACCTTCAGTGGAAAATCGAGGTACATTAGTAAGCTCAATTTAATTTGCAATACCCCACATACAGGAGTACTGCTCACTGTGATTTCAAACCACACATGCTTAGGGCAGTGGTTCTCAAAGTGGGGTCCGGGGAACCACAAGGGGTCACAGCAAAAAGGGGAACAATTTATTTGGACTATAATTCCATCTGTAAGTAACACAATGGAAGAACGTATGAGTATTTTGGTCATGGGTTTCATTCACTTTCTGTAATAAAACATCTAAAAGTAAAACATCTAATCAAATGGGGGTCTGTGGTCTAATGTGTGTCAGTTTGGGGTCTTTAACGTGAAAAAGTTTGAGTTAGTTAGAGAACAGCTGGGTGAAGAGCTCTGTATGATGAGTCTTTCTTACTAATTATCATTAACATTTCCCTGATGTATAATTAGAATGTGAATGTGTTATCTTCAACCTTTATATTTACAAGAGGTCTGATGAAACAGAGTCCTTATTCCCAACAAAACTCACTGCTTTGTCTCCATGTCACAAAAGATCTCTACTTATTATAGATATTGTTGAAGACTGCAGATGATTGATCATTTTAATTGGTAAATGTGACACCTGGAAAAGGAAAAAATCTGAAAAGGTCAAAACTTCAGCAACACTTGTAGGTGATAAGGGTAAATCTATTAAAAAAATTATTGCAAAATCATTATGTTCAAGAAGAGTCATAGATACGTACAAATATAATATATATTGTAAAAGTACTTATATTTGGAATTTGCCTACTTTTACCTGCAGACAAAAAGCACATTTATTTTTTTATGGTATGAGTATGAATTGAATTGGAAGAAATACATTTACACTATATGGCTTATCTGGCCATTTTCCCCTCCACCTCTTATGGTAACTTTTTATTCGAAATGTTCACTTATTTGCTGTGGATTTTTGTCCTTCAGCTTATCATAACAGAACCTGTCAAACAAAAAAACAAAAAATCAAAAACAAAACAAAACCAAAAAAACAGTCACTCAATTCCATATTGCTTCTTACCAGAGGGCAGTTGTTCCATGGTCCCCAGGGTGCCACGACACAATCGTTGGGGCAGGCCAGAACGCAGACCTGAGCAGTGGGTGGCATTTCCTCCAGATCACACAAACTGTCCTCCACACTGCGGGCCTCCCCGCTTGTTGTTCCTTTCTTTACACACCTAAGCAAGAGCAGCAGATGTAGCTGTACAACTTGTCTCTGGGCACTGCTGACTGGATTCTTTTGAGTTTCAAAACACATTTCTAAGTTTCTGTCTTTAAATACAGTAGATAAGACTTTTTTCTCCTGGGAGATTTTGCAGTTCATTAAATTTTAAAGTATAAGCAGAATTTTCACAAGAAACATTGTAGCATTGCTTCATTACATCATTAAAAAATGACCTATGAGAGGGCAACTTCTTCCAATCTGTGAATGACTATGTATATGTTTACATTCAATGGCAAAGATGGATGTAGCATGTGTTATCCTGCAATAAAAGGGGAGGAGATCAGGGTGAATATTTGGATTTACCACACTGGTGACACAGGAGACCAAAGTTTTTTGTTAACTGAAGAGTTGTAGTTGCCTAAATTTAGCTATGCCTTATCTGTGGAGATGAAAGACTGGAAAACACAGGAAAGCACTCACAAACAACCTACTTTGTAGTTCAGATATGATAACTAATTGGAGAAGGAAAAAGTTAGTCAGCTAGCATTACTGGGTGACTACTATAGATTTCCAGGTAACAATATACAGCGGCAAGTACTCAGACTAGTGGGTGAGATTGTCACAAAAATAAGAATAGCCAGCAGTAAATTTATGGAAGGCTTAGCCTTCTCTAGCTTACATTACTCGCTGCCCCTGGCCCTGTGATAAACCTGGAAATGGGCAGCTTTTTGTAGCAGGCAACTTTATAAAACGGAGAAAATAATGGGAAGATTTCCTTCTACAATGCAAGCAGACCTCTGCTCTTTTTCTGCATCTGTGTGGTTGATTGGGACCAATTATATTGTGGCTGGGTTAATGATAGACTACATGACTTTTGACACAATAAAACAGTTTGGAATCTACCCTTTCAAATGGTGCATAATCCAATACCAACACCTGATCTTGCAGAAAAGGTCAACTGTTTTTTCTGTGGCTATTTGTACTACCGCTAAAAAGGCACAGCAGAAAATCTAACAACATCCATTAGGAAGCAGTAGTTTGTTTTGACGGTTTGTTTTCCCCTGGCATTGCAAGTGTCAGGACCAGTGTGAGTGCCAGCTACAGGACCAGTGCCAGTCTACTCCTCCCGGTGAGTGTTGCAGTGCTTGCCGTCTGCCAAGCCTAACCCGTTCACTGACCTGATCTTGCGGCTTTGGACTCCCTCTCCACAAGCTGGCAAGTCATCCACAGTGTTGATAGTACAAATGGACCAGGGCTCGATCCTCCACTCGTACTGATTGCATTCACTATGGCACGGCACAGCCTCGTACACCTGTACACATGCATGTGCACACACACGCCCACACATAAACCGACACACACATGCACACAAGGAAAGAGACACAGATGAGGAATTATAGGGACAAGCAGCAGAGTGTGTAACCTGAAAAAATGGACACGCATAGAAATCAGGTTTCACACATACGCAATACACCCACACACCCAAGCACACTATATGTAGATAAGAATAGCCTCTGCCTACATTTGCAGGGAATGTTGAAGATAAAGGACATTTATTATTTTTATTCTTTTCATGGGACACGTATGATGTGTCTCCAGGTAAAAACCATTATTACAAAAAAAAGTCTCTCAGGTATGATTTCCTGCCTTAACCGGGGAGGTTCATGTCTACAGTACATGCTGTTTTAGAAGTCTGTGTCAGGTATAATGCTTCCTTGGGACTTATTGAAGCCTATATTACTCAGTTAGTGTTTAGACAGCTGGAATGGAACTATAAAACTGGAGTTACCAGTGGAGGATGGTCGTAATAATTTCTACAGTCAGAATATAGGTTTATAAGCATATTTGAAAGGATTGAACTACATTCTGAGTCCAGAACAAAAATCAGGGGGAATGTGCAATCCTATGGAAAGAAAACCTTTCACCACAGAGAGCCACTAAACTTACAAATGGTCACTTAATAGCCTACCACTGGACAGAGAGAGAGAAAATAGTTTTATTCACATTGAAATAAATACTATGCATGATATGGAGAGAACAGCATGGGGTGTGTAAAATGAATGACCATGGCAACAGGCCCTTCAGCTGAGGATGCAACTGGCTGAATTTTGAGTCTATTCACTTCTCCCCACTCCACCAGTGACACTGGCACGTCTGTATAACCAAGGGAACAGCCAGCACAATGCTCCTGTAAACACATGTTTACTCTCAATCTATGTAACAGTCTGCCACAGTAAAAGGTATACTCTAGAGGACAATTTGTGAAAAAAGCTATGACAAGCTGTAATAGGTGTGTGTGTGTGTGTGTGTGTGTGTGTGTGTGTGTGTGTGTGTGTGTGTGTGTGTGTGTGTGTGTGTGTGTGTGTGTGTGTGTGAGTGTGAGAGAGTGTGCAGACTAGAGAGGGAATGAGTGTTGAGTATTCCCTCCCCTACGGGCCACACAGATGCCTATTACACACCCTCATCATCTCCCATCTGTCCCTGCAGATGCCCCTGCTGGGTAAACTGGCAAATACTCTGCTCCCACTTTCTCCGCTACTTCCGCAGACGCACAGCTCCAGCTTAACAGCTAATTTTTATCACCAGAAAAATGAGTTTCTAGTCACTGTGCACAGTACACACACTACTTATAAAGCACTATCACCATCTGTTTAGTGAACGATCATATTGACCTAGCACTCATCAAATGGGTTACAGTGTCACAGCACATGAAGTGTCAAATATAAATAATTCGTTGAAAGGTTAAAGCTGGCTACAATACATGATCTACTCCCAAATACATCTTGGTTCACACACATTTTAAAGGATTTCACATCACAGAGGATAAAATAGACTATTATTTGAAATAGGCTGCTTTGGTTACACGCTATATGGGCAGTTTTTATCTTCTGCCCTTTTTTTCTCTTTTAGACGCTTTTAAAATCAAGCATATTTTTTTTAGATAAGCAGTACAAGAATGATAACCTGGCTGACTCTCTTTGAGCGCACTCTCAAAAGTCTTACAGACTATTCACAATATAATGAGGTCCTAACATTCTGAGTCCCTCCAGTTAAAAAAAGCAGATGAAATAATATCCAGATGCACTTCACATAAATTATTTCCATCCATGTGGCACTCTCTCCAATCAAACTATTGTTCTTTCTCTCGAGCAAAAGACAGCGCAGGGTCATAGGAGTATATGTGACTTGGACAGATCTGGCATGCATTTTGTCTTCATTAGCTAAAGAAGAGTATATGTACAGAATGAACGGCACTGACCTGAGCCTGCGTGGATGTCCATATTAGCAGTGCATGACAAGCCAGAAGTTGGGTAGGGGAGAGAAGAACAATGATATGATCATTAGTTTAGATTTTGCCTGCAGTGACAAAAATGTATAGTTTTTCTTAAATTTGATTAAAATACTGCATTCTGCTCTGTTTTTCACTAATGAGGGTAAAAGATGATTAAGTACTTCATCATCTACATTGATTATAGCAGCCCTGGATATTTTGCCAAACTGAAAGATTCATAGTGTTGAGAGAGTTTTTAAGTGCTGCAGTTGGTTGCAACAGCTGTGCAATGGCCGGACATCCAGCTGAAGGCAACACTGAGAAATTAATTTGTCTGGAGATGGTGAGAGGGAAGTTGGCATCAATGACCATATGCTCAGAGAGACTGTAGGCTCTGTATCTAAACAAGGTTACACAAAGTAACTGTTATGTTGTTGACTCAGGTTATTCTGTTTTATTTTTCACAGTAATATAGAACATTCTAATACATTTCCCTGACCTGAGACAGTGCCAACTATTGCTGTAAACATACTGTAGGTACCTTTGGTCCGAACATTTACTAGACTCACAGTTTCAGCCAAATACTGTATGCATCGTGCAGTGACAAATGGTAAGAGCAGGTACATGCACCCTTGTGTATTCTAAAAATCCCCCTCGAGGCCAACATTCACTCATTAATTCATGACTTCATACATCAGTATGGGATTACAAGCTTAGGATCAAGGAAAACTCATCTTCATTTCTGGTTAGGAGCCATAAGTTAGTGATCACTAAATTTTAAATTCAAGGTTTATAGGAGAAAAAAATGTATTTCCTGTGAAACTTTCTCAACTTCTCTGTGAGATAACGGTTATGGCTTCCATCCAAATAAAACACACACCTGTAGGGACTTGAGAACCACATATACACAGACTAATAATACTGCATGGGCCTACACAATGATACATTTGCATACATACACAGATAACACACACACTCATACACAAATAAACACATATACAAAAGGACACGAGAAGAGAAGCACTAACAAGCTAACCTGCAGAGGTGGAATTTTATTATAGAGAAAATCAGAATCAGGTTTCTTATGAGGTGGGTTTGCACATACAAGGAATTTGCTTTGGTGTTGTTGTAGTGCATAACAGTCAAAAACAACAGCTGCACAAACGCGTAGTCTGCCATCATTGTTGTTGCTTCTTCTTCTTTGTATTATTGTTGCTTCGAAGTTGGTGTAAGATAATTCCTTGATAACTCAACTTTAACAACTTTTAAAGTAAGAGACCGAGAACAGAAGTAGTTGAACAGCCAACTGGGATCTTTATTGAAGATGCGGTAAACACGGCATACGACAACGAAGACTATCGAAAACAGCTCTCGCCCCACCCCCTCTCAAGGCTATTTATACTACTGGTTTGGTACGTAGGCGTTCTTTGGCATTATGTGTGTGCCAGGTCAAGGCGACCTGACGTGTCCAGCTAAGATCTGGCTTCCTGTAAGCTGAACCCCTTCCAGTAATGTTGTCTTCCAAACATCCTTTTAAGGATGTGGACATGGCAAAATCTCCCTACACAGGCTTGTTGCGACATGTCCCATTGGTACATCTGTTGACCTTTGTTCTACTTGTTGTTGTCTCCCTTCACCATGATGCACACAAATCTGCCACTACATTGGCGTGAGTCTTTAGGGGAAAGCAGCGACGTAACTGACGTATACGGCGACGTAATGACGTGGCTCCATAAACACCAAGCAGTGGGAAAGCAAACTGGTTCTCAGCTGGTTCGCAGTTGAACCGACTGCGAACCAGCACCAGCACTGGAACTGCTTTGGTGTGAAAGGGGTAAGAGAGGAAGTTCTTCTGAGAACTGTTGAACTCTCTCAGAGTACAGTTGTTTAGCATCACTCACCACCTTGCTAAACCTGTATTTAGACTATTTAAACTGGTCCTTGTCCCCACCCCTAAATGCGTCCACCTTTTACAACCTTAGCTTTAAACCAGAGTTTCTACTTGTTGTAACTAACCCTGGTGCGTGATGGTACACAGCTGTCCTCAAAGAAGCTCATGTATAACATCACAGCCTCTGGACTGATGGTAGCAGTCTTGAAAACATACCAATAGTACAGTCAGATCACTGGTCTACTTAGATGTCCTCACAACAGGTTTATAGACTTTGAATGTTTGCCTGTATGCAGAATATAATATTATATATATACAAATATTTAATGTCCCAATATCCCCCTTTTTTTCTTTTCCCCCCTTTATTTCTCCTTTCTTGTTTTCTGGCTTCATTACATATTTAAGAAGTTTTTTATTATTATTACTCTCAAATTGTGTATTGTTTCTTGTTTCGTCCATTTCTGTTCTTATGGGCTATAAAAGTTAGAAAACTTCCAAGGAGGCAGACTGTATGCCTTGCTCTTTCTTTGATTCATTGAGATGCACAGTACTTCTAGTGTATCAATGTGCTTATGCTGTAATTGTTATACTGATGTGATGTGATGCTCAATGTAAATATGACATTGGTTTCTGCTGTGCTTTACCTCCTAATAGAAATATTAATCAAAACAAAAAAAAAGTCCCAATACATAGTATGTCAAATACAGTATGCCAAAAGTACCAGGATGTCCTACTACATCAGGTTGCATTTTGCAGTATGCAAACAAGCATGGTCTTCTGGCTATATCGTGACCCACGATCCTCTGTACAGCAGAAGATTGAGACAGCAGAAACCAATGACAGCACATTAACAGTGCAATGACTGAAGTCATAATGACAGATGAAGTAGTATGTCCCAATTGTATGTGTATTGAATGCAACGGCACATACTTTATAGGGGCAGCTGCAGTAGGTACTAAAAATAAAAATTAGTAGAGAGATTTGGAACGCAGGAGTGTTTTTTTCGCTACACAAACAGTATCTGGTTGGTGAGCATCCTGCATGTGGGCCTGTATGGTATGTAAACACCGACCAGAATGAAAGAAGAATACTCAACAGGGGACTTACAGTTGATGAAAAGAGTTTCCAGAACAGGTGAACAGTGCGACAGAATCACTCACATCTTTAAACCAGTCACTGTTAGTATAAAAACACCTTTCACTTTGCTGGTGAGCTATGTGTCATGATTCGCTCTGAACAGCTGGAAGCCTGCCAGCTGCAGTGCAAACTCCAATATTGATCCACACAGCCAAGCTTCCGTGAAGCACAAAACAGAAGATGAAGAAAGTCTCTGTTCCTCCCCACCAGTAGCTGGATCTAGTTTGTTGCACACTGATTGCGCGTTAGAGAGAAATATTCCTGGTAATGGAGCGCACAATCCACATCTACAGAGATGCACAAGCAGACTGGCACGTTTCCCTCTTCTCTGGTGTTTCACTGCATGAACAAAGGTGAGTGCACCTTTGACCAAAATGTCCAGTAATTCCAAAGATGGGATGACACGTTTGGGAAATAAATCCACAGAAATTGTTTCCCCAATGTTTGTGAGCTCTTCTTTGGTGAAAGAGCACTGGGTACTGTAGCAAAACACTGAGTTTACACACAAAACAATGCACACCAACACACTGAAGCAGCCATCTGCAGCATCATCTTGGTCTCATGGGACAGAAAGCCTTAAAGAGGAGCTCTTTCTCTCTCTCCTATAAATCACTCTGTCACCGTGTGACTATAACTTCAAATAGACTGTGCTATCACTGTCAGCAGGTCCATGAATGACTTAGAAAACAATAGCTTGTCTGAAAAACAGAGCAGGATCTATTCCCATGTGATGATGACCTCTCAAATATAATCATGACATAATAAGTTAGAATGTGCCAACAAATAATGCAACCATTATAGGATGACTGTCTCTCTAGGAAATGCATCTATTTTTGCTCGAGGAAACCTTTGTTTTGCAGAAAACTGAAATCTAGGGAAGATAAGATGACACTGAACAACAGGGAGTTGGAATCAATTGTCCCACACTCAACTGACAATACATGTAGTGATGTGATTATTAATGTAGCACATTCTGCAAAAATGTATATGTTTTCTGTCCACAACCAAAATAACATTATTTCTGTTCATACTGGCCATTAAGAGATCCCATCATAATGCACTTTCAGTGTAAGTGATGGGGGACACAATCCACAGTCTTCCTTCTGTGTAAAAATGTACTTAACATTTATTTGAGGATAATATGAGACTCCAGCTGTCCAAATAAGTCAAATCAAGTCAATGTCTTTCAAAGTTACTTTCTTTTTAGTGCCAAATTCCTGTGATATAATCCTTCCACTGCAGCTGAATAGAAAAACACTAACTGTTCAGGTACAATACGTTTTTCTTTTCTTTTTCAACCAAGAAGACTAATCATGGAAGATATCTGCTTTATTTGACTAACTCAAACAGCTATTCAGTCAATTCAATTTTATTTATTTATCATCAAATCACAAAAGGAGTTATCTCAGGGCACTTTCCACATACTCTTTATTTTACAAGACCAAGTATTCCCCCTTGAGCAAGCACTTGGTGACAGCGGCTCCACTTTAATGGGATAGAAACCTCAAGCAGAACTGGGCACTAGGTGGGCGGCCATCTGCTTTGATCAGTTGGTTTGAGAGAGAAAGAGGGAGGGTGAGAGGGGAGAAAGAGAGATACAAACAAGCACAATAACAACAATAATAAGCAATAAGCTAAAGCCTTATATTATATTTAGATAATTCATAAAATGAGGACTGTGGATTTTGTCCCCCATCACTTACTTTTATGGCAAGCAAAACCTGAATATCTCTTATAAAGCAAGACAGAGGAGAGCTTGGTCAAATTCTCCTGGCAGAAATTCAACAATGATATATGTTGCTATATTTTGAATCTATCTACAGCATAGTATAATTGAACAATTGTATTAAAATGTCTCCTGGGACAAGACGCATTTTTTCCCATATTATCAGTGTAAGACTGATAACTTCTTTATTGACTATAGAGTTTGTTTACATATCATATGTTCTCTCTCCTGCTGTTTTCTAATTAGATCGCTATTACCAAAGACACCAATGAACCAAAGGCCTTGCAAAATTTTTGTCGAACATCATCCCGCAACCCGCTACTGTGCTGGCTCTACTGCAGGCCAATGGCCTGCCTTTCCATAATTACACAAATGATATGGCCATCAAGTTCTATTTTCTGCTCTGAAATAATCTCCTCTTCTCATTTACTTTGTAATCTATTACCAGGACATAGTTCAACAAGAGAGGATTGCATTAGCGGAGACATTTCAAAAGCACTTAACCCTGCATTGGCTATGAGGAAAGATCTTTTTCACATGTACAAAAAATGTCCCTCCTGTCAGAGCAATACCTCTCTTTCACAGTTCAAATGAAAAACCTCTATTTAAATGTCAGAGCTCTGATTAACAATGAGAAAGTCTCAGTCTTGTATTCTTTTCTATTAACTGGTAGCTCTATCATCTCTCTCTTTGTCTAATATTATTTATTCTATATATATTATTTAATCTAATCTTGATTACCCAATGATGAACCTTACTGGTATAACAGGAAACATGTTAAAACAATCATCTAATACAAGACTGAAATGTAAAGGGAGAGATTTGGAAAATATAATTATATCTTAACATTAAAGCAAAAACTAGAGCTTAGAGGTTGCTTTTATTTTTATTGGAAAACAAAGCACACATTATGAGTGACTATTACTCCCTCTGTGACTGTTAAACCAAAAGGGATAATAGGAGCAAATCTTTTTTTCTGTGTAGGTGATACTTAACAACAAATATACAGAAATCATGTCTTTAAAAAGATAATTCTAGCTATTAAATGATGAACAGGTATTTAATATTAATCCAGCCACTCAATACTATTTCTTTCTAATTAGCAGATAGAAGGAAAGATTAACCTTTGTATTTTTGTATCTTTAATAAATGTTGTGGACCATCTGGGTTGCTAGAAGGGAGTTAATGCAAAGACAGCGAGGCTCCAAATAAGTCATTTCTGGGTTTCAGCTCCTCAGAATACATAGTTTGTCTTATGTAATATAAAATGCTAAATTTACTCGTTGAGTGGAGAGAAAAAACTGCACTTGAATACAGAAATGTAAGCTTATATCTTTGAGTTGCAGCTGTAGTGTGCATTTTGTCTTAGTCTCTTAAATAGGCAGGCATCCAACACAATAAGACGCAATAGTGTATTACTTATTATTCATACTTATTCGAATTACAAGCACAAGACACATACATTAATATGGAGATCAGCTGTTTAGAGCTAATTTATGGTATATAAAGAGCAAAGTAAACTGTCCCAAACATCAATGTGTGATGAGTGGACAGTCAAGTTTTCTTTTAATAAAAGCCAACATATCAAGAGATATAATGTGAAAAGTATTTACAGCCAATATGCCCGTAACGTAGTAGTAACCCCAATTTACTAAGCCAAGTGAAACCTCTCCAAAACAATGCCAACAACATTAAGGGTAACACTGATACCTCAAAACCAACCAAGTACTAATATGAGTATTCCAAATGTACACCAGTTGAAACATGAGTAGCACCAAACCAGCAGGGGCTATGTCAAGCAGATCTGCCTGGGAGGTAAAAAACAACAACAAAAGAACAGCCACGTCTTGGCTGCTCTTCTAAACAAGCACATCAGAAAAGCTTCATGATCACCAGCAGCCTCACAGCTTACTGACATTTGCCAAGTAGCACCTAGCTGAACTGTGTCAAACATCCAATCAGGACATGAAAGCACCAAATGATTACTGATGATGATTATTTCCTCAATAAATCTATCCTGAAGTGGCATGATGAGACAGTTGGCATGAAAGCTTGCTAATTAAGGGCAATTTAAGTGCATCAGTAACTAGATGGAGAAAAAGAGTGAGAACATAGAAATAGACAGTGTCAATAGATTGCAAAAGGTGTATTGCATATGCACTGCTAATATTTGCATCAGTCACTTGAGTTGTCAGCCTGAAGCTTTATCAATGATTACTAAATATCAATGTCGAAACCCCCAAATCCATGTGATTTGTAAATGAAAGGGGGTTAAATATCAAGCACTAATAATTATATTCCTTCAAAGGGGATTATGCACATTTACAGGTCTATATTTTTAATCTGGTGTTCAAACGGAATATCTTTACATGATTTGCAACTCAAAAAATTCCTCATTTAATTTATACTGACCCTTTACACAGCACTTCACTTCAGCCTCTGAGTGAAACAGGCAGTTTTAGCTCTTGGCTCTTTAAGCCCCCCCTCCCAGGGAGCCCACTCTATTCTGATTGGCCAATCCCTCAGGAGGCAACGTCAACAAACCATGAAAACAATATGAAAATGACAACTTTTCTGGTACATCTGTGCTGGAATCTGAGTCAAAATATTACAGTGGACAATGCAAACACCACATGGAAAAATCTTAGAAATAACCTTAGCAAAACAAGGCTATGTAACAGACGGCTGTTTATATGTGATAAGTTGACATCAGCTCATCATGAAGGTAAAAGAAAACGTTGCAAATGAAGCATTCAGGGTTAAATACAATTTAAGCTTGTGCTTTTGACGTGCAGGCAGCATTTCTACTTAAGTTAACTTCAATTTTTGGAACTTTGACAATGTTTACCATAGATATCTGACATCATAACATTATCTAAACAACAGAAAATCACAAAACGCATAATATGCCCCTTTTAAAATCAATGTTATCTGACAATACATGCTCAGCTATCGAGTTTAGAACAAGGAATAGAATTTACCCAAACTACTAATTAGAAATATATTTACAACTGAGAGGCTGCATCAAGGCACAAAAAGCCACATCGCTAATTAAAAGGGTCTTTATTTTCAAATCAAAGCATATTCTCTCTGTATATTAGGCATTCACAACACAAAAGCCATCAATGGAACAGAGAAAATCAAGGCATAAAATCTCAAACAACAAACCTTGTGTAATTTCCCCTCTGACCTGCACTTGCAACAGGCACATCAACACACCAAATGCACAAATGGAATAATTAGTGGTTTTGTTTGTATTCTGCAAATTGGAGGTTGTGATTCTACAGAAATTAGGGTGTAACAGTCACAGCAGGAGGTGATATTCTAAGGACAGACATATATGCAGTGGCACAGTGGTGAATTGCTTCACACAAAACCAATTTTGAAAACCAAAACCAATTAATAAAATAGACAGTATTGTGTGTGAAAATAACACAATGCTGCAATATTATTAAAAAAAATTACTTGTATGGAAGTTCCACCTGCTGATAATTGGTTATTATTCAAGAAAAAAATCATTATAGTCTGTTGAATATCATCATAAACGTCATGAGATGTAGGGGTTTCTTTTTTAGGAGGTCCCGTGACGCACTGTACACCCATAACAACAAACAATATAAGAAAAAAAAGACGAAGATAAAGAAAATCTAGAAAAAAACAACACAAAATACACAACAGCACAACAATGGAACAAAAAAGAAACAACAAACTCAATATTAATGACGGTAATTATAGCACATTTAACAGTGTGGAAACTTCTTGAAATTTCTGTTGCATAATACTGGAGTTAACTTTAAAAAAAGTGACAAGCAGATAATGCTAGTTGTATTTTCTCAGCGTCCAATGCCTACTTTTCATCCACACAAACCAAAAAGCATGTGTCCTGTGCACTTATAGACCTCTCTCACACACATACACCTCTCACCACACACACAAAACATATGGCAGCGTTGGAGGTGGTCAGGAAGAATGTTTCTCCGTAGGCCGGTGGGGGGGCACAGTGGATAGTGGAGCCCTAAGGCATTAATAAAATGAAAAATAACTATCTGACTGGCACAGAGGCTGGCAGACAGTCAAGACATTACTGTTCTATTTTATGGGCATTGTGCATACACCACTTGATATCTCAGCATTTGGCGGAAAACACTCGTGGGAGTTATGATGAAATTCAAATGTCTCCTGTAATTATAGATCCAATTGTGTGTTTCTCGGGGAGCCTTGCTTTGACAGCTGGGAGCTCTCTGTAGAAGTCTCTTCGGGTATCTTGTATTCAGACACGGTCTACAAATGTAGCTGTGGTATAAGATCAATGTCTAAAGATCTACCGCTTTATCAGTATTTGGATATTCACAGGCATTTTATTGTTCTGAGTGTTAATTTTAAAAGTAGTGATGTATAATTTAGAGTAAAAAGTAGAAAGTCACTTTTATATAAAAAATAAAATAAAATCTATGAAGTAAAGTGAAGATCCATCACATACACTCACTTTGAATGCAATGATCTAATGAATCATACTGAATATGTCAGGAGGGAAATTAATGTTTTGGTATATTATTTTAATGTACATTATTGAAAACATTTCTATAATTAGTGACATTCAATTGAAAGTTATTTCTTAATTATCGTCCAACTTCAACACTTGATGAATGAATTAACCATATTGATATCGCTCCATCCCATTTTGCCAACACTGAAAATCTTACAGACTTCCTCATCCTCAGCACAGTTACAGTTTACTTTACACCCAAACTCCTACACAGTCTGTTCAACATTGTGGCCATTTTTGCTCATTATTTTCATGGTGACACACACATACACACATACACACGCACACACAACACACACACACACACACACACACACACACACACACACACACACACACACACACACACACACACACACACACACACACACACACACACACACACACACACACACACACACAATCTATCTCTCTCCCTCCCTCACTCTCTCTTTCTCTCCCTATCTTTTTTGCTCACTCAACCATGTGATGAGAGGATGAGTTTCGGTGCACTGTATATTTCATTTCTGTCAAGCCAGTCACTTCTGGCCGGTGCTCGAGGGGAAACATCTGCTGGTGGGAGTGAGGCCAGACTTTGGCTAGAGTGTAGTTCACAGTGGGCGAATGAGCAAGTGTTTATGAGAGAGAGAGAGGTGGGGGGGGGGGGGGGGGGCAGCCATTTGGAAAGTGAATATTCTTTGTCACACTGCACCTAACAGAGACTAAACAAAGTGGTAAGGGCCAAATGTAAGTATTAAGGCTAGATTGTGATATGTGGCCCCTTTCTGAACTCATGTGAAGAAGTCACTTGTGACAACCCAGGCGTTTCCTTGTTTAATATAACATCAGGGAGAAGTGACCGAACAGCTCCACACCTATTGAACTACGATATCTCTCCACCCACACCTCAGACAGATGTACTACTCTTTTAATGGCCAATTTGATATTGTTAACAATGAGCCCTAGTCTACCCCTAGGATAAATCCACGAGGGCACTGGCAACAGTAAGCTCTTATTTCAGTGGCGAGGGTTATTACGGGCCATTACAACAGGGGCCATACAGACCGTGTTAGTGGGCACTTAACCATCTGTACACAAATCTCCACTGGAACACACTGGAATATTACTCTCACAGCCGTGCCTCATCTCCATACTGACCTCTACAAACTAAAGTGTCCTTTCAAGCCCACTGAAGCATACAGACAGCATTCATAAAACACTTCCCCTCTTTAAACCATGACCCCTGGAGAGATGTGCTGTCACAAAATATTCAGCGCTACGGATAAAACCAGACTATGGGATATCAAGAGCCCCCATCTGTCCACTTCTCCCTTTCTTCCCCCCTTTGTTATTTAACATCACCCTGTTTTGATGTCAATGAAAGGGCATGTCTCGCAAGGAAAATGATTTGGTCTGACTGAAGACACCAGAAAATGAGCAGGTCACCCAAGAGTCCCACTGGCTTATGGGTAATAAACCTTGTCATTGAAATGTGAGCAGAAATGCAACAACTCCTTTGTATATTTATGTGAACACTGGGCTTGCGACACCATATGTGCTAGAGGAAATATATATTCACAAAGCAAAAAAGAGGTGTGTTAAAGATAAAGATGCAAACTACTGCATCACACTAATGTTCCCAGTAAAATAACGCTGTATAGCTCTGTAAAACATGGAGCTGTTTGGACACTATCGGCATTAACTAATTTTACATCCACCATGCCATTAACATGTACAATGGCGGTGAACAAAGTGGACTCACAGTATAGATTGCCCTCATCTGTATTCTATTATATGTGCCCCTGTACATAATCACGTCCAGGAAGAAGTGACAGCAGAACAATGTAGATGGATGATGAGGTCAATCGTGTTTGCTTGTTTCTGTTGCGTCTACTCATGAAAATCGAAATACATTATTCTAACATCTATAAACTGTTGATGAGAAAAATTGTCACAGAATGGCTCTAAAGAGCATCTCTGTGTGACTGATTGTGCCTCACAGTAACAGTTACTTCTTTTTTTGAGAGTGTTTTAAATATTTTTTTAAACAAATACAGACATGGGACAAATAAAAGTAAAACAAATGCAGTACAGTCTGAATCATATCATATTATCCTTTTATCCCCACCCACACTAACCCTCCTTTCAGACTCCTTCGGGCAAAACAATTCAAACTACTAACAAACAGTAAGAATTCATAGCACATTAACAATTCGTACTGAGAATTCAAACCAGAAAGTATTCAAGTAATACAGAACCACTAGATAAGAAATGAAAGACAAAAGGACAAGAAGACAGAAAAAAATAAATAAAAATAAAATTAAAAAAAATTATACACAGGTACATAAATATATGTAGATGCATGTGCTGCAGTATTCTTTGTATATATGCAAGCAGTGGCACACATCTTACCTGGTTCTTCAAATCAAGTTTGGGGCATGGGCGACCCCCGTTGAAAGCTTTCTCCCTGAGCCACTTGGATCTGATCTTCAACCCACTGCCACAGGACGCACTGCATATTGACCAGGCCGACCAGTTGCTGAGCTTACAGTCTAGAGGGCAGGGAATATGGCAAACCTCCACCATGTATCCTGAAATTGAACATTGGCAGACATGAGGGGGAGGCCTGAGTCAGACTTGGTCAGCTGCTGCAGTGTGGATCACATTAATAATATCCGACAGCCATACCACTGGTTTGTGCTCTGCCAGATCTTGGACTAGCTCACTGTTACATCCAGAGCTAATTATCTGACTAATGAGTGTCTCATTCCTACACTGTGCCAACACAGCATAGTGGAACTGATTGAGGGTTTTTACACTATACAATGACTCTGTTTTCTACTCTTGTTTGTTTGTGGTGTCTGCTTAACTTAATTACCAACCCAAATAATACATAACAGACTTGTTCATTTATTATAATCAGATCATCAAGATTTGAATAAAAATGCTTTGTAATTTAAGTGATTTAATACTTGATAATATTAAAAATGTTTTTTGGATGTGCTTGTCACAAAAATCTTTGACCTCAATACAATGTCAGACCTTTGAATCATCACCCACATTTGAGACTGTTCACCGATTCAAGTAATAAGTCTGGTGCTGCACTCACTGATGGCTAGGTTGGAGAAACATTCAATCTAACATTTACATTTTTACATTTTGTGTTTTTATTTAAAGTGACCTACAAACGAAGCAAGACATTCAAGCAGTTAAGGACAGTGACTCAAAAGAGCCATGGTTTCTGAAGGAGCTGACAAGGTAGAAGAGCAAGTTTTTAAAATAATAATAAGAAATTGCTGGAACTAGACAGCATCATCAATACCATAATCAAATAAATGCTAAAATGTTAAAGGGCTCAAGAGTTGAGCTTAGGGGGATCAAAAAGGGGCAGAGCAACATTGGCTACTCAGCTAAATCCATGAAAAATAGTGACAGAAAATAACAAGGATAAAGGCAACTGTATAATTAGATGTTTGTTGACTTGTTAAATTGTCATATGTCTCTGATCAATGTGAAAATCACTACACAAACACAACAACTACCGCAGATTCCTTGTTAAATGAAAATGACAGTGAGAGGAATAGGTCACTCACTATGATTGATTAGGGCAAAACCAAACAACACAACGCTCCTAACTGGAAATGAACTTACATGAACTCAACATCGGGTTGTATGAGTGAAGTGCAACAATTCTGATAATCAGGCTAAAGTGTTGCAGGCTTGTTAAAGGACAACATGTTATAGCAGTACAATGTCCTCTTTCCTGCAATGTTTGTGAGTCCTACCTGTGTCTGTACATAGTGTGGGGTTGACTGGGTTTCCCTGCTGGTCAATGCAGGCCACAACTCTGTAGCGTAGACCTTGGCCACATTCCTTTACGTCCTGGTGGCTCATCCAACTCTGCAGGGACCCTGGAGCTGAAGGATCAGGGAGGATGCAAGCAGACCAGTTCCCATAAGGTTGGGACAAAAAGTCATCACAGGGACAAGCTTCTGTCTCCTCCAGTGGGTACAGCCCCTCTTTCAGGCAGTGCTCCTTCTTTTTACTGCGACCTAGACATAAGATGGATGAAATGATTGGTTACTTTGAACTGGGTGGGTGACAAACAGTTTATGAATTGGGCTTGAAACTAACTTTCTTCATGGTTTGGAATACAGTACACAAATCAAAAAGTTTATGTTTGATTTAAACATCAGTTGATGGAGAGTTAAAAAACACTTGATTCACAAAGAAAGAGCTCTGAAAAAATACATAAATTATTGGAAAAATATACCATATTTTATATTGAATATAAAAAATATTATTCAAATAATAACAATGCTGCAATTTTGGTCATTAATACAATATGATTCAAAATGCATTCTTAATATTTCAATGAAAGTAGGTCAGCAAACTTGAGCAATAAAATGAGTGTAAATTGTAATTGTGTATGTTTGCAACTGTGGATGAAAAGTCTACCTAGGCTTAAGTGCAGCAAAGAATGTTATGTGAATTTGTATCATTGTGCTGTCTGTAATCTATTTTGGTGATAGGCTTGTTTTTAGTTGATAAGATCACTAGTACAATTTCAACTTGGAGAGCTGCTGGTTTTGAAATTTACAACTTGGCTTATGTTTTCATTATTTTCACCCACATTTAATCCAAAATCCAGCCCAGTCGTCCAAACATAATTCTCTGTAGATGGTGAAGGCAATTTGTGTAATTGGATCTTATTCCACTAATAGAGATGACAACTATATGTGAATTTACAGTACATGTAGATTTTATGACCGAAACATACTTCCAATTTGCTGTAACAAGCCAGTCATGATTAATATTTCAAATGGTCCATGCTGCAGGGAAATATGTTAAAATAAGTTATTATTATATCCGCCAGGCATATCTGTCTGCAGCTAAACTTGCATACTACTGGGCTCATCGACTTAATATATTTTGTACACATTTATGACTATATGCTCAAGGAACTCTTGTCATTGCAGAAATTGACAATTTAAAAAAAAGCTATTTTATAACACCATTTCTTAAAAAGTAAGTAAAGCTTTCGTCTTTTCAGCAGTCGTTGTCATTTTACAATATGTGTTTATTCTGCAGAAGTGCTATTCTGCACCTACTCAAATTTCACACGGTTATTAATATCAGTGGGCTACTAATGATTTTTATTTGCACACAATAGCACCCTACATTATTGTGGAATTGTTTTGAGTCAACGACAGGTGCATCATTATCGCATCCTCCCTCTTTTGATTCTCCAAAGGACCTCTAAGTGAAAGGTACTGTTATAAGAGTAGCTTTGCTCCTTTAAGGAATAAGGTAGTGTGTAATGTGTGTGTAGCAAGTTTGTGGTGGAGCGAGCGGCAGAAAAGTGACAGTGAATTTGGGCGGAGCAGAGGAAAAAAAACATTAGCAGTAAGTTGTCAGTTTGGCATTAAATGTACAGCCCAGACTACAGTGTGTCAGTTAATAAACACTGCAGCTTCTCAAGACCAAGAAAAGTATTGTCTATATAACAGTTTACCGTATGATCTACAGTATATGACTACAATATCAGTAAAGCATTCAATTTCTTATTCAGCCACTTGCTCATGTGGTTTTAGGCCAATCTAACAGTACACCATTTTTTAAGCACAAAGCATTTCCTCTTTAGAGGAAACTAACATAATGCATAAGAGCCAATCAGTCAAAAATATTCCATGACCAGTGGCAAGGAAGCACTTTCCCTGTGTGATACATATTCAAAAAGCATTTTCAATGACCCCTGGGGAATGATTAGTGCTATTTGCAGTCATATTTAACTGTAATATGAAAGCCTCATATTAGAGTAGTGCATACTTAATGTTTGTGTAAAAGCACAAGAGGACCTAGGTAATTGTTAATATAGAAACAAAGTGGAATGTATAACACAAATCAAATTATAGCTTTATTCAAACACACGTGCCATATTTTAAACTTTTTGTATGTAAATTGTGTGCAAATGCACCATGTTGAGCCATGGCATATACAGATTTTGTGCTTTACCATGAGGACCAAAAACAGTGAAAACTGCTGCAGCTGAGAGAGGAATACAGAGAGTAAGACAAATTAGTTTTTTTCTCCTGATGCACATTTATTCCCTGTTCTCTCTTTTTCATCTAAGACTTTTCACCAGACACACAGTGGTTGCTGTTTATAATTAATGACCTATAGTCTTCAGTCTTTGATTCAAGGGGCTGACAATAGCAGAGGAATGAACAGACAATAGAGAGCACAGATACTTTTATATCATTAGTCAGTGACATTGAACTCAGGAGTGATTTTGTCATTAAGTGCTGTAATTCTCTTTTTGGTGTTTCTTACTCTGAATAGTCTCAATTTATTTAATTTAATAATTTCATATATTTCTCACACTGCCTTTTGACATAACAGTTTTACAACAGAGTGAGATCTCTTACACAAAACTCTGCCTTACTCAAAACAAAACATGTCTTATGGCTGAGTTGCAATTGGATCTAATGAGGCCTTCTTCAGTGAAGAAATTGTTGCCAAGTTGTCTCTGTGAGATCAAGGGCCACTGTGACTCTTCTGGAAACCATCATGTCATCATCAACAATCAATGAATATAAAAAAAAATGGACTGAGAAAGGCATCATGGATTGTCAGCACGTGTTTTAGCATTTATTTTTTCCCTCTTAAAATATAACATCAAAATATATGCCTGAAAACACCAGCTCCGAGGTCTTTGTCTAATGAAGGTGAAAATATATGTTTTTTCTATTTCAAGCTAAATACCTACATGTCTATTATGGCTATTAGAAATACACTTTCAATACAGTTCACTTCAGGGTTACAGTTCGCTTCATATAATTAGACCTGTCCATTAAATCTGATGAGTATTAATAGTGTGAGCAGGAGTGCGACATAGCAGCTGGAAGGCGTGTGTTCCTCTCAGGCTTACTTTTAATATCTGGACAAATGACAGATAAAACCTGTCAAGCTGTCCAACTGCTCAAAATCTTTCTTATGATTGATTGTCTGCTTCCCATTATTGAATAGTTTTATATAAGACAGATATGTTGCTCTGTTGTGAAGCTATGAATATCCTGCTGTCATCAAGTCATTAGTGTTGCTATATTACATTGTTAAAAAAAAAGAAGTAACTGTCACTGTCATTGCCTCTTCATGTTCACGTCAACACTAACCAAATACAGCATTTGATAAGAGCCTGAGCCCTTATGCAGGAGATGCATTCAGTTCATAGCATGTATTAGAAAAAGACAATCCAGGCTACTGCAACTGGGTAGACTGGCAGATAAAAGCATATCTTTGACATATTTTTCTATTTCACCATTTTGCAAAGGTGTTCAAATTCAATTGTTCCATTTTTGAATTTCCACGGTTGCCTTGACAAGATGTCAAAATCTCAAAGTCTCAAAATGTCTTTGAAATGTTTAAGTTCATCATGACTCACTATCACTGTCCTTTGAGTCATTGACTGATGATTGTTTAGAATTATTTTTGTTCAATAACACAAGTGACCAGAGAAAAAAAAGAATGCCGAAACCAAAGTTGTAGACATAAAGCTGTATTTTATGTGGTCACAAAATATCTGAACCCATGGCCACAGTGGTCAGTTTTTATGAGTAAAGTTTTTGCAGTTGCTTTTATGACACCTAATTGAACCCAAGTTAACACTTTTTGTTTTACTTTTGTTATAAAACCACTGAAAGATTTATCTGTGAAAAACATTTCATTGGTTGTGAAGACCGAAAAATGCATTATTCCTTCTTTCAAAAGTTACATGATCTGGAAACCAGTAGGCTATAACCTACTGTATCTGCAAGTAACAGCTGGTATTATATTGTTTTTATGCTCAGATCACTTTGAAAGTGTTTTTTTCTTTTTCTTTTGTTGGTGGGTAAAATAAAATTCATAATCCAACAGAGCCAGTGAACACTTTGTGCAACATACTCAAGTGTGTGCAAGTGTAATTGTGGCTTTAATGAATTGCAGTCTCGGAAGAATGAGCAAATTACCATGTAACTGTCATGATTAAAGTAAACACCTTGTTTCTGTACTGTAAAATAAAATTCCTTGACCTGAACCAGTTGGAAAGAGAGCTAGACACACACATCTGTCACACACATAAAGAGGACGTCTGGTGAAATAGTTGCAACACAGTTTAGCTCATCTTTCCATTCTTGAGCACCCCTATTTGTTTCATGAATCCTGAGTGTCCCATGCCTCCTGTGTGCCCAGCGGGCTTTCCATCTGTTTCTGAAGTGGGTTTGATTGCAAACATTCCTCACAGAGTGTGAACTCACTGCTGTTGCAATGCAATTCACCAACAATCTGTTCAATCTACACCACTGCTGGTGGTTGATTGAAAAGCAGCAACATTACTTCCCTTTGACATTACCAGCGATCGCACTACACATGCCACAAACAATCTGCATTTAACTGTGCAATATTCAACTTGTTTTAAAATTTAGCAATTCAGTATAATTGCATTTTCTTCTGCAATTCAATATACTGTATCCCCATTTAATATTTCTCCATGAACGAAGAGACATTGGATTCAGATTGCCTTCACCTTGAACTAACACAATGAATATGCGTCACCAGCATTCAGAAGATTAGAAAGGTACAAAATTAAACAAAATAACAATGCCAATACATCTTAAAGCTACCCTTACCTTTGTTACATTTTTACAAATTTTTTGTTCAGGTTAAAATGCTATTAATAAGGTAATGGCAGTCTAAAATGTTAGTGCGGGGGTGGGACATAGGAGGGAGGAGGGGTTTTTGCTGTTCAAGTTTTTTGTGCTGTGTGAAATGCAAGAAAGGTAGAGTCGCTTTAAGCAACATCCTTGTAGCCCAAAAGCACTCCAAAGGTCAAAAAATAGAAAAGAACAAGTGAATTAAGAGTAAGTATACTGATATATCATGAATCACACAATGTTATCAAACGTATTAAATCCATTCAATAAAAAAGTCAGAAGGGAAGATAAATAAGGAACCGATGTCTCAGTTTATCAAACATTGTTTTCATTGTCACCATATATCAAACAGATCTACCATCAAATAGCATTGAGTACTCACAAGTCAGCATGTACCATTGCATAAATAAATGGCATAATTAAGGGAATAAATGGCAATTCATCAGTGAATCTATACAGTAATATTGATATAATTTAAATAGTACAATTAACTTTATAGAGGCTAGGGATCAAATAGACTTATTCAAAGCATTCGTGTTATTCAAAAAACACTGTAAAGCGTGAACGCAGACATATTATCAAAGGTATTGCAGACCAAGGAAGACTAATTTATATTGGTTTGTTGATATCCAGCTCCTTGTATTTGTCTAATAAATATAGCATTCGTGTGGCTGACCTTTTAGAAAAATATTCAAATCAGAACAAAAAACGTATCATATCAAGCAGAAGTTCATCATTCAGTCCCTTAGAAGACAGAGTATG
The DNA here is from genome assembly GCF_963691925.1 of Scomber scombrus. Classification (NCBI taxonomy): domain Eukaryota; kingdom Metazoa; phylum Chordata; class Actinopteri; order Scombriformes; family Scombridae; genus Scomber; species Scomber scombrus. Next base: position 20,486,406 of record NC_084982.1, on the reverse strand, counting down.
TAAAGTGGAGATCAAGAAAGTACTGAAATGTTTCCATGTTTTTACTATTATTGGGTTTTATTTTTATTTCTCAAATTGCATGTTTTTAGGTTTTTTTATTTCCAATTCTTACTGTTAAATGTTTGTTTTATGTAAAGGACATTGAGTTGCCATTGTGTATGAAATGCGCTATATAAATAAAACTGCTTTGCCTTGCCTTGCCTTGAAATAACTTAAATGCTCCATTACCAGCTATAACACTGTGCAGTCTTCTTATTGAAAAGCCTTGTGGAATGAATGCTGAGTGAATTAGTTTTTATTTATTGTGAAATGCAAGGCCACGGATGAATTAGCCCGAGAAAGATGTTAATAGAAAAAAAATGAGTTAAAATAAGACAATAGATGATTGATCTCTCCTTCAGTGAAATGTCAATATTATTCTTTCCTCCATTTTGATTGGAAGAATCTCGGTTGCTATCGGTGTGATTTCAACTTTCAAACTGATAATGCACACTGTTGATGCAGAATCATGTTTCATTATCTGCAGAACCTGCTAGTTATAATAGTTGGCAATTAGGCTTGGGCACATTATGACCTTAATGTTTTATAATTGGCTGATACATACAGTATATCTGACTGGGCTAAACTGAATCTTGAGCATTTGTTTCTGGGCTTAAATCTTGGTTGGAAATTATGTATACAATGGAAAAATTACTTTCAGGTTTGGTAAATCACAATGCGTGTGCTAAAACATATATTTGCATTTTCTCCTCCCTGTATTTTGCACACTGGGGTTGAAATGCCCCACACTGCATATTCATTAAGGCAAACGTACTAAATGGACAGCGTGTACTATCTTGCACAGTTGAAAGACGCAAACCTCAGTGCGCTGCGTTAGTAGATCAGCTTGCACATTTTTTTAGGGTGATGTCAAGTTTGCACACGTTTTTACACACGCAAACCTTTAGTAAATCAGGCCCAATATGTTGTTTGACTGTGTGAGGCAACTAATCAACACAACCAAGTATGTTTCAGTGCAGTAGGTCTTACTGCAGAGCATGAAATGCTTTATATTTGCCACATATAGTCTCTAATTTTACAAGTTTGTTTTGTGTTCATGCAAACAATAGCCAATATACCATATCTATGGCTCACAAATTGAAATTATTCATCCTCATAACAAGTTTGTATACTGTATTCCATTCCACTATTCCTGTAATATAATGCCTGGTAGTAATCCATGTACTCTGAAGTAGGTGTATAATGAATTCTATAGAAATCCCCCCACTGCACCGCACCCCCACTCCAGCCTAGTGCTATACGCTCTGTTGGTATAACAGATTTTCTTTTTCACCCTGCTTGGGGGTTAGAGTGGATTTCTGTGGAAAGCATTTAAATAAATCAATTAGTCAAGCAATCATTACTTATTCAGCACATTCAATTAAATACAATCAAATGTAAACAAGTACTATTAGGTTGACAATGAAATGAAATAAAATGATGACATAATATACTAAAGAAAGCATGAGAGCAAACATTAAACTGAACCATAAAAAACCTAAATGAATGATATTCCATGTATCATACTGATCATTCAAAATATAGTATTTCTGTTAAAGGCTGAGCCAAAATTATACACATGAGGTACTTAAAAGCTTACTTTGACAAAGAAGAGAGTTGGAACAATTTTAAATGGCTCAGTAACACAGCTTTATAGTGTGGCTAAACCATTTATCTACAGTTAAGCTGTTAAAGATACACACAAAAGCTTTGCTCTCTGATGTGAAGTCGAAATAATTCACAGAACTTAACGTTTGAATAGCCATACAACAGTCAACATGCAGCTTGAGAGAGAAATAAGCTACAACTCAATAGATAACAATAAAGCAATGGGGGAAAAAAAAACTTTTCCTATCCTTTTATAATTTCTGAACATTTTTGCCATCAAAGTCATCTGTCATTCTGATAGGGGACTGATTCAGATTACAGCAGCATCAGCACAAATGTGTTTCCTTTACAACATCAATAAATCATTACCCATCAATGTTAAGACATTAGTATAATTTATATAAACAAACCAGAAGACAGAAACAGAGCTAAAGTTCTCAGAGTTCCCATTACACCATGCATTAAAATGCATTTCATATCCAGATTATATCTAGACATGATTTAACCTGATAACATTTACAACTGCTGTTAATTTGTGTCTCCAGTGTCCACATTGAGATCCGATTGAGATCAAGTCGCTCTGTCCAACTCAAACAATTGAACGTGTGGGCAGGTCCAAAAAACGTACAACCCCCCCCCAGAAAAAACCCCAAAAACAAAACATAAAAAGAGTATACTAGTTTCAAATTTCAATGTTTTGCTGACACTGCAGCCTGGATGGGTTTTAACGGTTCTCCAGCATTTGCTTAGCTACTGCTTCATAAATAGCATGGTTGTGATATGAGGGCAAGTTTCGCTTATATACTTTCACCAGACCAAACTGAAAGCAGAGACTTTGTCTCGTCTAGATTTCTTGTTGCTTTCTTGCTAGTAGCTTAGCTCACTGACTGGCTAATGGCTAATACCTCGCTGGTCTGAAACACTCGCACTGGATAACATATTTCCGCCCACACAGTTGTTGTATGTGAATTGACAAAGCAGGGGAGGTTGGGCAGATTATTTGTTATAACTATGTTAGCGTATCAGTATCATTTAAAGTAGACTTCACTTACTGTAGGGCAGTCACTAGTTTTGATATATTTTAGGGCTTTGCAGAATGCATTCAGGAACAAGCAAACGGCATGTTATTTTGACCACTCTATTTCCAGGCTATTACAAATTAATTCTCTTAGTATCATATACTGTGCAGGGTGACGAGGGGGCTTGAATCTATCAAGCAAACGTTGTGTAAGAAGCCGGATATTTCCTGGACAAGTCAACAGTCTATCAGTAGACAGACACACATGGGCAGACAAACATATTCACACTTAATCAATTTACCCAACCGAGAGGAAGCCCACATTGGCAAAACATACAAATTCCTCATGGAAAGGCCACAGCTGAACTGAAAAGTCTAACTCGTTACGATCCTGCTCTGAGGTGATAGTGCTATGCTGCTAACTATTGAGCCACCGTGCAACATCACTGCAATAGAATATCTGCACCCATTGACACCACTGGGCCACTTCACAGTCTCTAATTTAAGTTCTACATACAGTATTTTGGAAAACCAGTTAAACACGCAAAGCAAACATTCACACAGGCTTCTCCGTAAGAAATGTATAGGCAGACGTGTAATATCAAGAAAACCTGTCAAGTGTCGTCCAACAGTTTATTTGTGGGTGTGTGATATGAGGAGGGCATGGTGGGATGTCAGCAGTCGACAAAACAGTAAACACCAACTGAGTGCCGAGGCGTGCTCTGCTCATTTTAGGTCCTTCTCATTTAAAGCCTTCAATTTGGAGGACTTGAAAGGAGGTTGTCAAATTATGAAAACGCTATTATGATACAAATAAAACTCAGAGAAAGCCTGTCATTATGTGCTTTATACAAATTAGAGAATAAAATGTTGTGTACTTTGTAATAGGGCAGTCATGTTGACTGAGAAATATAATAGCTCAAGGAAGCTTTTTAGCATACAATGGCTGTATTGTATAGGCAGAGGCCTTGGTTTGCTATCAATGTACTTAGTCACATACCAGACCTCAAAAACCCACAATAGATTAAATTCCCATCAACTTACCTGACAAAGAAATTCAAGTAAGTGGCATAAAGTTGGCATAAAGGAGCTAAAATACTGCCCATGTAGACTCTTTCCAAATAAACCCACCACTGAGCTGAGGCTTCATGTGTTGGATTCTAAGAGCATTATAGAAGGAGACAGGGTGTGTTTACTACAACCCCTCTGGCATCGGATCAAATATTCATGAAGAAAAATAGTATCCAGCCTGGTCTGCAACCATGGCATGTAATTCCGATTTTGCTATCTGCACTGGAAAAGGGGACTACAAGCTGTGAGAGACCTAATTTAGACCTGATGTAACACTATGGGGACAGTAGAAAGTTACAGTTATAGAACGAGAACAAGAAGAGGTTGGGCTGGATTTGGGTATACACGTCAAAGCGGAGGGGCTTTCCCACATATGAAGAATATGCTGCAATGACAACAACCTTGAAGGATCAGGGAATGTAATCATTTTCATTTTTTAATGAGTATATGAGGTGAATTCTTTGTTTCCAATTATGCTCCATTTATTGTGTTTTAAACCTTTGTGCTACATATTTGTGCCTATATGTGTGCAATAACATTTGCAGGAGATAAAGAGCAAAATAAACAATGACCAGTTCACAGCAATAAATGTAGAAGAGTAGCCTACTAAGTATAACGCTTTCTAACCAATTTAAAAACTAGAAATCAATTGTGTGACCTCAACAGAGAATCCAATCCACCATTTGTAAAGATGCCCTGAATGATATCGATGTCTCACAGTCTGTGAATAAGAGAGAAGCCTTTACCTGTGAGTGAGCGCTTGCGACCTCGGGAGCTGCCACATCCAGTGCATTCGGAGAACTTGGACCATGCAGTTAGAGTGCAGTCATCCTTGCAAGCCACCCGGCACTCTCTGATCTGAGGGGGTAAAGGGCCAGCCCATTGTAGGCACTCTGTCATATTGGCTGAGTCCCCATCCTTCCCAACACAGCTGATTCCTGTGAACACAGGAGGGGGGGGGGGAGGCAAGAAGGTTACTCCAATTATATGAGAAATCCACAGATATCAGATCGCACCTCACCAAGTTAGTCAGTCAAGGGTATTGTTTTCAAAGCTCCCCAAAGATATTTTTACAGTCTACTGCGAACCAGTCATTCCTAAAATCAGACGTACCAGATAATGTTTTGCTTGGTTGAATGAGCACTGAAGGAAAGGACAGTCCTATCACAGTGTATGTCATTGCTATGAGTAATATTCCTTTGAGCTTTAATGTTAAGATCTACTGAAATGCTAATGCAACCTTCAAGCACAACACCTTTATCAAATGTCTTTAGATAACCATGATTTATTGAATAAAAACATGGCAATTGTAGTAACACATTAGTATGAAAGCTAAATACTTTTGACAGAATGATGTATAGGGTATCTAATCAGAAGTAACGAAGTATCAATATCTGATCCAAGACGACTACAGACATCTCAACTTTGTACTGTAGCTTCAATGTGTGCCTATGTGAACCAAAATTAATTATTTTGTTTCCTTTACTACATACTTAATGTTGCAATAAATTGAATGGAAGCAGAATTTCACAGTGAACATTACCCCAAAACAAGTTTTTGCAATTCTTTGATATTTTAGAGATCTGTCAAAGGCATAAGTTCACACGTTGTTGGAAAGGACACAGCTGGCTATAGTTAAGGCAGGATCAATACAAGAGATACATCTGAATCACTCCACCCACCCAAAACAGAAAAACAAATCAAAACAAAACAAAACAAAAAAACTTAACTGTGCCTCACATATTTCACAAAAAAACAAATATTCCCCTAAGAATAATGCAGAGCCTAGGGCTAAACAACAGCAAGCTGATATATCGCTCTGTGTTGTGTTGATACCAAACTGGTTTGAAAGTCTTTTCAAAGCTGGAAATGTTGACCTTCTGTTTTCCCAACATGGATATTGAGTCTTATGGTGGCTTCATTAGGTCAAGCAATTTATGAAAATGCTGACACATATGGCAGATGCATTATTCAGTTTTCTGTCAGACCACTGTCTGAGACATGCAATGGGGGGTAATGTTTTGACAGACAGTTGGATGGCTGAATGCAGCATAATTTGTAGATTATAACATTATAAAATCAAAACGGTTTCTATTGCCAAGTATCCTGGTATAATAAGCACAATAAGACAACCAGCTATGCAAATGAGGGTTAAGTTAAACAGTGAATATATAAGCAAATATTTATATGCCCACACAAATGTCTTAAGAGCATACATATTTTAAAGCAAGGAAGTGATCACATGTCACAGAAATACTCATTAGTATGCAAATATATGCCGCAAGGTGCTCCCAAATCTAATCACCTACTCTACAGTGAGAAACTGTGCAGTAGAAGGAAATCTACTGTTCTTCAGTTACAGTTTTTAAGAGAACACGTCTACACATGACATGAAACATTTTTCACATATGTGTAGTGACAAGTCTCACCTTCTTTTTTTTTTTGCTGAATGTGAGAAGAGACATTAATGTTGTGAATCAAGTGGCACATTTACCATAATTAAAACAAAAAAAAACATCAGCAGACGAGCAAGGTAGGAAAACAATAATTTCCCTAAAACACTGACATTTCAGTATTTTATTGGAAATATGATCCAGTGAGTGCTTTTTTTACCCCCTTTTTTAGATAAATTAAATTGAAATGAAGAGCAAACAATGAGGTGTGAGGACATGCTGCCCCTGCAGCGAGGAAACGAGAGAGAGAGATGGAGTAAAGGACTTTTGTAGCTTTGTCAGGTGTCGCTGATTGCCCAAGAACGGTTGATTAGACTGTAGTCTCCTCAAACAAGGAATAAGAGTGCGCAGACACACTACACAGGACATAACATTGCTCAAATATTAAGATTTTACCAGGGAACTCCTCCCCCCAACATCTCCTTGTCTTTGAGGATTCACATATCTACATACATGCCTTTAATCCATTTCATTGATTTCTATTTGACTTTTAAATTTTGCCCTCTGACAAAGACCGTTTGGTTTTCTATGTCTGCTGAGAGTGTGTGGGATGGTCATTTCCACACAAAGCCTCTATAAAAGGCATTACACGGGAGAGAATAGCTCTTATTAAAGCATATTTATGTAACATTTACAATCACAGTTATGAAAAGTATTTTTATTTTGTGGTTTAGGGCAAACAGTAATTATAGTATGATACAGATTCAAAGATGATTTTTTCAATAATTCACAGCTGCTACAGTATTAGTTCTATTAGCACCATTGTGGGAATGACTTTGTCCCTGTTGGCAGTTAGTTTACCTCAAATCGCCCCCTCTTTCTACCCAAGATATTCCACCAGTGACAACCCAAGTGTCTTTTATTAGGAGAGCCCGACACTGCAAGTAATGATATTCTGATTTTGAACTACGAGCTATCCATTTTTAACATCATTTTTTCAGCCTCTGGTGCCCCAAAGTCCATTTGTGTAGCCTTACACATCTTCTCCTCACAGAAATGTTTCGAATTTTTGTCACAGTCTCTCTGCCACTGACAGGGATCATCTGTAATTATACATTTACTTAGAAAGGTGAACAACTTTGAGCACCAGCTAAAAGGACACACTTTGAGATGGCTTGTCACACTCCAAGTTTTTAAAATCTTTTCCAAGGTAATGTTGAAAATTCTGACATAAAAGCACATCTTTATTCTATCATATTTAATCAAGTTTCTTTCTATTGATAGCTTTTATCAACCCACTCCAGAGCCTGTTACATTTTCTATCATTATGTTTAATATTAGTTCTTCCATCTGTATAAAAAAACCCTCCCATCAAATGTAATCTTCATGCTAATTCAGTCATACTGCTTTGTATAATGTTCCTCTATGCAATGCCTTGTGAAGAGTAATGTGGATTGGGTTCATCGTGCCTATTAAGTCATAGTTTTCCTGCAGCAAAATATCCTCGGCATGACTCATTTCTCAAAACAGTTCCAGTTCCACTAAGGGGAGGATATAACATATCCAACTGGTTTTAAGCCACAAGTTGGCTGAATTAAGACAACGTATCACAGTTGGTATGAAATCCATCTGCACAATCCAAGTTATCTACTACAGGTTTACACAGGCTTTTTCTCTTATTCAGTCTTCTATTCAGTAAGACATGCTTTTTGGCAAGGTTAGGCTTCATCTCCTTAAGTCTTATTTAGTAATGCCTCTGCTCTCTGACCTCCTACATGTCAAGTCAGCATATGTACTCCAGCCATCACGTTATTCGACACTTGGTCAGACATTAGCATTCATTCAACAGGCAGCCTTGCATCCAACCAAGATGGGGCCAGACAGACACTGAAATTCAAGGAATATTCAAGCCAGGGGCATATTGGCTGTGTACACCACAAAAAAAAACAAAAAACAAAAAAAACCCTTACGATACTGTGCTGAGTCTGGGGTTCACAATGTATTCTGCAATCTGACTGGTCCTGACTGAGCAGAAAGTAATCTTGGAGGCAGTTAAAGTTCTTATCTTACTAGCCATCTGACAATTTTCCATGGTTCTACAGTATTTCTACCAACACTTACAATTTTCAACTAATACTCTTGTCATTTCACAAAGAAAGACAGTCTGGCAACTAAAATCCTGCTCACCTCAATGAAAACAAGCAGGTTCCCACAGTTGTAAGAACAGTCCTTCAGCTGTATTTTTCAATGTGTAGAGATATTTAGTCATACCATGAATACAAATAAAGTCACAGGAAAGATTAGAACAGATGCAGATACACCCTAGCAGAGGCAAATGTGGATTTATCGAAAGCTGTATGAGTCCATGAACGTACTGAAACAGAGACAGCATAGAGAAACCGATCTCCTAGTAAGCTGTAACACATAGTCAATGCTTGTTGTCAAATAATAACAATAATACTAAACTTAATTTGTATAGCACTTTTCATACTAGAAATGCAGCTGGAAGTAGTTTACAATAAAAAAAAATACATGCACTGAGTGTAAAAATAGACCTAAAAATAGGTTCTAGGTTTGTAAATGTTTTATCCTTTTTGTTTTTCTCTTGCAAATGAAACCAGTTTAATGTAACATAAAATGGAAAATAAAACACACTGAACTGTAATTGTAAAATAATAATACATTTCAGAAGTAGAATACATAGATTGTATGAAATAAAATAAAATAAATTTACAAGTAGGAGCAGTTTCAGTGCTGTGGTTTGTTCTAAAGCCTGACTGAAATTCCTCCAGGATATTATTTTCTTTAAGAAATGACTTTATTTGTACTTCAACCATCTTTTTACATATCTTACTAATGAATTGGAGGATGGATATCGGCCTACAGCTGGTCAGTGCATTACCATTTAGGCTGGGTTTCTTTAGTGAGGGTTTTACAACAGCTGTTTGGAAGGCATCTGGGAAGATGCATGTTTGAAAATATGTTTTGATAATGTTCCTGCCATGACTTGAAGTATTGTTGAACACCCACTTAATAAATGCTCTAGGTAAAGGTACATACATTACATGAGTGCAATAGTTAAATTCAGTGACATTCTTGCAAAGCTCAGTTAATGTAATACAGGTAAATTTTCTTATGGTTACATCATTTTAAGCTGGTCAACAGTGGAAAATAATATTATAGAGTCCCAGGCATTCTCTATAATAAAATTGGAGAAGTAATCCTTTCTTGCTAGATGTATTGCAGTCTGGCTTCAGTGAACGGTGAGCCTAGTTTTCTTCCGTTTTCTTTTAGCTGCCTAACCGATTCTCTTAATCTTATTAACACTGTTATTGTTTCACCATGGGAAGATTCTGTCTGTCAACCTTTTTAAACTTTCATGGAGCAGCAGTTTTTAAAGCAAATGACAAGGAATTGTCAAAATGTCCAACCATTTAGTTAGGAGAGCTGTCATAACAGTATGTACTGTACTGTACTGTGTACTCAAATGATCTCAAAATATTAGAGAACTTTACTTCAGTCTCATCATCCTCTTTTGAACCAAAGAAATCCTTTTCATACTTTGTTAAGATTGGGTTGGCATCAAAAACACACGCAGTGATGGTCAGAGATAGGTCATTTAAATACTAAAACATCATCAATGTTAAACCCTGTTGATATTACCAAGTCTAGAGTGTTACCATGCTGATGAGTGGATTCATTTATATGTTGGATGAGTTCAAAGTCAATTTTATTAATATGACAATGCAGGTCTCCATTCAGGATTAATCTATCTTATCTAGTGATACAAAATGAGATAAACTCTGAGAATTCCCATAAAATACCGATGAATCTTGGTGGCCAATGTAATGATGATGACCAATAATTCTGATTTGGGCTCAAGGGGCAGGATATTCCATTTTTCAGTTATCAGATCATTAACCAAAAATAATTTGTTAGCTAACGATCTGGCATTAAAAAGAGGTAAGTTTAGCTGTATAGATTCTGTGACAGGAAAAGAAACTGGTTGTGGGTGAACATTGACAAATGTAAGATTACCAAGACAGGTACCAGATGGTCTGTAATTGCTATGATTTGTTAGATCATACCACTGGCTGTTAAAGATCACCACTATGTTAAAGGAAGTGGCATGGGGTCTGTCACAACTTAGGCAGACACTTGAGTGATGATGTCTATGGTTATTTCTGTTTAATGGTTAATCAATTTGACTAAGCTTCAGAGTGGCAGCTTTAACTAACTCCTCAATTGTTAAATGTGGTGGTGGTGGTGGTGGTTGGAGGGGTGGTGTCGTTGAGTCCCTGATTGAGACAGAGACATCCTCTGAATGCCTTGGCTGTGTGCTTGTGTGCACTGTCCTTTGCACTTTACCACACATTCTTGTTTGGGTAGGGCATCCCAAGGGCATGACACAGGTTGGCACTGGAGTAGTTTGGATCCAGTGGTATTTGGATGAACCCCAGAAGGTTTAAAGCAGTCTTTACAGTTCCAAAAGATACTGAAGTTGTCAATTAACTGTATTCCATGGGTGAAGCACGCCAGTGTCAGCACTATATTTAGGCGAAGGAGTCCGCTAAAATGTTTGATTCCTTTCCCCAAAGTTGGAAAGGGGCCTGAGATGAATATATGTTACAATTGAAAGTTGCTCAGTTTTTCCAACAGCAGGGATAAGTTCTCAGGTTCTCAGAACCGTTTTTTCTTGGCAAAAGACCCAGTGTGGATAATAATCCTCATATTAATTGAATGTTTACAGAGGATAACTGGCTAAGCCCTGTGAGCTCCCAGAAAGCTGTGTCAGCCATAGGTACATTTTCAGTCTTTGCCATTCTGACATATCAAGTCAAGTTTTATTTATATTGTGCCAAATCATTAGTTATCTCATGACACTTTTCAATAAGAGCATTTCTAGAATTAATTTGTGAGGTAGCTGGATTCGTAAGGCTTCATAACGCTGTTAGGTTTCAAGTTATGCGCAATCAGCATCGCGAATACAGCTGCCTTGCAAGCTAAGACAGTGATAGACAGATGGTTCCTCCGATCACCAGTCACCTTTTTTGAAAGTGCCTAACCTTTTTCAAAAAGTTGGTGTCAGGTTGGGTCTAGACCATACTCTTTAGGATATTATATAAAGACCCAAGATTTCTCCATGAGTAAGCACCTAGCGACATTGGCAAGGAAAAACTGGTGGTTTTGTATTATCATTTTGTTCAGAGTCAGTGGTTCGTACTTGCTATGCAATGAATGTTCAGGTAGTGGAGTGAGGGTTGGTGCTTTTTTATTTGATTTCTTCTGAATTTACCTCTGTGGCAGATGACGTAAGACCAAATCCTGAATGGAATTGATACTTTCAGCCTAGCGCTGGTGCTGTGCCAATAAGAAGCATCATTAGGGAAGGCTGGTTTAGGAGCTTCTGCAGCTAATCCAGTGGCGTTAGGACATATCCAGGGGAGTGTCTGCAAGTCTGTGACGGAATGGTCTGCATTAGATGTAATCCAGTGTATAACAATCTGTATCTATTTGTGTCTCAGCACTTTGTACATTAGCTGCTACAGAGTCAATGAATTACTCACTCTCACGTACATGATGCAGCATTTCAAGCTCACACTTAGTGCAGCTCATCGATTTTAGTGGGTTTGAAGACATAGCTTTTATGCTGTCTTTTGCTAGTCAGAGAAGCTTTGTGTGCTAGATTAGGCTAGCAGCTAAGTCTGTGGCCGGACACTGAAACCATAGGCGCCGACTTTTGTTTTTGCCCGTGGGTGCTCGCGGTTCCCAACTGGGGGTCGCGACCCATAAATTGCATAATAACGTTTCATATAGTCCTATTTATTTTCCCTGTGCATATCGCATCAATATTTTACAATAAAATAACCTATTTAAATTTAAATCGAAAATGGAATTACACGGCAAACGCTTGACGCGACACAACCGATGGTACTTATGTCACTCAAGCATAATTTCTCTCCCTGCCGATCGTTGATCGTTACAAACTATGTTCTTCGTCTTTGATTCGTCTGCTTCACCATTCCTTCTATCGGGTTCTTGTCTGTTCATATGCAATGTTGCCAAACCTCATGCACAAAACAATTTTAATAAAAAGTCAATAGAAAACATGTGTATTGGCAATTTGGCATCTAGATTTTGTTGTCCAGAACAGTTGTAAGCGCTTGTTGTCATAGAAACGATGGCAGCAGGAAGAAGTCTCACATTTTCTCGGCTGTCTCATCCCATCATGCACTACAGCTTAGCATTATTACTAATATTATAAATATTTAAACATTTCTTTGATGGACATAAATTAAATATGCCTAAAATGAACCTCAGAATTCATCTCAAAACACAACATTACAAATATAATGCTTGTTTGTATGGATTGTGCTCCTTTATTACGTAAATTACTACACTTCTCTGCGCACCGTTATGCAAACATATTTTAAATAGAGCGCTATATATCCCAATCGGACGTCTATAATAAGTTTAAGTAGGAACAACGGTAGGAGTTACAGTGTTTTAACAGAAAAACCGCTAGTCTCGTCCGAAGTACGGGTTTGATTAAAAAAAAATGTCAGCTGGATCCCGTGGGTGCTCATGAATTCCCGTGGGTGCTCGGGCCCCGGAGCACGGTTTCGGCGCCTATGACTGAAACTTTACCATGTCCCGAAAGTTAGTGGTAGTTCAGTGTAGCAATGTTTATTTAATAACAATGAATCCCAATATACTCTGTGTCATTCTTATACTTTCACTTGGCAATCCAGCCAAAATAATAGATGTCCTCATTACTATGGTGGCTGACGTGCAACAACGGCCAAACGCTGCAAATACATAAACGATGCAGAACCAAAGACACACAAACACACAAAACACATGCAACAACAAAATGCTGCAACGGAAAAATGCTGCAAACAAAGAAACGATGCAGAAACCAAAGACACACAAACACACAAAACAAATGCAACAACAAAATGCTGCAATTACAGAAAAGATGCAAAACCAAAACGACACAAACCCCCAAAACACATGCAATAGAGAAATGCTGCATATTGAGTCAACACAACGGAAGTGTCCACACAACGGAAAAGTGCCAGGCCGCTAGGGGGTCCCGACCTCCCGACCTGGACCTATTATACTGTAGCCTATGGACCAGTCTGTACCTGACGAGAGTGGACTAAAACTTTTAGAGAGGCGACATAAAAAGGTATGTGGTTTAAACATTTGGTTGTAATCGTTTACAATAATATAACAATAACAGTTCAAAAAGATTAACAGATTTACGCCTAATGCTAGCTAATTGTACGTTTTCTGTTTGTTTGTTATTAGCTTAGCTTAGCTTAGCTAGCTTAGCAAGCTGAAATAAGCAACACCACTGAGACACTTAATTGATCAGCGAGGGGAAACATGAATAAGAGGGAGGTGGAGACCAGAGAAGGTGTGTAAAAATAAATGTAACGTAAAGGGGAGAGGTGCAGATGGCAATAATAAGAGAAGCAGAAACATTTCAAATCAAGTGCAGGTAAATAACAGAAAGAGCACCGGAAGATGAAAAGGAAATAGAAAGGTGATGAAAAAGGAGGAGAATGTGAAGAAGAAAAATAAAATGAGAGGAGACAGAGAAAGGACATTAAAACGACATGGGAAGGTGATGAGGAGAGTTGAAGAGCATTAGACATGCTAGACGTTACCACTCTGGCTGGTCGGTCTAATTATTCCACAAACATATACTGGTGAAGCAAGTCTGTTTGCACAGCAAGACTGTCTAGCTTACCAACTGATTGCATCTATTACACAGGAACTTTTTTCACACTGCTGTTAACTGTTCTTACACCTGTGCGTGTTGTGCTACAAACAGTTTTAAATTAAAACTGTGTGGATGCATGGAGGGTCGCTGGAGGACATTGTTTATGCTGTGCAAAGCTTGCTAGACTATTCGATTGAGACTATATGGCTTAAAACCTTGCTTAGGCTTTACACTGTAGGAGGGAAATAACCCTAAATGTACATATTTACCCCAATCACACAACAGCTTTAAGGTCATGCACAGACCTTTAAGAACACACTCCCAGATTTTTACACATTCATACATTTCCTCTGAGGCCACAAGTAGTTTCAGAACATAATCAGTAACTTAGAAGGAAATTATAGCACTATAACAAATTCATTCTCATTTAAAAGAATGACAGGGAACCAAACTAACGTGGTAAAGACATAAAATGTATACATATTACATTTGTTCATATACAGTATGACTTTAAAACAATTTTAACTCACTACAACATGCTACTTACTGAAAAACAAGTCAGAGCTGGCCTTCATTTTGCATTGACACAATAATGCTGTACAACTTGTTTGTTTATATTCAGTTCTAAATGGAGGGAAATATTTTAAGTAGACTAAGACTAGTCTACTTAGTAAATTAAGTATATGGAAAATAATTATAATGTTTCATCATTTTAGATGGAAACTGCATACTGTTCCAAGGTTACATGATCACAATAATAATAGCAAATAAAGCTACATCTTCATCATATAATCAGAACTATTATTACCTACATTCGACTGTATTATACCATATGCAGAGTATATTATATAGGGCATTGCAACATATTTAAATGTAATTGAAATAAAATAATTTAATCCATGCTTTCTTTTAAATGCCCTCATTCAGTGTTCCCATGCCCCTATTCCCAATTATTGTGTCCTCATTATGCAATTTGACATTTATCTCTCATTTTCATTAATGGTAATTCAGCCATCCACTTGGTGAAAGTACTGTAAACTGTGGATAAATTACTTGTTGCTTAAAATCTATGTTTAACTTCTGTATTTCTACTGACTTCAAATTCCAAACTCATATTTAAGTTTTTGAAATGTCACAGGTATTTAACTTAGGCATTTTCTAATCATATTCAAAGAGGAAGCTGTAAAGGTCAATGAGGGATGCTTTTAACCAGGGAACATGACATCAACTTTTCCCATCCACAGTGAAAAGTCATAGAAATTCACTTGAGAAATATCAGTCAATTATAATGCAGAGTAGAAGATAGCAACAGTGAGCAGAAATAAAGAAAAGTCTTCAGCGCCTCACAGATAGCCACTGAAAACTTCACTTGACTCAAATCAGTAAATTAGATAGAACAGGCAGTTTTTGGCACTTATTGGGAGGCTTGTGCTCCTCTAAATGAGTCTGAAATGATCCAATTAGCACTCTGGCTTTCTAACGATTTGGGCCAGGGGCAGTCATTTTCACAACTCCACTCAGGGAGACGCACTTCCTCATGAAGGACAACTACACAATAATCTGCACAGTTCAGAACACAACACAACATGTACTGTATACACACTCACAGAGCACAATCAATCAGGGATGAAATTCAGTAGTTAGGTCACTATGTTTATATGATGATACAGGTAATTCTGCAATATGGGACACACTGCAGGAAATAATCACCACCACAACATGATAGACTGTGTAACTAAAGGAAAGTATCCCCCTGATGGTACACTACTTCAGCAGGAATCACATCATCATGCACAACAGTATGGAGAGGCATCTGATTCACACAAAGTCTTATAGACAACTGAGGAAAATGCTCACAGAAGCACAAACATATGCATACACACGCACAAAAAAACAAAACAACCCCCCCCCAAAATAAAAAAACAAACAAAACAACCCCCCCAAAAAAAACAAAAAAACAAGGCTGCCATCACCAACTAGCTAGCGAGTTAAAATGTCAGGAATAAAGGAAGAAGAAATCTCTCAGTTCTTTCTTTTGAATCTATGTTTAACAGACAACTCACTTACTACAAAAATACCAAAATTATACTTAGTAATAGTCAGGAAAGGAAAATACAGGAGCTATTGGTCTATTACAAACAAATACCAAGGGAACAAATAATCCATCTATTCACATAGAGAACTTTATATAATAACTGCAAAATAAATATACAAAACTACAGCAAGTGATGATTTACATATATAAATCCAGTGCACCTCATGTGCAAAAACATTTGTTAGCAAAACATACTTGTATTTTTTCTCCATTTTAAAGCACCTAAGGTTCACTTAAAGCTTCAAGTGAAAAAGATCATGGCTTTGCGCTTATTGTGTTACATTATTAATGGATTGTGTTCTGTGAGTGTTTAATAATTAATTTGTGAAAAATAAATTGCAAAAGTTTCTTGGTGACAGACTTTATGAACCCGAATTTCAAGCCATGAAAGACATAATCATCATGTCATCAGAAAGCTGTATTGGAAGGGCACTGTAGTGTGAGCCAAACAGGCTTTTAAATCGTTTTCAAACACAGAAAAAGTACACACAAGTGTCTGTATGTAGTTTGTGTGTGTTGTGTGTAACAGGGCTAATTAATCTTTTAACCTGTTGCTAAGATATGCTTGTGACCAACTGACATGCTGCATTCATTAATAAGAACCCAGCGTTGTGATGGGATCATCAAGCCAACAGACAGAAAGGTCCATCTCGTTACACTCTCTGGGCAAATTGCCTCCGTCTTTTATGTTTCGATCACTTGCTTGTTAAAGGAGCAGTTCTGAAAGGACTATTAGGTCTCATTAAATAAGGACAATAAATAAGGACAGATGGCAGAGAAAAGCTTAAAATGGTGATAAAGTATAGCAGCAAGTGTAGAAAATATAATAGGTCAGAAAACAATGAAAACACTTGCCTCTTGTTTCTAAACCATTTCCACAGGCTTCTCCTGTTCCAGATAATCCACGCCGAACAGAATCTGGAACCAGAGTACAGCTGTGCCACTTGTGTATCCTCCACCTTCACGGAAACACAAAGACAGAAAGACCATGGGATGCTAGTCTATTTTTACGGCTTAATTTACACAGCAAGTGAAAGTGTACCGATTTTGTTAAGATGTCTGTTGATTTGTAATTGGTGATCTTGACCACATGAATCGAAAATACAACCTTTGTATAAACCAGATTGCCAACTTAATTGGTGCTTTGTGAGAACACTGCTGGAAACAAAGTGATGTGGTACATTTTATAATTGTTATTCTGCTTGAATGCATGCAACGTCACTGTGAGTTCAAAGTGAGCCTAAAGGCATGCCATATTGGTGAGTGTATTTGATTTATGTGCAGTATTACTTTAATAAGTATTGGTATATAAAATAGTTTTTCCATTAAACCACCACAAACACACAGCATGTCTTATTAACCCCCTAAGCAACTGTCTTTATACCACTTATTGTAAATGTGTACTTTTATATCTATGAGTCCTGCAATGATGCTTGCAGGTTATCAAGAGTATGTAGGGAAGCCCTGTTGTTTTCCTGTGTTTGTTCTCCTTCCTGGTTTTCTGTATACGTTTTCCAAGTAATTGGTAGTACATTACACATTACTTTGCTCTCCTTTTCCCTCTTTCAACAAGATTCATGCAACATTTAGACTTTCTAATTTGATAAAGGGATGCAGCTTTTAGCATCAAATTTATATAATTTATATTGTGTAACTGGCATAATTATATTCCAATTCAAACAATTTCTTGATGCATATTTGGCCAATAAACACCAGTTTACAGTACATCCCACAGTTATGTTAAGTGTATAATTTAGTTGGTTTGTAGCAACAGGCCTTGCCAGTTGTTTAAATAAAGCTTGCAAGAAAAACTTTGAGGAATTGTGGGGATTTTGCATATTTTTGGCTTTAATTGTGAATTGTTTATTGGTCATTAATGGAAACTACAGTCAACATCCACAATTCATGAAATGCATGCATGAAACTGAAGGCCCCAACACTAATAAACAGTCAAAGCTAATTAAGTGAGCCTATATCAGTTGTCCATATGTAGATATCTATATATGTCCTTTGCTGTATGTAATACCAAATATGACAGATAGTCTCTTTGACCAAATACAATTTTAGCAAGCCTCATAAAGTATACAGCCAAAACTGCCATGAACTTTGTCCAATTAACAACGCTAGTGAAAGCCTGTAAAGACTTTTGTTTAGATTTGGCCTTTTCATTGACCAATATTTTACATACTTACAGTATGTATCATTATTGATCTAACTATGGTTTGTAGTTATAGCCATTCTCTGTAATAATAACTGTCAAAGCAGTCAGTCAATAATTTCCTTGTTGAGTGTGGCTTATCACATTCACAGAAGTATTTCAGTGACACCTATCTAAGAACTATACAAATATTAGCCATACCCCCTTTTAACAGCTTTGACGGGCTACTTATGGCTACATTTTTTGATTTAGCTTTTTTTGTTATGTCTATCAAGTACAAAAATGTAGCAATGTTGAGCATTCACAAACAATATAGAAACATTACACTGTAAAGAACATGAGAGCATGTATTAAATGTCACAGGAGCTGATGTTAATGCCATAATAACAGCACATGTATACACATTGTACAACATTAATGCAACATTATGAAACTGGGTATTCAACAGTAGGTAGCTTAACCCTGTGCTATTTTAGTTCAGAATAATAAAGATAACTTGTCCTTGGATAAGAAAGGAAAATGGTTGGGTAAAAAATGGTGCTTTTACCTATACATTGGACATTCCGGAAGTGATTCACATTCTCTCTCTTCATACAGTGTGTCGGGACACTCCTGACCTCCATTAACGGACCTCTGAATGATAGTCCTGTATCGAAACTGTGTGGCCGCGGTCGCATTTTCTGTTGGACATGAAAAACAATCTTCACAAAAAGGCAGCGTTCAGTGACAGATTATTTGCACAGTTCAATTTAAGTGTATGTTTTCCAGAGGGAAGAGAGCGTAAGATGATATTGAGAAAAATGGCTGACATATCATGTCTGGGACATCAAATAAATGGAGACGCAACAGCACCAGTGCAGACCAATATCTAGTGGAGATTTTTAGAGAACAAGTCATCTCTAAGTTGATCTGATCTCGATTAGTGTGCCCTTGTGGCTGCTATGTCCTCCACTTCACTGCAGCCTGTTTTCGGACACACCACGCTGTATTGGCTTCATTTGGCTCCTGCTCCAAGGCTCATTACACAACACTAATTACTAAACATTGAAAATGGTGCAATTAAGAAAGTGATTACATCATCAGCAGACCCAATGGACTACAGCATATTTACAGACAAGATGCCTGCTCAATTTTTTTTTTTAAACAATTACATACTTTTTGATTTCCTAGATACTTACAGTACACATATCAAAACCCATTAAATATCCATTTTCCTCTTGATGTGTCAGCTTAATGTAATCGACGGTTAACACTGTCATTTACACTTAAAATGTAATCATTGAATACACAAGAGACATCAATTGATAGCACATTTGTATGGCAAAATGTTTATTAGCCATGCTAGAGTGTGGTTGTAGGGATGGTAAAGTCTGTCAGTTGGTTCACAGCTTTGGTCCTGACTGAAATATCTCAACAACAGTGTTCCCCAGAGGAGGACGCCCACTGGGTTTGGTGTTTCTGTATTGGATAGATTTCCATTTCATTTTGGACAGGCAGCCATGTCCCCTGAATTGTGATAACATTGGTAATCCTCTGACTTTACACATAGCAGGTCAAAATTATAATTTGTCATAAACACTGGTTTATGACCAAATACCTGTAAAACTTAGCTTTACTTTGTGTTTAGTCTAAGTATCAAATGTCAGCATGCTAAAACACTAAACTAAGATGGTGAACATGGTAACCATTACACCTGCTGAACATCAGTATGTTGGCATTTTGAGTATGTTAATATGCTTACCTTAGTAATTACAATAACCTTTTGTTATATCTACAAAAATGTTTTTACAAAAACCTCCTGCCACTAGTCAGCAATAGTCTCAGGAGACTTTCTACTCTACTACTATATCAGGATATCGTATTACTTTTCAAAACATGACACGATTAGATAGACATTGCTCAACTGAGTTCATAGTAATGTATGTGCATGGCTACCTGGTACACAGGTTGATGGACAGGCGGTCCATTCACTGAAGGGTGTCACAATGCAGTCTTTCTTGCAGGGAAGCAGACACGGTCTTGTGGTTTCTGGACGAGCAGAATCTGAACACCTAAACATACAAATAGACAGTGGCCTTAAATTCTCTTTATCCCCCAGGCGATGAATGATAAATGTCCTGGGTCTTGCTGGTAACAGGACAGTGCAGTGAAACAGCTGCCCTGTCCTTGACATCACACATCTCCCCAAAGAAAACATGATTGCCTGCTTGCACGCTCAGGCAAAAGGTGGACAAATATAACAATTTACAGTTGTCTCACACATTCAGTTGCTTCCCTTGGCACAACTATTGTTCAATAAAAAAAAAAAAATCCTCCCACCATTTAAGCATAGCAACTGTATTTTATGGCCCATGATGCTTGGTCAGTTCTAAAACTCAATTATCCTTAAATGGCACTAATTCATATTTTTACTGAAACTGTAGAGAACAATCACCCAGTTTGGCATTTCCTCACAACTTTACAGAGCCTTTAGGTCTGTTTTGGATCATTATTTTGGACTTCTACAAATGCTGTTTTTTCTACAAAAAAGAACTGCTAAATCCATCGTAAACTACCTGCCCAGACTGAAACAGCAAATAACGTTACAGACTAGCATGTAACAAGCTGAAGATTTCCTCAGGAGTTGATGCAGCCTAAAACGTAGCTGAATAAATCGAAATTAATGCTGATGTTGCTCTGTGCCTGCTGGATGCACACATGCAGGTGATTATTAATATGTCATATCAATCACTATACGAATACTTACAGATCTGTTTGTGAAATATAGCATGGTAGACTGAATGGTTTACATCAAAACTGGTATCCACTGTTAAAAGGGAAACCACTGGATTTTTCAACCTTGATCCTATTATCTTATAATGTTAGGTCTAAGTGACTAATGGGACAACAGTTTCAGTATTGAGAGAAAGCGTTTTAGCCGGCAGCCGCAAAACTGGCTGCAATGTAATCATATTGGGCAATTGCGTTGCCTCAAACCACTAAAAGTGGTTGTTTTTGCTACTTACAGGCTCAGATTGACTGATTATTCCATGGAAACAAAAGAGAAAAAACAAAGACTCGAGGCAGAAAGGACCATCAGGAAAGATAGAGTGCAGTAACAGTTACCTCAGAGAAACTGATTTTCTACCGTCACTACTCTCTTGACGAGTGAAGGGGAAAACATTTTCTGCTGAGTGGCACCTGTTGCTGCCAGACTTGGAAAATATGTAAGTGTTCATGGAGTGATCCAGCTGTTTAACTATTACAAATGGATTTACATCGTTTATCAACATTGTCTTCCTAGAGAGTGTTTCACCTCTACAAAATCAATTGGATGAAAAGAACGATGGTACCAAGATCAAATGTTTATCTCCAAAAAAAAAAGGGATTTCAACATGTCACTGTGTGAGTAACATTACTTCTCTAGCATGGACAGACACTGAGCTGTCCACA
Organism: Scomber scombrus; assembly: GCF_963691925.1. NCBI lineage: Eukaryota > Metazoa > Chordata > Actinopteri > Scombriformes > Scombridae > Scomber > Scomber scombrus. The sequence continues at coordinate 20,464,860 of NC_084982.1, read as the reverse complement.
GCCTCAGATGTAAATAAACTGTGGTGCGGGCCACCTCGGATATAGCTCCCTTTGAAGGTGGCTAGTCAATGGGATATTCCGTCAGTGCACTTTTTTTTTTGTTTCCTTACAGTATAACCTTGGCGTGTGTGCATGAATATGGTTCATGATCTGTTAGTAGGAGCAACAAATTTAGCATTTATTTAAACATACAGATGAATGCATATATCTTCTCATATACATGTACAGCATAGCCCCAGTAGTCTTGTTTTGCCACTAAGGAGACAGAGTGCTCTGAGAGAAAAATCCATCAAAGTCTACAGTCTGGCTGCTAATTAAACCTGAGAAAAGTGAGGATATGCAAACTGTTTACCAATGAATCGTTCCTGCCACACCAAGGACACCATTACCACCTTTTAAAGAGCACTTCATTAAGTTTTTACCAATATTTCCTTGCCTTAAAATAGAAAATGATCATACATTTCCCCTCTATTTAGGCTGCTACATCTTGTGTAACATATCTGTAACAGGCCCTTTGGCGGTGTTATATTTTGTGTATTGCGCAACCTTGAAGTGATGTGGTTTAATGCAGCTATGTAAAATCAAATCAAATAAGTGCTTTGATGTCTTCATCAGCCATCTACACCCCCCAACCCCCACGCACAAACTCTCTCTCTCTCTCTCTCTCTCTCTCTCTCTCTCTCTGTCTCTCTCTCTCTCACTCACACACACAGATCACAATTTCTTTTTAGTGTGAATGACTCCCTTTGCCCAACAACCAAATCCAGGTCTCACTAGAGACCCAGCATGGTGCCACATCCTACCGACTGCCGAAAGCCAGCATACACAGGAATGAGATCAAAGTATGCCAAAGCATAAGAAGGCAAGATACATAAAACCCATCCTTCCCCAGCTTTATCCCTCCTCTTCTTTTTCCCTCTTTGCAGTGATGCCTGCCAGAGGGCATGGCAACGCAATGGAGCAGCTGGGGGAATATTTTACGTTCAGAATGAAGGAATCAGACTTATAGTCAAGAAGCTGTGTTCTAGGGGGACATGGTTTGGAAAATTAAATGTCTCTCACACAGAGTTATTGATTAACTCTTCAAAAAATGATGAAATGACTGATGAATTGCTTTTATATTAAGTTATTTCAGTATGTGATATATTTATATCCAAGTGAGCATTTATTTGTTGTTACACTTCAGCACCTACTGATGTGTTCTGTCTACTGTGAAAATAGTCAATAACAATTATATGTCTCAAATAAACAATAAAGAGCCCATTTTATTGAAATACTCAACATTTAAATGTAATGCATGTGTAAATGTAATAAATGCTGATGATGTCCTACGAGTGTAGAAGTCTTCTTTTTTTCTTTTTTTTTTTAAATCTCAGTAAGAATTAGTATAGGATAAACACTTATTTTTACTGCATTAGTTTATTAATACATATGTCATACTCAATATGTGTAAATGTGAGGCAGAAATCAAACTAAAAATCAATTGAATGTTTTTTTTTTTTTTCAGGGCTGATACTAAGAGAGGCCCTCTTACCTTTAATTGAGCCACTACTCACTGTGGAGATTATTGCTGAGGATGAAACGATCAGATGTTTGCTGACTGAAGTGATCCCTCTCAAGTAGCAAAACATCAAATATACTGTATGCTGGGAGCATCACTTCTCAGATGGGAACTATTCAGAAGTATTAAGAATGTCCCCACATTTCACTCCCAGTTTAAAATAAACAAGGTTAAAGTAACAGACATTTCATAGTCTGAACTCTCTTATGTAGCCCTGTTCTGCCTTTTTCAGTCTAGCAAAATTGCTACATAAGTTCTCTGTGTATAAATACTATAATGTGAGGATTTAAATGTTTTCCAAATAGGTCATGTCTGACACTTACATACGATGGGAAGACAGCAGGAAGGTGTGACTTTGCATTATAAACACACAAACTCACTTGTTATGGCCAGTCAGAATCAAATATTAATAGCAAACCACAGGGCCATGTGTTAGGTGCTGTTCCATTAAATTAATACTCTCCATCCACATGAATAGCAAAGAAATGATTGAATTCACAGCATATAGGTGCTATACAGGTGAAATCTGTTGGTGGAGCAGAAATGACAGCTTTCATTAAACCTCTTTGGTGGGAGACAGAACGGGCATTAAAAAAATCCTCTCCTTAATCCACTTTATGGCCCTGTCAATAATATATTGAGCTAAAGAAGGGCAAACTTTGTGAATTATTTATAAATCTATCTTCCTGGTGTGGGCTATAACATCATTACAGTGACAGCACAAAAGCCCTTAGCAGTGTTTGATATTGTATTGCTGAAAGAGGAGTAGATAATGGTGGCGCATAAGCAAAATTAATCTCAGGTTTAGAATAAAAATCCTAAACACAGGCAGAAAGTACAAAAAAAAAGATCTCAATGTACAAAACTTAAGGGATATAATTTCACAGTGCATCAAGTCCACTGGGTCATCTGTCAGTAAGAAAAAGTACACACTATATATCTTCAAGTAAAATGCTTTTGAGAAGAATGGAGAATGTGTTCTTAAATGATTTTTTTCTCTGAGAGAAACATGATCACCTCTCAACTTCCCCCCCAGATTTTATAAAGCTTTTTTAGTCCTCATCCATAATTTTCCATTCGTTTCTCTCAGGACACAATTTCTAGTATCTAAAAAACTAAGCTAAGCAGCAGTGTCAGATGGGGACGGAAGAGGAAAAATAGTCTGTTGCAAAGTGCTGTTTTCATAATGGCATAGTGACTTATTGTTGACTATGTTCACAGCGGACAAAACATTAAGTGTTAGTCTGAAAAAGCACATTAATTTATATACGTTTATAGGCCAGCAAGAAGTCTTTTTTTTTTTTTTTACCAAGGTTGAAATAAATATGGAGGATTCTGATACAGCTGCTAGATCTGGTTTTCATAAGTGAAAGTCAAAAGCTTTATCTGACAAATATATCTCTCTTGGGACAAAGTCTGTCGTTACAGTGATAATGTCAACATAAAGGCAGATGTGACTCAGCACACTCTACACACTAACACTGAGGAGAAATTATTGTTAATTCACCTCACAACCAACAGAGAAAAACATGCATGTAAGAACATACCTTCAGCCTCACACATTATACTGTAAGAACATAGTGCTGCTCTAAATAACATCTCACTAGGTGATACAGATTGAAAGTCTCGACATGAATATATAGTGTTTGCACAGACCTGTATCAAAAAAGCAAAAATTGCCACACTCATACATACACAGCAGAGAGAACATACCTTTTATTTATGACGGGTCCAACATTCATTTTCATACAGCTGACTTTGCGGGTCTGGACACCCACAGCACAGGGAGCGGTCTCATTCCAGAAACTGGTTTCATTGAGATCCATAGAGGTATCCTCAATACATGGACCCCACACTGAGGCCTCCCAGTAGAACACCATGCAGGGATGGTCATTGCAAACTCTCCACTCCTCCAGAGCTGGAGCTGCTGGACACTCCTTCCCTTCTGGCCACCAACACACAGGAGAGAACCATAGTGTCAAAAACACGATGAATATGTAAAATGGTCCTCCAAAAGGAACTGGGTAGTCCCCTTTTATGCTGTGTTTGAAAGTCATTAACTACATCTGGCTGGTTATGTGTTTAGATTTCAGCAAGCAACACTGAAAAATGCATGTGATTTGCACAAAATCTAAAATGAATTTCTCCTAAAGTATAAGCTGGAATTTGTTGCTTTTATTATCACTGACCGCTGGCTGCTTAGCGGCTGAACATATGTTTGTTCGGGTTAGCTGAGCAGACACTTCACAAGTTACAACTTGTAGAACTTTGAATTACAAATGTAAAGTCACAGTAAGGTCACTGTCCCCGAATTTATGGGCCAATTGAAGCATTGCCCAAAGCTAAACCACAGCAATCTTTTCCAGTCCCTGCTCCCCATGTTCTGTTGGTTGTCATATTTTTAGTCATTATTTGGACACATGTTGTGCAGTTCTATATTCAACCTCAATAACAATGCAACACTGCATGAAATATACTGCATAATATGTATTCACCATGATCGTGTCTTGGTTCGTTTTTACATCATTTCTGTTCTGTTATCCCTCTGTGGTTACACGACTAATTTTAGAAAAGCTTGGATTTAGATTGCATGTTATGTGCACAAATACTGTATGCAATCAGTGTGCATTGAACCACCATGGAAGTAAGCTATCAAACGTTTTAGTGTTTTGTTGTGCATGTTTGTATTTCATCTGTGTATTTTTAATCCTACTGTGTCTACACATACAAACACTGGTGGACACACTGACATATACATAAATGTATGGAAAAATATATGTGCAAAAACAGACATATATATTCATGTTTGAAATGTCTATGCTGAGATTCTTGCAATACAGTTCAAGTACTGGGACTACATCAGTCAGTGTAGTGATAATCCAATCTAAAAAGAGTTCAAATAAATGACATTTCAGCTGAAGTAGGATCATAGGTGTCATCTTATGAATGTGCCCTAAAGTGAACTGTGATCCATAAAAGGGCATTGATGAGTTTGTCACTGAACCACAACTGAATAAACACCTGCACCTTCCAATCTGTTTTTCATTGCCCATGTCTTTCCTTCCTTTCTTTCAAACACTCTTATAAACATGCAGGCACATGGACACAAACGCAGCACACACACACCGTGCCTCTGCCAGCAAACAGATAGCAAGCAACATGATAATAAAAACGCAGTGTGGAACCTGGCTAAGCTGTGAGAGTCTTTCATCAGCTGTTATTGCAGATATGCGTTTGGTTACAGGGATTAATGGGTAGTAGCTGGCTGCCAAAGCTCTGCTTTCTGACTTGAAAACACAACACTAAGAGTATGCAGAAAAATACTGGACAGAGAAAGAGCTCTCGATAATGGATGGTCAACTCACATTTCAAATGTTTTTCAGATGAAACATGTCTAAATAAGTGAAATCTAAAGAAATATCAGCCAAAATAAACTTGCAGTATTTGAGAAAGCACTCAGCCTTTTGCTCAATCAATCTTTTCATTTTTAAGTTAACTTTTGAATTAATCTGTGGGTTTCATGTTTTTCCAGAAACAGTTCGTACATATTATATTTTTTAAGTATTCCATGTTTTTGTAACTACTGTATGCCAACAGTCTTTGTAACTGTGCTGTCATTTAATTGAAAACAAAACTATATGATTAAATCCTAGAACATTAGTATTACTGTGCCCTAATAGTTGTTTAATAAGTGTATAATAACGATAACAACTGCACTTGAAGTGTAATATACACCATACAGTAATGTATTTCTGTTCCTCCCTGCGCTTTAGTTTTATTTCCTTCTACCTTTATTAATTGACAGTCTATATGCACTATACAATAAAATGATACTGTAAATGACAACTGTAGTCTATATGTTTTCCAGTAATGCTCAATGCAACAAAACTCAAACCTCACCAAAAGAAAATCCAAGGAAACAAAAAACCCACTATATTCAGTGACATTTTTTGATTAAAAAATCTGAGACCCTCTGCACAAAGGAAATTGAGTCATTAATACCAGATGTGCAAAGAGTCAATTAAGTCAGAGGGAAAGCTACATTACCTTTTCCTGGGAGGGCCAACACAGTGCGTGTGCGGCTTTGCCGGCCCTCTGCGGTCTTAGTGGCACAGCTGTGTGAGCAGGGTGACCAGGAGGACCAGGAACCAACCACACAGTCTGCAGGGCAGGGCACCTCACAGGCCACTTCTGTCTGGGGTGGATCATCTACACAGTGTGCAAAGGGGACTTCCTCGCCTGGGGGAGGGAAGTTAATATGAGAAAATTAAAATTGATTAACCCTGCCCCAGGTTTTTAGGGGTCATACTGCTCTCTAGAATCAAGACCATTAGAGACACTACATGTAGAGTACTTTTCTTGGACTGATCTCACAACTATCAGACAGCAATACAACATTGTAAAATATAAATTGAACCAACACACGTAAGGACTGGGTTCAAATCTTAAGGGATGCATGTAATGGTGCTGAGCATGAGCCTACATGCAGCCCAACAACTAGAAACATGTGGTGAGTTACTTTGACATGCTCTGTTTGTCTCTTTTGCTGTTTTCTGTAAAGTATGATTGTCTTTCAGGGGTGGATGGAGATGAGAGGTTGAAGACATGGACACATACTAAGGAAGTATAAAAGAGGCCAATGTGATTGGTTATAGTATAGCGGCCACTAAAGCTATATAATTAGATAAGGAGGTAATTATTTCTTGTAGCATTAGGGGTTTTGTATGCATTATTATTGATCAAAAATGTCATCCTCCATGAAAAAAATCCACATCAAACATAAATAAGCATCCTTACTAAATGTTCTGTCAAACACTAATACAATTGTGTTGTATCTAAGGAAATTATAAGGCCAACTCATTAGTATTCTGAGCTAGTTTTAAAAGCTATCCTTCAGTCTTCATCTTGCAGTCATGTCATGAAATATTTATCACAGCTCCCAGTTAACTCTTCTTTTAGCAGTGATACAGCTGCAGCAAAGACAGGGCATTTTTTCTTTACTGTACCTCCATGGTAATGATTTTTTTAATACTCTCACATTCATGTTAATGACTGAATAATACCCTTGGTAAAAAAAACAAATCATTCCTTGTATGTTTTGTTGGAGTCTATCCAGAATCTTGCAGAGTGCCACAGATTCCTCTAAGGTCTCTCTGTCTAAAAGAGAAAGATCAATTTCAGAAACAGGGATGCCATCCTGATGTCAAAACAATGCCAGCAGCATCCAAAGCAATGTTTTCAGATATACAGTACGCTCAAACACAGCAGTATCATTAACTTGGCTGAACTCTGCCACTACATCATGGAATATGGTTTAACAATAACAACCCCAGGGCAGATTTGTCATCAATTTTTCTTTTTTTTCCCTCTCCAGGCGAATACCCTTGATGCAGTTGAGGGCAGTGGAGAGAGCAAATGTAGGTATCGTCGCATCAGATAGATGTGAAAGACTCCCTTGGGGAGTTTGAAAGCCTTTCACCCATAAAGTTGAAGCGTCAGAGATCTCAAGCCATCAAAGTAACTGGTGTGTATACAGCAGGAGACGTTAGTCTGCTTGAAGTAATGATAAAGTCCCACAGGCTACCATACAGTTCGGGATGCTTTATTTCTTTCATTAGTGGAGATAAAAGAGGACTGCACTGAAGATTGAAGGTTTTCCAGCTGAAGCTGACAAACAATAAACAGTTGTGAAAGTATGCCACCTAATTTGGTTTTAAAAGTGAGAAAAATGAACACTTTGTGAAAGCAATAAATTATTTACTCTTATTATTAACAGTATTAACAGTACACAGTACCAGTCAAAAGTTTGGACACACTTTTTCATTCAAGTGAATGGGAAAATGTATCCAAACTTTTGACTTGTACTGTATATGTTTCTATTATAGAGCAGGAGAAGTTATTACATGATGAAGGTATTTTAAAGAACTGTAAAATGACAAAAAGAAACTAATAAGCGCTGAGGGAGCAGTGAATACTTTTTAGAATTATACATTTTCAAATACATCAAACTGAGAAAAGATCTGGAGGCTGCAGCACTTGAATATAAATTGTACTGATACTTTACATAATTGTTTTGAACTGACTGAAATTTCAAAGCTGTGTGGGTATTCATTGTCTAGGTTCACCATGGCTCCTACCCAGGTAATAATATCAGGCGCCGGTACTTTATACAAAGTGGGCATAAAATGAACATGAGAATGCACCATAGATTCTATGAATCAAACCCTATGACCCACATTCATAGAGATGTACACTGAGTACTGTACCTTTACCATCTCCATAAGTTCTGTGTAAATGTTGTATAGATAAGAGATATTTTTCACTTGGAATGTAAAAATGAACAATGATATACAGCAAGACAATGTTTAAAAAACCTTAAATGGGAACTGTGAAGTGGAAAGTTTCATCTCAAGTTAAGGAAACATTACTTGTGCAAATGTGCAAAAAAAAATATATATATAGCACTGTTCTGAAAAAGTGGATATTGTAAAGTTAGAGTTACATTTTCAAACTGTCAAATAATGACCACGGGCAGCACTGTCTGACTGGTTTAAAACGGACCTCCTACTGGCTTCCAACACATTTTTTGTTAAACAATTTGTGTGATCGAGGCTGTCACAACCTGAACAAGCTCTATGTTCAGTTAATGTTCTTACTAAGGCAAACAAATGATAACTATTTTGGCACATTTACTATTACAACCGTAGGCATTACTCAAACACATATGAATATGCAAGATTGTTATGCAAAACCTGGCAGGCTTCCTCATATTAAGAATTGTTTAGATCTATCATTGCCAAAGGTAGAAGTATATGATATCCCCTTACAAGCAATAGAACAGCAGGAATTATTCAACATACGTTCTGCTTGAAAATCACACAGGACTAATGAATGGGTTAGCAAACAAAACTAACAAAAGACTAACAAAGCTTTGCCTGGAAACACTGCCTTAAGAGAAATGGTATGATAACATGAACAACTAATATATACAGTGTGTGTGTGTGTGTGTGTGTGTGTGTGTGTGTGTGTGTGTGTGTGTGTGTGTGTGTGTGTGCGCGTGTGTGTGTGTGTGTGTGCGTGTGTGTGCGTGTGTGTGTGAGGCTACATGTGAGGGGAACTCTGCAAATAGATGGCTGCCCTAGGGGTCCTTTTGCATTATTAATACAGGGATCTGTAGTTAAGGCTCTTATTCAGATAATACCACTGCCTCCTGCATGCATTTTCACCATGATTTCTATTCTGCTCGCCCACCCGCCAATTAATCTTCTTCATTGTTATTATGCAGGTAGGTAAAGAAAAAAACTGGAAGTCCTCACCTTTGCTTAAAAGTTAATCATCACATCCACTCTGCACAGGCTGCTTTGGTGGGCAAAAGTAACACGGCAAAATGAACAAAATGACAGTGAATATCAAAGTACGCTCTGACAAACTAGCATGGGCAACTAATTAATTTGCTGTATTTGTCAGTCCCATAACTTTAGAATTACAATGTGTAGGACTGCTTTTCTGAGTTGATCATTACCTAATTCTTCCTGACCTATTGAGCAGAGTTAGTTCAGGCTGATGGTAACCATTCAGCTGAGTTATTGTAGTTGGGGTTCAGAAATGTCAGAATGCCTGTGGCTTTAGGGGAGTTAGCCAACATACTGTATATCTACAGTAAAAAGGGTTAAATCTGTCATGTCAGGTATCGGTCATATGCTGCCTTGTGTGTTGTGGTTGGTAGTGTGAATGGTCGCTGAGCAGGGAGGGGGAGCAGTGGGAGCTGTCAAAATAACTTTATTAAGCCCAGGGCAAAAAAACAGCAGGTTAGGCTAACACAGCACTTTCTTATATTGGTGTAGTTTACAGCCCAATAGAGTTGTTCCCATTAGCCTCTCTGTGTGAGATGCCATATTATTCTAAATTGTGTTTGCAACAAGTCTAGATTTAATTCCACCCAGCTAAAACTGCATGTAAGATTACTAATGGACATAAGCAAGTTACTACCATGAATTAGAGGATGGAAATTGGGTTTTGGAAAGTTGCAGAAAACATGGTTTGAAGTTTGAAAGCTCTAGTCTCTGCATGAATGTCACAAGAGCCAGAGAATAACAGTTCCTTGCTTACTGAAACCTTGGAAAGTCTAGCCAGTTTTATTGGAATAAAACAAAGAAAACAAAAGAGCAAGCAAAATTAACACACTATAACATTTGTTTTTGAACATAAACAGTCAACCAGTCTCATTAACCATGTGCCCAAACAATTAAATTGCAATTGAGTGGTCATACCTATGTACTAAATTACACGTAGGCAATCATACCAGAACTGTCAAACTCTCACACATCATGATCAAGTAAAATAACTTCACATCTGTACCAGAGAGAATAAAACCCAATTAGACTAACTTTAGTAGGACATCACTGAAAGCTTAAGGCATGCAGTCTTCCATGTTGCATTTTTAAAGCAGCAAAATACAATCTAATATATTATTTAGTGTAGTGATAATGAAAGAGTCAGTGCACAAAATTATTTATTAAAATTACATTAGACTTTTCATGAGGAGTAATGAGCACATACTGTACAATATATACTGATTTCTGTCCTCTTTGAGGACAACGTCTCTTCTCTACACATCCTAAAGCGGACTGTCAGATGGCAGGACGCAGATGAGGAGAAGGTAGACATAACAGAACTAGATGTGTGCTTAGACGGTGCTGCAAAAGATTGATGCATTTTCTCTCAAGTGTTTCCCAGAGGTAGATGTCCCTGAATCACCGTGCTATGGTTCTCCTGACTTAGCCAAAAAATGAGTCTATTCCATTTCATCCATACCTGGGGGCTTTAAGAGTTACCTAATGTATTTTCTAAGCAATAAGAGCTGGCATATAGGTGATAGAGGATGTTTTCTGATTGCTTGAGCAGCATGGATAATATTTTAAATCTCCAGATGAAGTTTGCTGAGAAAATGCTGTCTCTTACTCTTTAGAGATCTAGAGTTTTCACAGGAAAAAAAAGAAAACAAAAAAACTTCATGAGCTTTTCAGACTTGAAATGAAAACTGAGAAATTATAAAGCAACTGCTTACTCAATTGGGGAATAGTGGAGAAAACATCTCATATCTCTGGGATGCTGTCACTTCATTGAATGGTGCCTACCAATTCCCACACCTCCTTCCCTTATTCCAGTTGAGTGTAAATGTATGGAAAAAATCCACATCAATTATCTTTATGGCTTTGTTTTTCTAGAATGCTTAGTGATTTTTTCATTTACACTGGAAACATTAACTATGTGCTCCAGTACACAACACATCTCAAATCCAGCAACTCCGTCTGCATCACTGATGATAAATATGAACATGTACTTCACTTGATACAGTCATCTTCTATCTATGCATGACATGAGTTTTATTTGGGAAACCAAAAAAAAAAAAAAAAGTTCCTTAACCACAAGGATGCTTGTAACAAATGCTTCACCTGTCCATCCTAAAGTATTCACCTGTTGACACTTGACACCTGCACTTGTCTCCAACTAGATTAAGCACTTACAATTTAACAATTACTACCAATCCATGTACAATGATGTTTGGTGTTCACTTTGATGGTAATCTGTCTGGCTCATCACAAGGCATCTTTGCTTCGCTTTGAATGTATAGATGCAGGTTATGGCTTGTTTTAAGAGGCTGAGAAAGAGAGCTTCTGCTTGGAACCACACTAGGGCAACAGGCACTGACTGGACTGACTTACTGAGTTCCTTCCAATTAAAATGTCTTTCTTTGACAGGGTAAGTCAAGATCAGCTAGATTGCAGAAAGGGCCTCTTTTTATTTATTAATTTATTTTTGTAGAAATCTTTCACTTCCTATCCACAGATAGCTCTGAAGTCTTCCTGCAAAACATTTGATGAGAAAAGGCAGCTCCTTAAAATCAACATTACCATTGCAGATTGAGATCATTTATTTGTATTATTAGAAAGCAACCTGCTATGGTTGAAAGATATGTTAATATCACAGATGCGTACTGTTTATGGCAACATGTCAGATTACTGTAAACAATCTTTTCATCTCTGTAGATGCTCTATGTCACTCCTACCTCTGCCTTCTCTCCCTCGACTCTTCCTGTCAAACATTTTCTGCACTTTTGGAAAAAGTGAAAATGATTGAAGTCAAGCCAACAGTGGCAATGTATGCAGGTGCTATACTCTGCACAGTCAGTCGAGACATTCCTGCCACAGCAGTTTCAGACTCCTATTGCACTCTCTACATAACTGTAACTATGAAATATAATTGAAAACTCTTCACAGAAACTCTACGACACTCCTCCCACCAAACCAAAGACAACACCATTTAAGGGGGACCCTTTACAACCATTTTTAGCTTCAACACATCTCCTTCACAAATTCAAACAATGTATTCAGAGAATTACACACATTTGCTGACTAGCACCTCCACCTAAAGACTGTCAATCTTCTACAGTTTACAAAAAGTATCTATCCCCTGAACATTTTATTTAAATCTTTTTGTGTGTGACAAAGGTAATTTGCTAAATGATCAAATAAATACTATCAATTTAGCATTAAAAATAAAATTGGGGGAAATATATTTTCATTCCTGTGTATCATAATGTTTTTCTTTTTCTTTTTTGTTTGTTTGTGATTCTGTGTGAAATATGTGAACTTTGCTACTGCTTTTTTAATTGTTTTTTTTTCTTTCTTTTTTCTTTTCTCAAAACAGCACTAAATGAAATAAAGACAAACTTAATAGAATAGTCCAAAACTAAATTAGGGGAACAATTTTCCAGAAGTTGATGCTATACTAAATATCAATATTTCTTGAAATACACTAAAAACTCCTTAATAAATATACCACTTCACTCTGCCATACATTTTCTGGAGAGGACTGTTAATTATCTTCTATAATATATCCATGACAAAGAGGTAGTTGAGTGGAGTTCACATCAATGTTGTGGTGCTATAGAATGAATCTGGGAGGAATCCGAAGAGCATGCCAGTTATAAGGTGAAGTGGTATTTTCAATGAATCACCCTTCCCCATATGCCTCTATATTCTTTATTTGAGCTACTTAGATTCTTCATTCACTCTGAAGGACATCAGATGAGACATATGAGGGAAAACATCCAGGTCAACATGCAAGTGATTCGCTTTAGTATCTTACTTTAACAGCAGTGTTTCCCCTACATTCATTCTGTAGAGGTGCACCGCTGCTGCAAAATTATGAGTACCACAGCTAAAATTTCACACCATCATTAATATCAATGGGCTACTAATGGTTTTTACTAGCACACTGTGCGAGCATGATAACATTCTGCATTATCTTGGATATTATTTTGAGTCATCCTCACTCTCCCAATTCTTCAAAGGACATCTATGTGAAAGAGTAGTATAGCTGTTTAAGGAAAAGGGCAGTGCATAATGTGTGCGCATAGCGAGTGTGTGGTTGAGCATGTGGCAGAAAAACTGATGGTGAATGCCAGCAGAGTAAAGGGATAGCAGTAAGTTGTCAGTATTGCAGCAAATGTACATTACAGTCTACATTGTGTATTTTATTAAATGCTGCAGCTTCTTAATACCAAGAAAAGTCTCATCTATTGTTTCCCCAACTGCTGGAAAAGTGATGGGGCTTAGCTCTTAACTCCAAAGTTGGAGACAATGGGTTAGCCGTACGTGACCAGGCTCCCTTAAGGTGAACTGACCTTTAAGGTGGACCAGCTTAGTGTGAATCTCAGCTACAGAGAATAGAGAGAGGAGATGTGGCAGGCTGCTCTACTGAAGTCTCTACTGATTTGTTGCTCAGCCAAAAAAAAAAGCAACCTAAAAAGCAAGCAAGATCTTATTTATTCTTCAATTCAATTAGTTCAACGTCTTTTGTGATTGGCAAAAGCTTAAACTTTATTTTTCCCCAGGAGAGAAACATGCTCTTCTCCCTTTTCCCAACATTTCAGTGCAGTGTCCATCATCTCTGCTTGTATAACAGCTGAGAAGGAGAGCCTCAATGTGTGGGGTCTGAGTGTGCAGACAGATGTCAATTAGCAGCTGCATTTTCTAAGGTCTACTAAGTTTATATGTCAAGTATAACAGTAACTAAAAGTGTATTTTATCTGGAGAAAAACTTATAATTAGGGATGTCCGATAATACCGGCCGATATTTACTTAAAAATGTAATATCGGGAAGTATCGGTATCGGGTTTTTATAACCGATGTTTGCTCTGTAGGCTTCAGCATTTCCGAGCCTACATGAACACAGCATGGGACGTTTACCGGTGCGCGCTTGATGACGTATAACAACAACAACACGCCATGTTGCATTTATGTCTGCATCCAGTGGGGCATCACAATAAAATTAGGCATAATGTGTTAATTCAACAGTAGGAGATATGTTATGTTGTAACCTAATAGTTTTGGTGTAAAAAGCCTGCATATATCGGTATCGGGTGATATTGGTATCGGAAATTAAGAGTTGGACAATATCGGAATATCGGATATTGGCAGAAAAGTCAATATCGAGCATCCCTACTTATAATCTTATAATAATAATAATCATAGCAAAATAACTTGCCATCCTCAATAGCAATACACGGTTTAAGAAAAAATGGTGGGTGTGGGCTGTGTAATGTGCATGTGCATACTGTGTTTTATTTTTAATTAAATTGATTGAGACTGTCAGCAGTATCAAATCCATGACCCAAAGATTGGCATCCTGCAAGATCTCTTATCAGCAATATGCAAAACAATGCTTTAGGCCTCCGGCAACATGTTTTTAATCCAAAAATATACCAAATCTCCTTCATTTGAAAATTAATTTGCATTGTGTAGACTTAATACATACAAAGTATGTAGTGCCAGTTGAATAGTTTTTAAATTCAGTTCAGTTCAACTTTCTGAAATTAAAATCTACCAATTATTTCAATTATTGCAAATTAGGTGTCTTTAACTGATTTTCATACATATTAGCTGACTCAACCATGGGCATGAAATCCAGTAAGATTGTGAATCATATTTTCATGATAAGTGAGGCTGGTAGACCTTACCTTTATCACTGCAGTTTACAGTGCAACTGTGTGTGTCTAAAACGGGGCTTCTGACGTCATTTAACAAGTTGGCCTTGAGCCAATTAAGGAAGTATCAATGAACAACGTGTCAACATTCACTAGCAATAAATCCAGTGCAGAACATTTCATAAGCCTTTTTCCTCAAACCCTCAAAAGCTTGTATTCTTAGTTACCTTGTCAGAACTCGTTAGACTCTCCTGTTGGGTAATATATTTGGACCCTCCACTGCCTCCCTGATAAACATACACATGATCCATTGTGACAGAATAATACAACACAGGCAAAAAACTGTGCAATTAGGTTTGTAATCTATGGAGATGAGCAATTAATGCCTGGTAGGAAACTGGGATTCTGACTTTTAATCAGGCCGATATTTTCTGTGCCCATAAACACAGTGATGGGCCCTCATAAATAATGCATGCTCCAGTAACGCTGATGTTCCTATCTCCCAATGTGATGATATGGCTGAGCACAATGGATCACATTATACCTGATGATGCATGCATCACTATGCTACTTATAATATTTCATGTCTAGATGTTCTATGGACTTGATGGATTGTACAGCTAGTTGTAGCTCTAATCTAATTATATTTGTGACTATGCTCTTAATTCTATAGTTAGCACAAGTTTAAGGTTATAACAACAAATACATTAGCTCCAATTAATGCTGAACAATGGGAAATAATCATATGTTTGTCGTGACAGACAGGATAGATAGAAAAGAAGAACAGCCAATTTCTACGCCTGCATAATATCAGTACCTATGCACGGGAGAATGTAAAAGGCAGTTAAAACTGTCATTCCTTAGAAGGATAAAGACCCTCAATGTGCATGCTCATACTGTCCTTTAGCTTTGCTCAATTTGCCAAACTTATGGTCTTGGGACTGAATCAAGTTATTAGTCAAATAGAACCTGATGAGACAGGATTTATTCCAAAATGGCATTCATTTTTTTTAAATTTAGGTGTCTCCTCAATGTATTATATTCCACATGTGCACCTGATGAAAACCAGGTCATTATTGCACACAAATAATCTTTTTGGTGTCCTTCACAAATTCAACGTGGGTGAATATTTTATCTAATGGATAAAACTACTTCATAACTGTTCCGGGGCCAGAATTTTGACCAAACAATATTCCCTGAATTTGCATTGCATTGAGGGACACAACAGGGTTGTCTTCTCACCTCTTGCTAAGAAAATATGAAGTGAACCTCTTATTTCCAGTTATGACAAAGACAAAACACAAAACATGACTTCTCTTTATGCAGATGATATATTATTATATGTAGAAAACCCAAAGGTGAGCATCCCTTAAATATTAGAGACAGTTATGTTTTTTGATTGTCTTTCTGGATAGTGTATCAACTGGAATAAGAGTGAGCTCATGCCAATCAAACTGCGCAAGCCAAATTTAATAAAACATATTTCCATTCACAGTGAATCCTAACAAATGCACCTATTTAGAAATACATGTTACTAAAAAATATGCTCCTTTCATTACAGTCAGGTTTAAAATACTGGCGGACCTTGCCTCTTTCCCTTATTGGGATAGTTAATGCAGTTAAAATGGTGAGTTTACCTCAATTGCTCCACCTATACCAAATGTATTTAACAAGGGCCTTTTTTAAATTAAATTGAATTCCATCATCACCCAATTTCTCTGAATAACAAATATCCCAGAATCCATTTACGCAAACCCAGGATGGAGGGAGGATTACCTCTGTCCAGTTTCATTCAGTACTACTGGGCTGTGAAAATTGATGTTTTATTTTCAGTCCCCCACTGCCTCTCATAAATCACCACTACTAGAAAGACTGCTCCACATATTATCCAGGGGTTATTCTACTGTCTCTTTCTAGACCTCCCAAATCTAAATACCAGAGTGATGCATGTCAACGTGGGTTCTTTAGCCAGCCTGATATATATATAACACCCCATTTTGGGAAATAAGCTCAAAACATGACGTGGGAAAACAACAAAGAATGGTATCAATCTCCTCATCTCATACTCAACCAGAAATAGAATAAGCATATATCCCAAAATGTTGAACTACACCTTTAAGCAGGCTTTAGTTGGAAGAAGGCTGACATTTCCCTACCTAGAAAAATTCACTGTTTAATTTGGGATTGTACAAAAGTCCAGCATGTGAGTGTGAAGCATTTCAAATTTGACTGGAACTGTCCCTTTGTGATGCAAATCAAGGACATTACCTTCAGCACGGACACAGGTCACATTCTGGACTGCACTTCCAGGACCACAGGCCTTTCTAGTAGGAATGCATCTTTCCTCTTGTTGAACCTGCCACAGGTAGCAGGTGGGGTCCTCGCAGGGAATGGACTCCACCAGATGAGGGCAGGTCTCCGGAGGACTGCTGGACTCCCACAACACCTCCCTCCTCCTCTGTCTGAAACCTGACAGAGAAAAAGGGCAGAGGAAGGTTGTCAAAGAGGCCATTGAAATTCCTGTTCCAAGCAGTGAGCATTTTGTTTCACACATTTGATACAGACTCACTCTCAGCCAGTAAGTACTATACTTCCTTGTACAGTATGTGCAGTACCCCAGCTGATACTACACCTATAGCTGCTGCAATACTGTAGATGTAAAGATCTGATAGACGTCGACTTAACTGGACATTATCTCTGTGGTCATTTATTTAGATCTCTCATTAAATATGGTCTAACAACACCTCCCGATAAAAGCTATCATGTCTCTATGATAAACATACAAATAAAAGGTGAACCATGAGAACACCCGTTTCAAAGAAGAAAAAAACAATGAACAGAAAGCAGTATTTGTTAACCTATTCTTGTTTGCCAACAAAACTGTTGTTTTAGTATAATTTAGTTTGTAATCTTGCAAATCTTATTTGGTATAATAGTGCTTTGGAGATAAAATGATGTTTATTTTTTCTTTTGTTTTGTTTGTTTGTTATGAAATCTAGTTAGGAGTGAATGAGTCATGTAATGGAGGGGCAAGAGTTACATCATTGTCAAACTTAATTTAAGCACCAGGAGCTGTTCATTAAATTATTGCTACAGATGTAAATTAACTTTCCTGGGCATTTCTGAGCGTTAATTTACATTGTTAAATCAGTTGTACAGCAGATACATGAACACAGTTCTAAAGATTTCAATATAACCAAAGGTAACATTTTGGTAAGTGGCTAGTTGCCAACCCGTACCGTTCACATCGCCTTCCCTTTTCCCCAACCAGTGTCAAGATTCAGACTAACTGCCATCAGGTGATACGTCTTTTTTTAAGCTCCTGGTTCCTGCTATATTGTTTCCAGAAAAATGTTGGCATAATCACTATCATTCTGAAAATACTACAACTTAATTTGTACACGTTAGTATTTATTCTTTAGGACTCCTAGATATGCTCTAAAAGATATTTAAAAAACGGGGAAAAAACAATCACCTGGACCCCATTTACAAAGTGGGAAGTGAGACAAGGAGTGGTGAGGGAAATAATGAGCACAATGGCACAGCCAAGGACAAGGTGTTTTAAAAATAAGGGCAGTGTGAGTTACAGTAGTTTGCAAGACCTTCACAACAGCACCTGCCCCTCCATTTACTGAGTTTTATTGTAATTTCATTCCCGCCTCTGTTACTAAATTTGGATCTACCTGCAGAGTGTACTGGCTCTACACCAACAGTTCCTGAAAACCTCTGTATGGTACACTATCAAAAACTGGTTCAACTCATAAAAATGAAGGTAGACATTTGCATGTAGCTCTTTCAGTAATTCCAATATTTGCCTTATTGAGTAAATCCCATGAGACATTTATAGTTAGCCTAATTCAATTACTTTAACACAACCAACACGATTTGTTTGACCTCTTAAGTTTCACCAACTAAATTTGGGGATTTGTAATTTTGGTGATATTAACTGGTTAAATAATTTATCAAGCTATTCTTGATTGATTATTCAGTAATATCCTTGCAAATGGTTACTTGATTTATTTTTTATTGCATATTAGGAACTTATTTCACTTCATAGCAATTCCAGTTTTATCATCATTATCTTTATTGTGAGACCAATGTCAACTAATGTACAAATGGTTTTGTAATTGTTAACATTTTTTTAATCCCAACATCTGTGTACAAAATAAACATGATAACTTTCAACCGTACAATAAATATGTCTAAATAATAAATACATTATAGTGTGTTTGGGAGCTCCACATGAACACATTCAGTCAAATATTTTCAGGCTTGAACCAAGAGGTTGCCTTTCTATAACATACAACAAAAACAAGAAATTAAAATTATAAATGTATATTTTGGAGGACAGATCCCCTAAACTGAATCCCGTTCTTCGCTCACTGTGCATGTTAAAGAATACAATAAAAATAACACTATACACTTTGTGAAAAGGAATACATAAATAAAATAATAATTTATTTTTTTTAAACACAGAATGGCTACATGTATTCTCCCCAAGGAATGTAGAAGCATGTTTCCCAAGTTATTTTGTAAATACATACATGATACATATCAATACTTCCAAAAAAGATTACAGACAACATCAGAAACAAATCTGGAACAACTGCTAGTTTACTGGGTCCACCTAGAAAAAGCAATGCCGTTTTTTTTAACAGTCTTGCAACAAATTCTACCTTTATGAGGGTTAATCATATTCAGTTTTTTGTTCAGACATCTTTACAGAAGTGTTGATTCAACTTTGACATTTTGACGCTATAAAAATTGTGCTTTGTGCTTGTTGTAAAACTGCATTGCATTATACTGACGTGCCTCTGTTAAGTCCACCCCATTTATTTAACTGAGGGAGAACTAAATATTGATAACACCTAAATACCAAGAGCACACAATAAAGTTAAGCATCAAAAGCTACAGCCTCCAAAATGGCCATAAAGTTAAACTAACATCCCTGTAACACTGTCTCAAAAACACTGACCATTGTAGAATTTATTACAGCGTTGTTATATTAAACTGCATTAGTTTTAGCCGGGTGCATAAACTGCCAACAACTGCTGCATGTTGCAAATGAAACTTTCCAACATAACAGTGTAACATTTCCTGTTGAATTTGAGGACAGCCTAATTCTTATTTATTTATATATTTATTTTTTTGGACTGGCTTTCATAACATACAGCTAAAGGATTAGCTTTTGAAATACTTCAAAAGTGTTTTTCAGTTATTTTGGACAGCTGAGGTTCAGTGTGTGTATCGGCCCCATTAGCAAGGTGCAGACTTTAAGTACATCCAGATCTTCTAGTACTTCTGTTCCCTCAATAATGATCCTTGCGCTGGCTGTATCAGACGTTATAGCACCTCTGGGTTATGTAGGTCTTCATCACTTCATTAGTAATATCCCCACAATCCTGGCATACAGTAGGTAGGTCAGAATCAATGTCAGTGTTTTAAATTGTCATATTTAAAAACAAGAGTAACACAAAGGACAGTGTGTCTGAACTTAAATGACTGATGTACCTACCCACTGCTCTTTGAAGAGATCCTCCTACCTTTCTCTGAGATACACCACTAGGCCATGGATAGCAACCTTTCTCCTTACTCTGTCAATAATAATTTTAAAAAATAGTTAAACTGCTACACCATGAGGATAAGTTTTTAAAGGTTACATCACTGTGAAAAAAAAGACTGAGGGATGAGGTTTATTATCATTTTTAACAAAGCCATTATAACTTGATTAATTAGTAAGATTTTTTTCAATTTCAGTCATGCATTATAAAATTCCAGATTAAACAAAGAAAAAGAAAAAAAAAACAGCAAAAAATCCTTACATTTGCTAATTAATAATTATTTGCTATTCAATTTCCTTGTTCTGTTAAGTTGGAGCAAATGTTGAAGGATAACCCAATGATGAAAATGTAATAGCAAATTTCATTTTAAGAAGGCTTCTAAATTTATATTTTTTATTTTAATTGCGGTATTTTTCTTAGTGACTTGGGAGCAGAGGACTAAGCTGTAAACAACATCTGACATATTATTCCCTTACAAGTGTTAGGGTGGCAAACAGTTGCCTTTAAACACACATAGGAGACAATGAGCAATGTTAATATTAATTTGTTTCTGGCCACCTGTCAAATTTCAGTCCAATATTATCTCACTGGTGACACTGGTCCAGCCCTAGCCTGAGATAATATATTAATCATGATCAACTAACCCAACATAACCTACTAGCAAAAAAGTGGATTTAAAATGAACTATGTTACATTTATTCATACCCCTAGCAGCATGTTCCTTATGCACTGATTATCTGTTTTTGCAGGTCCTGTAAGGACCTCCAGAGACATTATTTTCAGGGAGTACTTGTCCGGTTTGGCCATGAACATTGACTCTGGGTTAACAACGATGATCATTCGGAATTCTTTGTTCATCTGTATAAAAAATAAGGCACGTATTGTTAATGTAGAAAATGTACTCTAACACAGTACATACTGCAAACCATTTTATGAAAAAACTGCCTACCTGAGCTGCATCCCATAAAGCAGGCCATTGATCTTGGGGTGCTTGATTGACAACTTCCTGCCTGCAAATGGAGAATGTCTTTGCCATTTTTTCACTGATGATCTGACAGTTGTTCGTCTTCTTTACTTCATTAATGAGCTCCAGTCTTGCATGTTGCAAACTTTCTTCTGTTTCTACTTGTGGGTGAGGGGGGAAATACTTTACCTCTGCCTTTCTTGGTTTTTTGATATTCTTTGCGGGTGGTTTCTAATGGGCCCAGGACATCCAAGCTATGCACCAACCCGACATTTTCAGCCCCAATACGATACCTAGGCTTTGACTATTGGCCAATACTGAGTACCAATTCAATACCCTTGGTTAATTAATACTGTGTTAAAGAGACTGGGATTGTGTTATGTCTTAGGCTACATCAGATTTGAATTTGCTTTCCTAACATGGCTTTCCTTACTTTGTAAAACCAAATGTAACAAATAAATATGTATATTTTTGTACAATTATAATATAACCATTTATTCAAGTAATTAGTTTACAGGAAGGAAGGTATGGGGTATGTATAAAATAGTAAATATATAGCTGATTCATGTTTTTTTTTATATATATATATACTTCCTTTTTTTTTTACCAGAAGGCTTACCAGTGCTGAAGTGATGGTGACATTAATGAGACAGTAAAGTATTCTTGTAGGGGAGCATACCTAAAGTTAGCCTGAGGAGCAGAGCTAATGCTAGCTGCCAGCCATTGCTAAACACACAAACCAAAACTTCGCTTTTAATTAGTTGCTTGCTTTGACATAACCATAACCTTTGACATAACCACCATGGTTATAAAGTCGAGAGATATTAAGTTTTATGTATGCATTGTATTTAATTAGCTGAGATGTTTTCGTCAATACATTTTTGGCCACACACAACTGTTCAGATTGGTGCATTCAGTTACCGGTTCTTTAATGCTTCTGAATCAGTGCCTCAGCAACATCAGACAGCTCCATGCTTGTTTGGTAGGATACATACTGAAAGATGATGTCAGCCGGTTTCTCGAGGATGTCTGGAAAGATTGTGGTAAAGTTGAGTTGAATTCTATCCTTCTTGAAAGCTTCATTTCCTGAGGCAAGCACAAGCTCTGTGAATGACTGATATCGACTGATGTCTGTGTTCTTAATTTTTTTTGAACACTCAGTTTTTTTATGTCAGGAATATTATCCATTTTACTGACATTTTAGGTTTGTTTCCAGTGAGATACTGTTCTGTTCATATCGTCATATTGCTGTTGTAAACACTACTGTTGCTGCTCTCAAACCAATATTAAGTTATATTTGAATTAAAAATCAATTCTAATCCGGTTCTGAATCAGGATTACTCCAGTACACAGTGCTTACTTCATCAGTGAGCATGTATGTTTCACTTTTCATCTTGCTAATGTGTAAGTGTAGAGCCTACAACAGACAAATTCAGTATTGTGCATTGAATTCAAGGCACTTTGTGTTTATTGATTACAATAAGCTGTCTGTTCCACATTAACATGCACATAGCTGTTGCATATGCAATACAGCAATGCACATGGCACAATGTTTGAATCACTGAAGTAAAAACAAAGATATGTTCTGTTGTCTCTGAGTGATCTTCGACTTTATTACTAAATTATATCTAACACTGCTTGTCGATGAAGGCT
Source organism: Scomber scombrus (assembly GCF_963691925.1). Taxonomy (NCBI): domain Eukaryota; kingdom Metazoa; phylum Chordata; class Actinopteri; order Scombriformes; family Scombridae; genus Scomber; species Scomber scombrus. Next base: position 20,442,130 of record NC_084982.1, on the reverse strand, counting down.
CGCTTCAGCAGCCTCTGAACGCAAACGGAAAATGGAATCTGTCTTGGAATAACAGAGTGACTTTGAAAACACCAAATTACTTGCTTTAACAAATGTTGTTTGCTTATACAATGGAGAATTGTCAAATATTACTTCCATGAGGCTGTTATCAGCAGACAGATCACAGGCAATGAACTTGGAATTTCAAATTCCTCGCAGCTGTAGCAAAGTTCAAGCTGCATGGAAAGTTTATATTATGTTCATTCTAATGTTGATTGACATGTGTCCTTTTGCCTTAAGAATATTTAATACCACCTTATATTACACTAAAGTGGTTGGGTTGGGAAATTATAGGGTTATGCATATTACTCCTCCTCGTTGAAATATGACTAATGTGTCCTGACTGTAGCTGAAGTTATTCCTTAAAAACAAGTCCAGTCCCAGGTAATTTTCTTGAAAAATACGAATCCCTCACCCCCCGACTGTGTCGAGACATTTATTACAATGACACTTATGTGCACCTCCAGAGCCCTTCTATTGTCAAACGCTCCTGTAAATTATCACACCCATGACTCTGTGGATATGGAGAAACCTAGTTGGAACAATTTTAAAGTATAGTTTTAAGTTATTCCACTGTCAATGTGTGAAAATACAGATTATGTTGTTGTGGGCTCTGCACGCACACAACTTACTTGACACACTGGATGGTGTGTTACAGAGAACTTGTTAACTTGTGATTCTGCAAATCCAGCTTCCTCCCAAGGTAAGTGCACAACAGCACCACTGCTGAAAACAATCCTGGAGGAAACACTGAATCCAGAAGAGCAACTGCTATGAGAAGGAGGGATGGAGGTCACCAAAGTATGGATCGAGGTTGCTGAGCTATGGATGGAGTTTTCTGACGCACATTCCATATCAGTAAAGGTCAGAGTAAGTGTGGGAGATTCGACAATGGGAACCACCTTAATTGTGTCCTGGTCCCTGGTGTCACTTGTAAGAAAAATATATTCTTCTCCAAAATCAGCATCCTTATAATACAAATAAAGCGCAGTCACAGTGATTCCATGAGGTACTGTAGGTCCAGTTTGCAAACCTCATGGTCCTGAAGAATGATCCAATGTTTGGCTTGATGAGATACTGGACCATCTGTAAGTGAAACCACTTCAGTTTCAGTTGTAAAATACATCAGGTCACAACCCCAAAACAGTCAGTATGAGAGGAGAATATTAACACTAATAATTACAGAGATATAAGCTTTGGACTTAGACCTTTCATCAACTTTGCAATTTTCATTAGCATGAAGAAAGGTACTATGTTGCTGATACGTTAGCTGAAATTAGCTTTCACATTACGTAATCAACAAACTACACACTAAGTTTTGAGCTTTTTGTCCAAAAGTAACAGTAAACTTCTCCAGATCCCACTGCAAAATAAAAGAGCCCATTTTTAGATCTGCTTATATTTTTACAAAATGTATAATAGCCTTTTTTTTTTAGTTCCTTTATGTTTTCCACTGAAGCATATTGAAATAAAAGTAAAGTAAATTCCTGGGTCATCCAGAGCCTGTCTGGATTTAAAACGCAGGAGGAATCGTGCATTGAAGTGAATTTCTCACTGTTAGAACAGGCCTTCCAATGAAAATGATTATTTGTGCTCAAGTGTAGTTCAAGTATGTTAATGTAAGAAGCCTTTTAATTTTCTTCATGATATCATAATCTAGTGTATGGAGAGGATGATGACATTTCTGATTATGCATTTTATGAATTCTTGTGGGTAACATTAAACAAATCACACAGTGTAATGACCACTTTGCCATCTATGGTACATAAATGAGGCACTTCTGGGTCGCCATATGCTTCCCTGGAATAGTGTATGCTGCCATTGGGAAGATGTCAGACAACTTACTTTGCTCGATCACTTAAACACTTCTTGTGTTTTCAAGCTCATAGCTTCTAAGATGCATTTAAACATTTCACAAAGAAGCCAACCTTTCCATTTACAACAACTATCTGAATCATCTCTGAAAATAAAATCTGGCAGACCACCTGTTGAACCATGTGCCAAGATCATTCAAGTGGAAGAACTGGTGCCACTGTAACACACTGTGTTTGCCATCTGGACAAATGACTCAACAGGGAATGTTGTTTCCAGTGCTCTCTTAATATCTTCTCCCAGCACAGTCAAATCCACCATTGACAGTTTTGTTACCTGTAAAGATGGTTGAACAGGTTTACTGCCATGTAGATGGTATGCAACCATAACTGATAATGAAGTTGAAACTTTGCAGATAACAAACGGGTTAAGTAATTACATCGGTGAGAGCAAAGCAAAGATATCTTGATGGCCTATAAACAGTCATTAAAAATATATATAGTGAAGAGAGACAGGAGGGATGATATAGAGAAAGACAATGACACGCAGCAGGATCTGGGCTGGGATCATACCTGGACCACTACGGCAAGGATCTAGCCTAACATTACGTGGCACACACACTAACTGGTAAACCACCAGGGCTATTTGACAACTTAGATGGAGCTCTGTCAAACTTTATTTAGGTTAGATAATTAACTCATTTGTCATCTTCAGGGTTTTTGCTCACTGCACCCTCCGTATCCTCCTCAACAACACAATGGTTCCCTACATTTAAAGGATTAACATACCTTTGCCAATTTCAGGCTTGAAGCCATCCAGTAAGTGAGAGGTATGTTTCCAGGAAATGTTCCATGAAGTTTTGAAAGAGTCATTTTCAATACTGTTTAAAAAGCAACATGGACATTAAAAAGACAGGACTGGTGTGTGTGACTATCTCATGGGTGGAATGGCTTTTTTAACAGATGGGTTTACAGGCTGCCCCATGTTTTATATGAGCAATAACACTCCCAGTAAAGATAAGGGAGAAAGTCCACTATGGCCATGTCTAAGTCTGTAATGCTTTAAGAGATCAGTCTTTCTTGGTGTATTTTCAATTTAGAGATCCAATTAATTAAAAAAGCTAAGCAAAGTTCTGTTTGAAACTTCAAACCTTTTTAATTAAATACACTTATTATTTTACCTTTGCAGTTACGACTAACTCTACAGAAGTTCAGTGCCAATAAACAGAATTTGGCTGCCACTGTAACTGTTAAACGGAACATTAAAAAAGACTACATTGAAGACACTAGCTAGCTTTAACGTCTACTAACTTTACCACCAAATAATCTCAGGACAAGCTATAATTTCAATTTTAGTCTTGTGTAAAAATGATTTCTTGCACTGCATGCTGATACACATATGAATTAAACAAAGCAAAAACACTTACTCACCAAATAACTTTAACCGTAAATGATATTCCATGCGAAAACCTGGTTTCTCCCAGTCCTTTCTCTTGTGACAGGTGCAGTCTTCGCAGCAAAACAAGTCCAGGCAAATTCATTCTTGTTCTCGGCTTTTAAAGGATGCTTGCCAGATATGCAAGTTGCGCCAATTTAATTGCCACGGCAAAAAGGTTTATTCAAAATCAATATAGGTAAAACATGCTAAACATACGCAAGACATTTTTTATACTGAACAAGTTCTTTATTTTAAGAGAGTTACTCACTAACCCCCATGAATCATTTCTTAAAGTGTTTAAATGAAATGTCCATCATAACGATATATTTATTCAGTTCACTGCGAGATGCCACTAAATCTTACAATTCCACTGGTCCTTCTCTGATTAAAGGACCAGTGGAAATTGATAGTCTCTAGATAAAGCCCAGCATTTAGTTGTTTTAAGGTGTTAAACCATAATACTGTATTCTTACATTCTTTCCACAAAAAAAAAAAAAAAAGCTGAAATCATTAAGAAAATGTTTTACCACAGTAATCCCTCCTTTTGCTTGATACTTGACACAATGCTTTCATGTTACGCTGTTTATGGCAGTTGTCAAGTTCCATTGTTTTGCTCTGGTTTCATTATTGATTGTTGTTTGTTATTATCACTAAAAAAAAAAATCCCCATAGCAACATTTTGTTTAGACCTTAGGTTAGAAAAGGCATTGTACAATATGGCATTTGTACATCTCATGGCATTTGTTCACTGCAATATACAGTATAATTGAAATACATATAGAGAACATTGGTTGGTAAGAATTAAACATATACATCCAAATTCTTTAGATACAATATGACTAAAATTGAGCACTAGGGCTAATTGCATCTGAGGGTCGAAAATAACAACGTTTTGCCTGCATGTTCAATAGCAAAAGTTATGATTGTTCAGGAGTTTGCTATTTTTGCTCAAAAAAGAAAAGCAGTGATTGCAAAGATTAGAGCCAGGGGAATAATCAGAAAAGATTTGAAGTTTGAAATAATAGTGGAAGTCTCCCATGTGTCGTCATACAGTAGTATACCTGCATGGCCTCCTCATATCCAAACTGGGAACACTGTGGATGCATTGTACCAATAGTAAATTATCATCAGGGGCACGAAACTTTATATTGCTACCAGTTTTTTTCCCAATTTATAAAGATAATGAGCTTAGCTGCAATTTACCTGAGTGTCTAACGTAGGTTTAATTTAGAAAATGTGATGCTGTGCTGTTTTTGTGCATGCCTGGAAGGCAACAGAGTGCATGAAAATGGTCTCTGCTGCTGAACTTAAAATATAGGTTGAGGAGAAGATGCTTGTATAAGTGCAATTATGTTTTTTTCTAAATATGTGTGAGGAAGTATTATTTGAAAACAGCTCTGTTATCAGTCCAACAAAAACATCAGCTATTGAATTAACATGGCCTCATGGAGCTATGAAAGATCAATGTGGGAGATTTTTAGTTCTTTGAATAAATTATTGCTGTAAACAGATAAAAACAGGGCCTCTTAATAAGCATTTAAATGGATAATTCCATTATATCAGACTACTGGAGATATCACTAGACAGACTGCTGTGAGCCATTAAAAGTAAGAAAAAAATCCATATTCAAACAGTAGGCCAGGAAATGCAGTAGGAGAACAAGTGTGAGAAAGGCCAAGCTGTTGCTTTGCAGGAGTTTTGTCTTGTGTTGTTGTCATGCTGAACAGAGCTCCTATAAAGTGCATCATATAATTTGCTACAATATTATTCACTGCTGTCACTAAAGCATTTCATTTGTCTGAATTATTGCTATGAAGAGCCAAAATTCACTCACTCGTTTGGACCTTGCTAGCATCTCTCTGCCTCTGTGTGTGTCCAATAAAACTGTGCCACAGATTTTACGCATGCTGACATTAGATTTTGCATATAATTCCCAGACAGTTGGCAATAAATAAGGTGTAGCAGCTTTTTATATACATTTTCATTCCTTCCTCCCATATTTTGCACCTAAAATACTTCTTCCAATTTACTTGCACAGTGAAGTGGTATCTTAGACCACTGAATTACTACATCACCCTAAATTGCCAGCTTTTGACAATGTACTTTCCGCTTGGTTTCCCTTAATACATGGTTTCCCTTAAGTGTTACTGATGCTGTTATATTTGATCCACAAACACATTGTCGGATTACACTTTCTATATTTAATGGTAAGGAAAAATCTAAAAGGAGACGTAACATGAACAGTAAATGGCCCTGAATTTGGTTCAAAACTGCAATTAGCAAACTGTCCAATAACATGATCAACATTTTGACATAATCATTATCATTAAGGCAATTATACAATATTACTCAAACATAGACATGTACATTGATTTTTTTAATAATGTATTTCCTCATAAAAACGTTTTCAACTAAGCTCATCATCTAATTTAAAGTCTCTATTGACTACTGAGTTCTTCAAATTTCCAGATGACAAAGAAAAATGTGTTTGTAGATTGAAAAGTATGGTAAGATTAAAAAAACAGTATTTCTCTGCAGTATATTTCCTTGATACTTGAGCAGCAGCAGTTTTTTTTTCTCATTTTACCACAGCTCTGACACTCGGCAGAAAGGTTCCAAACTCTCTCCCTCCACAGGTGGAACTGTGTAACCCCAGGACTCTACAAATTACATCCACCAACCATCTGTTGGTGTGAGGCACTAGTTCAGGAGTCTGATCTGAGCGGTCCAACCCAATCGTGCTCTTGAAGAGCAAAAAGACTGTGGATCGATTACTGCATTGCACAGAGCACTTGCTTCAGCTCACATCCAACCCACAAAAAACAATTTGACGTGGGCATGCCCCCATGGATATTAATAATTGAAAGGTTTCTTGGTCATATCAGGTTCATTTCAGGGAAACAAAGGCCATCCAGCGATTTTCAGCTCACTGTTGTTCAGAAATACCCCTCTCTCCAGTTCTGTGAATTGAAGTAGAGGCATCACTAAAATTCTATCCAGTAACCATCCGTGTTCAATTCATTTTCCCACATGGCTGCAAAATGTGATAAGCCGAGATAACATAAAAAACGTGAAAAGCACACACTGAGAGGCAATTTAAATTTGTAATTTTCCGGAGAGCAAAGCTGGTCCAGCATAAGCATCTTGGGTAGCTGGCTCCTCTACCTGAACGGTGGGATCCCGCGGGCCTTTCGGTTAGAGACGGATCACAGTTTATTCTGTTGTGAAACATAAAGGCTAAGTGCACATTCAATGGGAGCAAGAACCACAGGCAAACCACTTGGATCATATGCCTTACTCCTCAATAAGTGTTCATTGCTTCACAGGCAACAGATCTCACTGCTAGGGATATTCTATTGGTTTCATTCTCTGTTTGCTATGAGCTCTGAGTCTTCATGAATGCCATCAAAAGACAGTATGCCACAAGAGAACTATGTGCAAAACAGCAGATGCTGTGTTTTCTATGCCTGGAAATATATTAATGACACTGCCTGTGAGAGAAGCTGGCTCATCCCATAGAGATCCAGTACTGGAGAGTGTGGGCACTGACCCGAACAATCCACACTTCAGTCGCTCCCTGGGGGGCTTTCATGCACATTTACTCACGGCAGGGACGAGGTCATGCTGCCTTTTTAGCACAGCACTTGCACACTAACAGCTTTAGCACACTGACAGAAACACACACACTACACTCCAAACACATTGTGTAGCTTCTCTAAAGCAGTGAGACATGACTTACATTCACCTGTGCAAAAAGACAAGCACATTCAGACGGGACGAGCGTGCTGTATACTTGAGTACAAAAACAAACTCCACTGCCAGCAGAACAGGGGGCACAACAAGATTTTTTGTTCCCCCTACCTTCTGGTGTTACTGTAATAAAGTGGTAACATCTAAACCAGGTATTACAGTCATAGCGATAATGTCTAAGCCTTCTCTAAGATGTTGGATCTTTAAATCATAATGAGGACCATGGGTAGTCTATAATGGCTGCCAATTCAGGCTAGTTTAAATAATTTTACTGCCAACTACAACATTACGTCATTGCATTATCATATTTTTCATGATAACGCAATGACCAGTGCAAGCAGCACGCAGACAGTTTGGTTATTTCTTGACCTTAAAATTTGCTTTGCTCATCTGTGGTATTATCATGCCAGCACTGCATGGTGCATGGTGCATGGTGAACTGCTGGGAAGAGACACGGAAATAGGCAACGCAAAGGGAGATGTTGGTGTTTTTGTAGAAAATGGGTTTTAGACATCTTTCTCTAGCTGCCACAGCTCCCTCCGCTCTAGCTCCCTCCACTGCCACTTGGAGATTTTACCAAAAAAAGAGCAAACTAAATACTGCAAATGTGCTACAATAATGGACTAATTCTTGAAGTTATTTCAATTCAACACTCTCCAACCAAATCAGCACAGAAAATAACATTTAAGGTGGATAAAGTATCAGAATTGATTTGTGAATGAATGTGGGTGATTCTTACAATGTCTGCTGACCGTGGCTATTTATACTGTATGAAAAGATTCTACTTTAGTTCATTAAATCCCTGCAGCGTCTGAGGCCAGAGGACTGACATGTTGATAAACCAGCAGCGTCTGAGAAGTGCCACACCAGATCACAGTGCCATTATGTACAGCTGTTCAATGTGTTTACCTTCATTAAATCACCTGAAAATGACACCAGGCTTCTGCAGACCTCTAACACACATCTAACTCATCAGTTATAACTTAATATTCTTCCTTTTCATGAATGACATATCCGTTTAGCAGGGCTCATTTTAGCCTCTTTTCCAAACTTTCTTTTCAGCAAAAGTAGCGTCTCATATCTTATTCTCACAACACATTTTAGTAAAATGCTGTTGTTTAACATTATTAAACTATGTGACCATTTACAAGGTGAGATAGGTAACATTAGAGTTATAGCTGAAACATCTGTGAAATCAGGATTATTATGTCATCCAAAGGTGGATGTCCTCCCACTTCAAAACTCATTCTGGCACCACACACACACACACTCTCCCCACATAAGCATACAAACACAGAGATAGGAAGCATCTTATCTGCGGATACTCTTTTCACCCTTCTGGAGACTGAGAGCTTAACAACAAGTGTGCTCTCTTTCTGACTTTAGTCAGCTGTGGTTTATACATATATTGCCTTTTTTCAGAACACACTTCCTCTCAGCCAGCCACTTATCAACAAACGATTTATGATTCAAACATATGCTGCCTCTCTCTCCTGCTCTGACAACATCGCTCTCTTTCGCTGTCATTTTATGTGTTCGCCTCTGACAGCCACAATACCGCTCTCTCTCTTTCAGTCTTTCAATGTTGCCACAGCACTAGACAATGTATTGTTTAAGCATTCAAAACATGGTCCAATGCTAAATTGAAAACATGTACATACGTAATCGCTTTCAGGTTATTGTCAAACCCTTTGTTGATCAATTAGCTATTGTTTCAATTGCTGGAACAGTTGCTGTGAACAGCTGATTGTCAATGTATAAAATGGCTATCTGCATTGGAATTCAACCGTGGACTTTTTTTTGACTGAGTATTAATGATATCACCACTGGCCCATCTGTCTAATTTTCAATTTTAAGTCACATCAGCTTGTTAGCTACAGTAGCTATCTTGTAGTATCTTTTTGGATAGTCTGTGTCCATCCTTATTTCCATCCATCTGTCATCTTGGAACAATTTTTCTGGCATTTCTGAGAAGACTCAAATCTACTTTTTATAAGGTCGTTATTGCAGCTATCATTTTCTTATTTAATTTGCACACTAGCTTGCTGGTGACTTTTTTTTCCGTTTTTAGTGCTTGGAACATGTATTTTTACCCCTTCAGGCTGCTAATTTCACATTGTTACTGTAGTTATATATATATATATATATATATATATATATTTACATTACATATGCGTCTTGTACTTGGAAAAAAAATTAAATGACCAAAGCAATCATCATCACTATTTTTTTTTCTTCTCTTGCATAGTTATTGTTAACAGGTCAGTCATTTTTCAAGTTTGACTTCATGATTGTGATAGAAATTGTAACTGAGAGGTGACCCACGAGGATCTTTCTTTACGACAGTTTTCTAGAACAAATATTGTTTGGATTTTAAACCACTCTCACCAATAACAAACAACTGTTGACTCTTATTCCAAATCTTTCAAAAGCCAAAAGCATATTTACACTCATATTCAATTTACTCCATCATACCTTTCTTTCCCTGTGGTTCTTTGCAGTTGTCAGGCAGGCAGGCACCCCAGTTTGACCACTGAGAGAGCAGGCAGCGGTGCTGGCAGGGGATGGAGCAGTGCTGAACGGCCAAGGGGGGCTCTTCAACAGCACACAACCTGGCATTCACAGGCCTGGACACTGAACAAACAAAGGGACACAGGCAGGGATAAATCAGGTTTAAGTCAAGCTTGGTCACACACAGGCAGCAGTGGGGTGTGTGGGTGATTGCATATGTCAAGTATTAGTATCAAGAGCATCAGTGTCATCAGATTGAAGTATGGATGTAGTTTAGTTATGACTGGGAAGGCAGTAGTGTGTTCATTGGTGTAGGTTACAGCTTCAAGTTGTGTACAATGCGTGTGAGAAGCAGATAGATTTAGCAAAGCTTACTGTGGATTTTACAAAAAGGAGGGAATAGAAAGAACAGAGGGAAAATTGTTCTTCTCATCTCATGTCTGGCTCACGAGAATATTAAATGAAGGGCAGCAGCCAGCTAAGGGAGTAAACAGGAACTGAACAGTGAGATATCAAGGCAAGACACGGTATAACCAATTCACTGCTAAGCATGGCTGGCATCATTTGTAGATCACAGAAAGCTCAGCCACCTGTAACAGACCCTGACGTTAGTCCCTCAGACAGAAAGAGAGGGTATTTTGGCCTGTCCACAATAAAGGGATTTTTATTCAATCTAATAATTCATTTTGATACACCTCCACATATCATTGAGCGTCAAATATCCATTTAAACAAGGGCCCAAAGAGAAATCCACTACATGTCCCTCCTGCATTTTGTGTTCTTGCTAAATGTAATTTACATGGTGTTTGAAGTACTTTATAAAAAATGAGATGCTTGCTTTAACACATTGGTAAAGTGCGTGACACACACATTTTTGCTTTGTTCCCTAAATTGTTATTTCCTGTGTTTGACAATTGTGTTACTGCAGTAGACATCCCAACAGGAGCACAATGTTTTTCACATTACCAGAGCAAGAGAAGTCCATATAGAAGATACACAGCCACACCCGTTTACATTAGCTGAAGCTGTGCAGGTCATGTCAAGGTAAACATTGCAGTTGATGTATTGATCTTCGTCCTACGCGTCCATTGGTTCAAAGAGCTGCCTTCATTGATATTCTATACTCTAAAATATTCACTGTCCAAATACACCTCTGATCTGTTAGCATTTCTCTGTACACATCTGGTGAGTTAAAGTGCCACTGCCTCAGCTCTGACATGAAGCCACAAAGGATTCATCATACACACTATGAAAAAAGATAGAGGCAGAATTAATATGTTATAATTTGTGGTGATATTTATTAGACGGGAAAGGGTGGGATTTGCAGAGGCAAAATCATAGTTTAAAGCCATTACTGTTAAAACGACCCACTGTGCTTAATTAAATAGATAAATTAAGTACATGCTATGCATGTTCCCATAGTTTTTTGATTAATTTCACAATTGTAAAGCTTTTGTTTTGTTTAATTGACATTTTACAAAATTGTTTTTTTGTTTGTTTTTTTTAATCACAGCCATCTGGTGTTCATGAACACACAGAAACATTGGTTGCCTCTGTGATGGTGACGTTCCTGACACCAAATTTTGAATGATGGTTATGACTGATTTTTCCCTCCCATCTCTCTCTCAGATTCATGTTTTTACCAAAAGTAATTCACTTTATTAATTTACTTTTGCTTATCATTAGAAAAAATCTGAGTACATGTGTTGATTCTGCTTTGTTAACACAAGTGATGATGGAAAAGTCTATGACATTTTGAAGAGTTATACCATACCATTGTGATTCATCCTAGAGCAACCTCATGAACGTTTTTAGGTGTTTATTGTAAACTTCTAATATATGTTCTTTCCATGGAAAAAAATCCACTACAAAACAAGTGATTGGTGTTATTTTCTAGCTGCAGAAACAGCATTTTGTTTGGAATAATAATAAGAAAGACTGAGTAGCATGAGGGCAAAGCCACCACTTCTGAACAAAGGAGTGTGAGAGTGAGTTTAAATTTTTTTTTTTCCATTTCCAACCACTGTGAGTCAGGAAACAAAACAAAAAAAAAACACAACTACAGCTGTCTCCTAACCTTAACCCTGTGCTTATTATTGTAGCCATGACAACGGAGGACGCCTAACTAAAAGGAAACCTTAAGGAAATAGTCAATTTAACCACCAGCACAAGATCCAGGCTCAATTCATGGCTGAGAGATATATAAAACACAAAGACTTACTGTTCTCTAATAACTCAGAGATCACTGCCAGCTAAGCGGATTTAGTGCAGGGGAGGTCCCCGAGAACATTACAACAAATACATAATATCAAATAATCTCATCCCACAAACTCAACATGATTATTTTGCATTTAAAGAGAGATCATATCGTGTATGAATCCTACATTTTGACATGCAGAGTTAACACATACACACACACACACACACACACACACACACACACACACACACACACACACACACACACACACACACACACACACTCACACTCGCAATGAAATCTATGTATAAATCTTACATTTCTGCTATTGGCACCACATCTTGTGTCATGAACAATTTAGCGATATGTTTTCATCCATGTTATTATGGATTTATACTGATCAGCCAAAACATTAAAACCACTGACAGGCTAAGTGAATAACAATGATTATCTCCTTAAAATGGCACCTGTCAAGCGGTGGGATATATTAGACAGCATTAAACAGTCAGTTCTTGAAGTTGATGTGTTGGAAGCAGGAAAAATGGGCAAGTATAAGAATCTGAGTGACTTTGAAAAAAGTTACAAATTGTGATGGCTAGATGATTGGTTCAGAGCATTCAAAAGTGGTTTAAGGAATGACAACCAATGAACCTTCAACAGGGTCATGGGCATCCAAGGCTCATTGATGCACATGGGCAGTGAAGGCTAGACCATCTGATCCGATACCTCAGAAGTGCTTCTGTTGCACAAATTGCTGAAAAAGTTAATGCTGGCTATAAAAGACAGGTGTCAAAACAAACAGTGCACTGCAGCTTGCTGTGTATGGGGCTGGTAATCGGAGACTGGTCAGAGTAACCATGCTGACATCTGTCCACAGCCGAAAGCAACTACATTGGGTATGTGAGCATCAGAACTGAACCAATGAAAGAGGGTGGCCTAGTCTGATGAATCATGTTTTCTTTAACATCGTGTGGATGGTCAGGTGCATATGTGCATTGTTTACCTGGGGAGAAGATTGCACCAGGATGAACAATGGGAAAAATGAAAGCCAGCAGAGGCAGTGTAATGCCGTGAGCAATGTTCTGCCGGGAAACCTTGGGTCTTACTTTGAAAACTAACAAACAAACAATGCTGCTGACCAAGTACCCTCCTTCATGGCAACGGTATTCCCTGTTGAAGGTGTTTCCTTAGCCTTTAAGTTCCCCAGATCTCAATCTGACTGAACTGCGGAAAATAAGTTTTGATACATGGAGACCCCACTTCACAATCTGCAGGATTTAAAGGATCTGCTGCCAGCGTCTTGGTGCCAGATAACAAAGGAAACCCCTCAGATGTCCTTTTGAGTCCATGAATTGACAGGTCAGAGCTGTTTTTGTGGCACAAATACACATAATATTACGCAGGCGGTTTCAATGTTATGGCTGAACTATGTAATTACAAAGCCGGAAGGAGACATTTTTTTTAATACATTCATACTTTACAAAACCACATATGTTTTGTATAAATGGCTGTATAATTTATTTATATACAGTATTAAATAGGGCTGAGAATCATTTGTCTGGATACCAGTGCCAAAAGCAGTTTTGGTACTGATTTGAAACAATGTTTGATAATTCATTTTGGGGGTCGAGAAACATGATTCTTTTTCTACAAAACCTTTTTTTTTTGTCAACAAAAGAAGCCAAAGTTCTGTATTATCTAAACACAAGCAGCTGGAGAATAACATGTTTAATACTGGACAAACCAAATATTCAATACTGTAGCTTTTGTTACATCAATTTTCAATATTCAAGGCAACAAACAATTTTCTCTCTTTATCAAAACAATTGTTCTGACAGTCAATTGCAATTATGATGTAGATTAAGACAGACTTCAGGTGCGATCAATTACTATCCTCTGAGTTTTCCCTACTCTGAGATAGCTTAATTTTTTCTACCTTGAAGTCCACCTTACCTGTGTAATGCGAGGACGGTACGAGGGATTAAAAAAATTAGAAAGCAGCAGTCTGAATGCATCATTACCATCTCCACACCAAGCTTATAGTCTACTGGATATCAGCAACGTCTCTCCGTCACAAAACACAACATTAGATGTTCCCTCTCGTTCTTACTTCCTTTATTCCTTTCTAACTTCTATTCTCTACATTGATTAAATGTATTACAATATGCTATCTGTTTACATTTTGTTGCAGTGTGCTTAACCTGCATGGTAACGCATAATAAAATGAGTACAACTCATAGGGGAGGAATGATGAGGTTTCACTGAATGTTTAAAGTATGGTCACCTTTTTCATACTATGTCTGATACAGCATATTTGATTCAGTGCAAAAGCACATTGCCCTGCAAGTCTGCTTGAGATATTTGACTTCATAAAACTATAACTATAAATGCCCATTCTTTCCTTTATTGCATTATAGTGGTAAAGTTTACAAAATATGAGCTACTGTATCTTGTAGAGTTTTCAGTGACATTTCCACTAGTGTCTTAGGAATCATGTGAAATATTGTGCCAAGATCGTGTGATGACCAATATCAACCAGTCATATTTCATTTCTCAGTTAGTTTTCCTTTCTCCTAAAATTCAGAAACAAGCATATGTGCTGATGTTTTAGTCTGAACTCCAAACACATATACAGTGCGGGGGTGAGAAGTGGACAATAATAAGGGCTTTGCCTGGAATTAGTGTTGTCCCTAGCCAGTGATTTCAAATATATATTTAAGATTTCTTCAGTGCACTCCAAGATGAGCACTTTCACAAAGATGCTCAGAAGAGATTTTTCTGTTACCCAAAAATGAAATTAAAGTTCTGATAAAACAAAATTGCTGTTATTTTATTAAAGGTCAGATGTTATTTCCCTCCCCCCATAACAACAAGTATTGATGTATTATATTATATTCTATAAGTCCCTTCTTAAAACTCTTATCTCTTATCTTTATTGGAGGGCCTTTCCTGATATTATTTGATTTCAATTGAGTTTTAATTTTCCTTGAATTTAATTTCCTTTACATATGGGTTGTCTGTTCTTTTTTCCTCTACATTGAAATGATTTGTGTTAATTGTTCTCTTTTATAATGCAATTATTGTATGATTTGTGTATTTTGCTGCCTTGTGAAGCATTTTATAACTTTGTAACTTTGTAACTACAGTTTATTACTATTATTATATTATTATTATTTGTATTTCAGCTGCCATTAATAGAGATGATGATGATAATAGAGATGATATAAGGAATCTAATTTGTGTCTGTGACGGATTTTCTGTAAAAGACAGTTGCTTTGGTTTTGGATAAACTGCAATATTTCTTATCAACATTATGTATGCAGTGTATGCAGCACTGTCTTCTGCATAGTGAGCTGCTGCTGCCTAACAGATCAGGTGAGTCATAATAATGGCTTTGCCTGGAAGTACTGATGGCTCTAGCTGTTATTTTTCCCAATATCTTTTAAGATTTCTTCAGTGCACTCCAAGTGCACTTTCACAAAGATGCTCAGTTTCCTGTTATCAAAAACCAAATTAGAGTTCTGATGAAACAGAATTGCTGTTATTATATTAGAAGTCTGAAGTTATTACCCTCCCAGGGCAGCTGTGGCTCAGGAGGGAGAGCTGTCATCCACTAATCGGAAGATCGGCGGTTTGATTCCCAGCTCCTCCAGTCCACATGTCGAAGTGTTCTTGGGCAAGACACTGAACTCCAAATTGCTCCTAAATGATGTGTGTAAATGTGTGTGTGTGTGTGTGTGTGTGTGTGTGTGTGTGTGTGTGTGTGTGTGTGTGTGTGTGTGTGTGTGTGTGTGTGTGTGTGTGTGTGTGTGTGTGTGTGTGTGTGTGTGTGTGTGTGAATGATAAGATCCTCCCAATGAGCTGGATGGCACCTTGCATGGCAATCTCTGCCATCAGTGTATGAATGTGTGTGTGAATGTTCACATGTAGTGTAAAAGCGCTTTGAGTGGTCGGAAGACTAGAAAAGTGTTATATAAATACAGTCCATAATTTACCCGTAACAACAAGCGATATTTTTGTTTTATTCTGTAGTTCAGCTGCCAATAATTGAGATGATGATGATAATGATAATAGAGATGATTCATGGACATTTATTTTGAGGAAGAATTTTTAAATTTGTGTCTGTGAAGGATCTTCTGTAGAAGACAGTTGCGTTGTTTTTGGATAAACTGCAATATTTCTAATCAACATTATATATGCAGTGTGTTTTTTTTTCTCTTCTGCATAGTGGGCTGCTGCCTAACAGATTAAGTGAGTCAACCGATCAGGTTTTTCCTTTCTGTTTTTTTCAGGCGGTGTTTTAGAAATAGTGTTAGTAAATTGCAAATCAAATTTGTACTTTCTAGTTAATGTCCCTTTTAGTTCATGAATTGATGCTTAAAACATAAACCCACTGAAATTTGCTGTGAATATTCATGGCACAAAGAAATCACAGCGACAGAAACAACTGATCCTGTTTTTTGAAAAACAACATTTCAAACGCAAATGTCCCAACAGGGTTATTTACAGTCCAGTGATAAAGCCCTCTCAGTAATTATGACAAGAGCAATGGATGAAATGAGATGATGTTACCATAAAGCGACAGAGTCAGCACAGGGAGGGGGTCAGGGTGGATGGCTGATGTGGATGGATTCGACAGCTGACATTCAAACTAAAAAAATCTAACTCAAAACATCTTTATTAATCCCAATAGGGGCAATTAGTTATGAGAGGCTCATTGTACACAGAAAAATACACTAACATACAACAATATTAAACAAAAAATATACAAAGGAGCTAAAAATAATATGAATAAGGCTGTTGTCTATCTATTGTCATAGTAAGAGGTGCGCTTTTTTATGTGGCACTTTACAATGCCTCTCATTCACTCATTCAGACTTGGAGCAGCCTTGCTCGTCGGGAGTAATTTGGGGTTCAATGTCAAGCTCAATTATTTTTTGGTGTGAGTATTACTGCCTCATGGGGCCCCTAGCATAGCTATAGATTTTTTGTCTTGTTCATTTTCACAGCACACAACTCTGAAGACACACTAATGTGCTCCATGAATCTCTTGACTAACCATGTGCTTCGAGCATGCCCTGGGTCTACTGTGATGAAGCTGGCTTTTCTTACCCTCCTTCCTGTGATGTGGTGCTGAGTCATCAGGGACTTGAACACAGTAGATCTTCCTGGTCTGGATCCCCCCTCCGCACAGAGTACTGATGTTAGCCAGCCGCTGGTGCTGCTTGCTCAGTAAGGGAGCAATGCGACATTCACCCCAATCAGTGGTTCTCCACACATACCTGACAGAGCACACACACACACAGTTACACAAATACATAAATAATGTTAACAAGCACAAAGTTAAATTGAGTCAATGTTGAAGTGGCTGTTTAATATGTCTTAGGAAGTATACTCCTGTCACATTTGTCTATTTTCAGGACGAAAACTTCAGATCATCCAAAACAAATGGTTAAATTACTGTACTTGAACAGGATATCAGTATCAAATATCAGTATACACACAGCAACCACACAATGCGAAAGACAAATTAGCGAGAGCAGTCTCTGGCAAGATCCTCTCTCAAAATATGTCAGGGGAGGCGATGCATGATTATTTTGATTTCAAAACTTCTGAACAAATGTTTGGTTTCAACTATGAAAAATGCAGTGGTGCAGAAAGCAACAATATTCGAGGAGTTTACCAAAACAACAGCCTGTAGTAATCTATCAAATGCTTAATTTCCGTAATGAGTTTTCCCTAATCATGTAAATCCTCTGCTCTGAGGCACTCCATGTAGATTTAGCAAATAAAACAAAATCTACCAGCAGGGGAAATAATTCTCTATTGACTGCTTTGTTTACTGCATGTAATATTAGCCAAAGCCTATCTTAACTCATACATCCCTGAAACAATGAGGTTCTGTCAAACAATGGTTGCCTTGCATGTCATGTCCATTGAGTCCGGAACCCCTAATGCTTCATGAGGTTATTTTGAGTGTCAGAAGATAATTGAGGTAATGACAAAACAAACAAACAAAAAATGTGCAAATAATTTATTAGTGAAATCATTCCTATTTGAAGCCTCTAGGCTTTCTCTCATAATCGTTCAGGTGAAAACACCCAGAGAAGCTAAATTAAAAATCACCAATTGACATTTTATTCATAAACATCTGCATCGGGAAATTACACATGAACAGAACTTCTGTGTCTGAGGACTGTGATCCCAAAATGAGATGACAATCATCACTATTAAGGATTACCTGGGGCAGTTTGGAAGTAAATCTCCAATGATGTTGCAAGCTTCTTTTTCCTCAAGGGCAGGACAACGTTTACCCCCGCCGACTGAGATCTGCGTCATGATCCGTGACCGGAGGCGGTAACCAGGAGACAGGTCGGTGGACCGGCAGGTCTTAGAGCAGGTACTCCAAGATGACCAATCAGATGTCTGGCACTCTTTTGGCATCACACATGCCTGGAAGGTCAGGGGGGAACTGTCCTTGGTACAGAGACTGCAGATTGAGAAGACAGAGAAATTACAGTGACGGTGGGAAAAAAAAGAGAATACAGCAAACACGAAAATTATACATTAATGACGCATCAAGTAAACTGTCATAATATACCTTTAGAGAATAAGGTTACAGAGAGTGGGAGTGAGTGGAGCACAAGTATGACAGATGAGATGTGTGGTTTGGATTTAAATAGATGAGCGGACAGCTTTTTTTAAGAAAGGTAGACACCATTGTGAAAAATACCATCTACTTAGAAAACCTACATGTGGATATCTTGATTGACTGTTAAAAAGATGACCTTTGCAGCTGCCACTCCTTCAGTACATGATGGCATGTACAAGAGCTATTATACATCATAATGACACAGGTCTAAGACATTAAGTAAGCCTTTTACAGAAATGTTACAAAGAGCTGATATGCTCACTTAAAAATATAAAACAAGTGGATTAGTCATGCAATTATAGTTTCCATTGTTTAATTTGGACAATTTAATTAGTTAGGTTATTAAGATGTGAGTACAATGCTCATTTTAGAATTTTACTTTGTAATTAGGGTGTAATTAGAAAAATAGAATGAAGCAGAACTCAGGTGGGAAATCTATATTCAAGAGCTCCAATCCCAGTTCTGAGTAAATACCATGCTAATCAGTCACCGTACAGTAAATGGTCCCTCCACAGTCAAGCCATAAAGCCACTGAACCTGCATTGCCGGGACTAATAATATGCAAACCCAGAACAAGACACCTAATTTTAAGCCCCTGCAGTCAAATGGCACAGGACAAACAAAACTGGCATGATACTTAGCAATATCAAAAAATTAAAGAGGATGCTATTGGGTTTTGGTTTTTGATACAATGGTTTCTATAAATGGCAGTCACTGATTGATCTAAAGAGTCAGCTAATGGTGTCACTTTACGTCAGGTAGACGGCATAGTGGCATCTAGTCAATAGTGTATACATGTAATGATTTTCTCTCTCCTTGAAGAACAGAAAATAGAGTGTTTATTACTGTATGTGTAGGTATGCATATGTGTGTGGGAGTGTGTGTGTGTGTGTGTGTGTCTGTGTGTGTGTGTGTGTGTGTGTGTGTGATTGCCTTGTGTGGGAGCAGAAAAAATCCATTCTTATCAAATCCAAATACCAGAGCTAGCTCAAACGGCAGGGACAGGAGGGGAGCAGCACTTGACATTTACCACAATAGTGCCTCACTGCCATGCTAATATGCTGGTGAAACAATATCTCTAACATAATCTATTTATAATTGAATAAAAAAACCACTATCAATAAAAAAAACATTTTATTTCACTGAATACACCTCAGCTTGTAGAAAAGACCCACTGGGATCATGAACGGGGGTGACCATTGATCTGGTCCCTCTCAAGTTACAACACAACACGAGTTTGGAAGAACCATAAAATCAACTCTATTAAAACCATTTCACCTGACAGACAGCTACTGGGCACTATTTAGATTTCACCTCAGAAGTGATGCAAGACAAATCTGATTATCTGTACAAACTACAAACCAGCACTTTTTATCCACAGCCACCTTGCTTTCATATTTATCTCAGGTTTGTTTTGGACCTTAAGAAATACCTCATTTTTCACTGTGTGCTTATTTCTCATCTATTCATCTTAGGTTTTCAGTCTCACAGTAGGTGCAGTGCCTTACAGCACTCGTAATTGGCTTACCTCAGCATAGCATTCTTGCCATCGCTCTGTGTGCAGCGGACTTGTCGTGTCTGGTAGCCCACCTCTAGTTCCCATGACATGGGGTACTTGTTGTGGGCGTGGAGATGGCGGTGCTGGTGCTGGTGCTGATGTTGGTGGTTGGGATGGGAGTGGTGGTGAGATGTCTGTGTGTGCAATGTGACTGTATTGTTCTCTTTGGAGCTGATGCTGAAGTCCACGGTGGTCCTACCACTTAACATGGTATCCTTATGATGTGGTAGTCTGCACTCACTCCAGGCCCCTACTTTAAGGCTGTACTGGTACTCGCCCTCCCCAGCAGGGCAGTCAACAGGGCCAGAACAAGTCCTGGTCTCAGTCAGATTGGGGCAGTTTTCCCCTCCAAACATTGGTGTGGCCAGGACATGTCGAGTCCGATGCTGCAGGCCAATGCCACAGGTCTTGCTGCAGCTTGACCAGGAGGTGAAGTCTGAAACCACACAGTCCTGGGGACAGGGGATGAGGCATGCCTGCTCCATAGGCGGTTTCTGGGAAAAGAACTCACATATCCTCGAGGTGACTGTGGTGCGGTTTGAAGTACGTACACAATTGACTTTGCGCCTCTGGATACCATGCTGTGCTGTAACACACTCAGCCGTCCTCAGCTTAAGCTCATTGGAAAAGAAAGGGACAAGAACGCACCCCCCCCACTCAGACAGTTCCCACTCAAAGAGGTCCTGGTGCCAATCGCAGACCTTAAAGCAGTGGCGTCTGCTCTCAGGCTTGTGGATGTGATGACAGTGAGAGTGGTGGGTTGTCCAGCCCTCCGTGTGGACACACCATATTGTTCTGGTTTGAACTCCGCCAGAACCACACTCCTCCCCGATACAATGACCCCACTGGCCTGCAACCAAGAAAAGACACATGGAGAGGGCATTTTCATTAAAAACTGAAGCAAAAAAAAAAGATGATTTAAATTGCAGCCATCTGGCAGCTTGCAATCAAGCAAAATTCAAAGCTATTCACTTAACCTCCATGATTGCTTTATTCATGAACAGAAGAAAAAGGAACACAAAGTAATCAAACCACAGGCAGACATCAATATAAAGAAAGTGTGAGGTTAGTGTCTTGGTCACAAAGGACTAGATTCAATTGGATGCTGGATCCTAAACTGATCAATATCCTAGGCTTACACAGCCTAGGATATCGATCAGCAGTGCAGCCACAGCTGCTATTTGATCAAAATTATATAGACTCTTTAAGTCTGGCTTAATAAAGCCACCTCTTCAACAGTGAAAGCATGTTGTCTGAATGTATACACTGTACGTGAGAGGTTACTATAGATCCTTTGAACTAATGAAACTAATGAAATAAGACTTACTCCCATTAAAACTAACCTCAGCTAACCAAAGACATGTATGATATTTAGCTGTGGTCTGATTCTTTGGCTCACTCACACTGTGGATTGGAGTTATCTTAATGTGCAATTACCAGAGCTGGCTGGAATAACTTTAGAATACAATCAAGACCTGCTGCAAAAGGAATTCCAGTAGCAAGGGGATTACTTTCTGTAAACGAGAAGAAGCTTATAATAACGTAGGGCTGCCCTTTATGGAGTCATTTTCAATGCACAGAGAGTACAGAGAATTTTTTTCTTACTTCTTAAATATTGATGGCTTTAGGACCTGCAAAAAAAATTCCCAGTTGAAACTGGCAGTTCATGCACCTACAACGAAGCAACTAAGTTAGGCTATACTCAATAAAAGCACAAAATCCTCTTTTCACTCCTGTCGAAAATGCTCAGTCCAATAAATTTCACACACCGTTCAGTTAGGAAAGAGAGTGGCGACTACATTTTCAGGTATTCAACATCATATCAGAGCAGTGATGTGGTTGATTTCTGCAGCGTGAAACAGAACCTAACTTGGCCGTCACTACTTGGTAACATCAAAGTACATATGACTGAAGCACAGTAGCAATAAGTAATTTTCCACTTCTGACAAACAGTGGAAAGTAGAGGTGGTCTGTGGTCAGAGAGGGAGGAATATTGCTGATACCTCTTTGCTGCTGTGAAAACTTGCTTAAGCTTCACATTGGAGCCTGGAATGTACTACTTACACAAACTCAAGCTGACCGCAGCCTGTAATTCTATGAAGAAGGAAACAACAAACTTTTCACAGCTGCCTTCAAGACTACAGATGATGATTTGATAATCAAAAAAATGCTAGATTGTTGGTATAACTTTATATTTCAGTGAAGGAGATATCATAATAAAACTCACACCATTTTTAGAATACATGTTGAAAAACTATATACACATATGGGGTAAAGAGAGAAGGTCCTGGATTCCACAGGCTGTCTGTGTTCATAGTCACCAACTTTAAATTGCCAATATGTGCACATGGTTGATGGATTGATGCAAAATGGACAAGAACAGCATACAAGAAGGTGTGTGGTTATGTGTATGTGAACAGCTATCAGACTCTGTTGCTACAAACAGTGTTCACATATCTATTTGTTGTAAAATATACAACACAAATTGATATTCAGTCTAATAAATATATCTTTCAATTCCAACACTGACACTATGAATATACTGTAACCTAACACAGTTTGGTGATGGCTAGGCTAAGGTCTTGGGCCTGTTAGGTAAGAGTAAACTTGGAAATGATTTTTTTTTTTTTTTTTCAAGTGGATTTCAGCCATTGATAGTACATGGAGTATCTGCTGAATATAAATGCTAATTTTGTGGAAGACTTTCATTAGACTCTTAGGTTCCTTGTTTCAATATGCCCACAAATTTAAACCACAATGTGCTATGATACTGCAGTGTTCATTCTGTGTTAATATCTGATGAATGTCTGTATTTAAAATAGGTTATCAAAAAGGGTAATTAAATTACAATTTAATAAAACGCAGAATTAATTTCTGATTATTAAAAAAACTGTTGAAAAACTGATATTTGCTGTTAATTTATTTTTTGACCTTTTTTTCCTCATTTACAAAAGGAGTAAATCAGAAAGAGAAAATGAAATCAATTTGCTTATATGACGTGGTTATCTATCAGTCGCATTCACTCATCTATTTATTCTGCCACATGCTATGAAAAGAATAATTTGATTCATTTCTTCTAATTGGAATTAAATTGATGTAATAATGAGATCCTGCTGCTTCCTAAATTGCTTTCGAATGACAGCGCAATGAAACAGTTTAATGCTTTTCCGTGACAAAGAAATCTGTTGTTAACACTTTGTTCCCTGGCCAATCATTGACATGACAACAGTGCTTTGAAACTGTTGCTTTCTGCTTAAGGGGGCAATATTTCAAACTGCTGAATTGTTTGATAGTTCATCGGAGCACATCATTGAGTTTATTCGTCTTGGCTTTGCAGTCTTAATGGGGACTTACAATGTAACTCACATCATTATGTTCATGGGATCTTCTTGTCTTGTACATTCAAGACAGTTTTAAAGCAGGTGCAATATATTAAAATGTCTGAGCTCAGGGGATAAGAAATCACAATCACAATTTAGATTGATTTTTAACACTGGAAAGCAGAATAATTGTTTTGTTTTTTTTTCCATTGGGTTAATTACTAGAATCAGATACAGTTGAACATGCAGGTAAACATAAAGATATGCAAGATAAAATGCATGACCATACTAGTCTGAATGACTGATTCTGAATGTGGTACAAAGGAATAAATACTGTCATTACAATCATTATCATCCTTTTGTCTTCATTCACGCTGCAGCTGAAAGTGGCCAAGGTCAGACCTCCCTCCCACAATATGCGTGTTCGGCATACACAACAAAAAGTCTATTCTTTTTCAATTTCAATCCTGATGATATGGATCAAATGTGTCTTGTATTAAACAATTAACATTGTCATGTGTGAATGTTGCAATGATACTGAGCAATTATATTATTTGACTTTTAGGAAGTTGTTATTTTGGCTTTTAAGAGTATTAACATGTTATGCAGGGAAGGCAAAATTACTTAAGATGGGCTGGAAAAAATGTAGGTTTGATGGGGGTCCATTGGTTTGATTTGTTATACTGTTACTTCCTCTGTGGTGCCCCGTATATGAGCAAAACCAATGGCTTTCCATGGATTTCTTTTCTTTTTTTCTTTTAGGGAGGGAGGGAGGAGCGGAGGTTGCTCTGAAAGCAAACACTTTTTGGTTATATTAGCCCAAAAGGCCATTTGAAACTGGAGGTTAACTATTTTGCATAGACTACCTTGAAAATGAAATGCATAAAACATGACGCCACACAAAAGTAGTGTCCAAAGACACGTGTGCCCCAACTGAAACATTTTCTTATTGACAAAAGTGGACCTTCAGCAGTGAATGTGCCATTGTCTACCCTGGTGATTTTTTTTTAAATGCAAATATAATGTAGTAATATTTACATAAAATAATAAATAAGATGTAGTACGTTGTCTTAAACTGAACCAGCAGGATTTTTGCATTAATATGAATTACTAGTTTGAGCTCTAGCTTAAGATGATGTGAACTGCCAGGTTATTTGTTTACATCCTCAATGACACTTGAAGCGCTTTGAACAGGAGAGACATGTTTGTTTCTGTCAGAAGAGAGAAGAGGCTATAAAAAAAATCAGGCACGTCACTAAGCTGTGAGAAAGTCTACGTGAATGAAATAATTTTAATTGAACACAAATATCACTCAAAATTAATATTAAAAGTGGCAGTGATACGATCCACATCCACAGTCCTGCTTGGTGCTGTGATTAAAGACACTTTCTCAATTCAGTCAAAGCTGAAAAGACCAAAATGCTTGAATGTGTTACTCCCTAAAATAGACATGAAAGGCTGTCGACCAAAAAAAGATGTGAGCAACAATTCATAGTTGAGCATAAAGACCTTCAGTGTCAAGACGGCACACGCCATTTCTGTTTTCTTGACACAGTGCATTGCTCTTGTGGTCACTGATGGCTCCCTTTCATGATAACAACTCCTTCATCAGCAAGACCACCTTTGGTGCTGTTTTCAAACGGTGCCAGGATATGTGCGCGTGATTTATGGAGGTGTGATTGGGAGTGATTCGGCTGCCGGGGGAGCCAGCAAACACAAGCACTAGTTCATCTCCTAAGCTCTGAATAATCACTCTCTCGATCTGTCAGTATCAGCATCTGTCAGCCCCTCAGGAGGAACCAGTTGCCCGTAGCTCCTTCATTCCTGTTGCACTTAGTCGCCTTGCTTACACCTCCGGGGGGCTGTGGTACCCCTGGGGCTCCTGCTATATTTACTATTCCATTTATGTCCTGGCGTAAGGCAGAAAAGAAATGGCAAAAAAGGCAGAGCAAACTTTACTACAATACTAAAAAAGACAGAAATTAAACTCAGCCGGTGTACCGTGACTGAACAAATATTCTCTTTTTCAGCAGTGTTCAGTTGAACCCTTAAGTTGGACAAATGATAGCAACACAATACGACAGTAACAAGTAAAAAAGCAATCTCCACGATGCCCCGAAACCAGACAGACGGAGACAGAGAGGAAGCAAACAGCAGAGCAGTAAACTGTCTCCTAAACAGCAACTAGAAGCACTGTGTCAAAAAAAACTGCTCTGTTAAATCTTTTGCTTCTCGGGTCTCTTTAATTACATTTGATAAAAGCTCCACAGAGTCCAGTCAGTAAAAATATACAGTATGTACAGGATTTCAATGTGCAACATTTACCAGCACCAGAATAATGTTTACACCCAAACAATTGTGTTGTTTGTTGAATTGAACACTATTGCAACTGTGTCAACATTGTCGTGGAAATTAGACACTATTTTCAAAAAAGATGACGTTTTAGTTTTTTATGCTGTTTCAATGTGTCAAAAGGATGAGATATAAAGCTTTTTTAAGCATTTATTGTTCATATTGATCTGTGTCTCAATATAGTGCACTGTCCTTAGCAGTTTAGCATTTTAGCTAAAATTGAATTAGAAATGCATCAGTTCTGGAGAGAACTTAACAATATTCAATACTGAAACTTGAACAGAGCAACAACACTATATTTTGATTAGGTGTTTATCCATATTAGGTTCCCTTGGTTTCACTTCACTACAGAAACAATACATTTATGATAGTACATGTAATTAAAATTGGAGCCAAACATTATGAGGCACATATGTTTTTTCTCTCTCCAGTGAGGCTTTTTGTACATTTTCCTCACAAACATCTGCTGAGTTTAACTCACCATCCATCTTCAACTTCTCTGCCAGAGTTAAGTTTGAATCTTTAGATACACAAGTCCTTTGTCACAACACTTTTTAATTAAATGATACCTATGCTACTGAGCCTCATTATGCACAGCATCGTCTCCCATGCCACACTTCCATCGGTTGTAATTTATGAGCAGCGAGGTGCATCCTCAATTACAACATTCACATAAGCAGAAATCATCAGATTATCACCAAGCAGTAAACCCATCTCCAGAAGGCCCGAATCAGCTCATTTTAGTGTTTACGTGGTGGAATGGAAGGAATTTATTAAATGTGAGCAAAATAAGTTAAAAGTCATTGCCAGGGGGGGAAATTCACAAAGCAAATTAAGTGACAAAAACACTTGTCACCTGTGGCTAAATAGAAGGTTTGTGTGGTGATGAGCATCTCCAGTGAAAAGTCTGACCTTCCTGCTTGAATATAAAATATATATATTTGCATAAATACTGAATGTGAATGGATAAATGCTGAAATGAATGCATGTAGTATTAGAGTTTTAGTTTGGCAGTGGTACTTATTGCAGCATGCATTATCCCAAGGCAAAGCATCAAACGCAGCTTCAATATCCCACACTAATGAATTACGTACCCTGGGGCTGCAGTACTATGCACATGGGCCTGATGGGCTTTTGTGAAAAATTAGCATTCAGCCCTACAGCATCAGTGCCAGACCTACTTGAATGCCTAATCACTAACTGAATGGCCAGCAATATAAACAAGACAACAGTAACACATGCTGCCCATTGAGTGAGGTAATCCCCACTACAGCCAATCAGTAACTAATAGGACAAATAACTGTAAAGCAAACCCCTCTTCAGCAAAACTGCACATTTAAAATGTCAAAGAGTGCCAGTGAGACTCATCATTTCATCCCATTAATGCAAATATGATCAGTGGTGTTAAAAACACGGTGTGGCAAACTTGCAGGCAGAAAAACGCACAGACTGCAACTGATCTCCAAGTCTCTGTATAACCAAATTTCACCAGGTGTGTTAGGTTTGACCCTCAGCTGACTTTTGATGACCATATAAGATATCGATGAAAAAGCTCTTTCTATCATCTCAAATACATCTCTATACTCTCTCTAATCCTGTCAAATAAAGAGAAACTTGTCCATGCGTTTTTCTCCTCAAAACTAGACTACTGCAATGCGCTCATCACAGGAATCCATGGCAGGAGCATCCAAAAGCTCCAGTACATTTAGAATAGCGCTGCCAGGATCCTGATGAGAGTGCAAAAACATGAACTTATAACACCAATTTTGTTTTCATTGCACTGGCTCCCTGACTTCTTCAGGATTGACTACAAATCCTGCTACTCATACACAAATCCATCCACAAACATGCACCTCCCTACCTACAAGAACTGATCAACCATAAACCTCCACACTGGTTCAACAGCCTTCCTAAGCATCTAAGTCCAGCACAGATCCTAATCTCTTTTATTTTATCTTGTTCTGTGATATAAATGCTGTAGAACTTTAATTTTCACTCTGAATGAAACGTGTGGTAAAATGAAATGTTTATTATTTATTATTATTATTTTAGTTCAAAGATGTAGTCTCACACCCTGCATAAACCATAACGCAGGACCTACAAGCTCCTCTACTCTGATTTATCTCAAATCAATATTGCGGTAAATCATGAAGAGGATCATTTTAATACCAGCATGAAGACTTCTAAGTGAATAATCAATCGTCTTTAGTCAGTATTAGCATGACTCCTTCAGAGAGTTACCACACAGTGAGGTAAGGACAGTATTGAATTAACACAGCAGTCACATAACACAGTAAGGTGGACCCTCCAGCAGTATCAGAGGTCATGAAGAAGCATTGCCCTCTCTCATATTAAATGCCTGTTTTTACTTCAGCCACAGCAAAACAAACAAAGCAGTGCAGTATCAGGCTGCGTAATTAATCCAATCCAAACTGTAATCTTGATCCATGCTTACATGCAACTTTAATCATTTGAAATGGCAGTTGAGCAGTTTTTGGTACAATAACTAAGTGCTGGAGTAGCGCTGTGCTGCTGGTGATCAGTATGTCGCTGACAGTCACCATGTACAAACATACTGGCAGTCAAATGATGAATGATATCCAAAACAAGTCCCTCGACCACAGCAGAGAGCTTTTCTGATTCAGACATCATAATAATGGTTATTCACTTTGCTGTCGTACAGTACAGCAGTGCCTCAGGACAATAAAGCATACAAACATGAGGCATCATTACAAAATACAGTATGATGAATGCATGAAGGTAAAGATGGATAGAGTATGCATGCAGGCTCTGTTTGTGTTATTTAAGTCAGAAATACAAACAGAATTTATTTGTCGTTTAAATTTCAGGAAACTTTAAAAAAACTATCAAACAAAAACTAGTTGAAACATTTAACACCTGTTGTGAATAAGGGAGACTTAAATATACACTAATGTAGACTGTGGACAAGACTACAAAAAGAAATAGTCACCAAGCTCAAAAAGTTTAATCTGATGGAGCATGAGTTTGTATTTTCTTTTGACTGCACTTTTTTCCCCCTGGTCATT
The DNA here is from genome assembly GCF_963691925.1 of Scomber scombrus. NCBI lineage: Eukaryota > Metazoa > Chordata > Actinopteri > Scombriformes > Scombridae > Scomber > Scomber scombrus. Next base: position 20,413,452 of record NC_084982.1, on the reverse strand, counting down.
GCTCATGTCCTATTTGTTTCTCTGTATATTTAACTTGCCCAAATTGGCTGTCAGAAGCTATCAAATGGGTGTTGTTGAAAACACCCAAACCTTCCTGTTAAGTCAAAAGAAACAAACAAGAAAAGTTGGGTGGATAAATAGTAGAAAACGTCTGACATTGAGATCATTTACCTGGGATTCCATACATTCATGAAAGATATTGAAGTTTTGGCGAAAAATGTGGTGCTATTTTTGTAGATTTGCCTGTTGCCTCTGAAAAATACAGCTTAATAAGTGGTTTAAAAATGTAGCTTAACACATGTCTGACTGCTAATGTTGCTTCACCTGACAACTTTTCAGGTGTCACTTAACGTCACATTAAATAGCCATTATTAGTTGAATAATTATGGGTAGTTTTTTGTTATGTTTGGTGTGCCAACACTGTGGTAAAGGTCTGGTTAGGTTTAGGCACAAAAAACACTTGGTTAGGGGGTTATCGAAAGATCATGGTTTGGTTAAAATACCCCAATTAGTCGCCAAAAAAATGGTTGCAAATATCCCAAAGTCTCGAGAAAAAAAAAGAATCAGTTTTGTTGGTTGAAATGGTGAGTAAGCAGTGGTCTCACAGTGATCTTTGCTACTTTTGCAATGCTTTACAACCTTCTAGCAGACCTCCCACACCACATCTTCCTAACATATAAGTGAGTTCATAGAGATGTGTTTTGACACCTCACAGTATGATAAGTATTGTAGAAATGGCGGCTGGGCGGTTGCTGCTGGCGGGTTGGACTGAGAGCCTTCTGGATGCCTTCCCTGGAGATCACAGCACCCTAGATCAGACTACCATCGGCTGCAATTATTATTATAAAGTACTGATAGAGATGGTAATAAGGTGGCAACAGTGATGAGAGTTTTAATGGTAGTTGCTATCACATTGTCATTGTCATACACTGCCCCCATCATACTTAACATGGTATGCCCTCATGTACAAACATCAGCTATCATATTATTAACAAACTAGTATAGTCTGCACATCACAGCAATTATTTCTTCCTTTGGTCTCAAACAAAGTTTTTTTTTTAAATAAATAACTTAACTGAATAAAATGATGATTGAAAGACGTGATGTTCAAAACTGTTAAAGCTGGGATTTTAGTTTAACATGTTGTCAAATGGTGTTTATGAGTATGTCAACACAAGACAACAAGGTCTTCATTTTTCTACACTCAGGTTTTACATTAAATCCCATTTGAGTGACATTTCTATTTTCCCTTAATGGTGATAATTACATCATCTGCATTCTCACAAAAAATATTCTCATTATTTTATCTTGATAGTGAAATGAGTGTTTGACTGTTGTATTACAGTAACTCGTCGTGGGAGACCTGGTAGTTCACTTACAAAGCAGATATTGTATTTCCTCTAAGGCTTCCTTTATACACATGGATCCAACTTTGATTTTAAGCTGGAAAACTCCTGCGAGGCTTCTGTGAGAATCAATGTGTTTACTGTACTTGGTTCAGTATCACTTTAAGACATGATGATCACAGCGGGGCCCAGCTAAAGGGTGTCCTATACCTCTGCGGTGATCAGAATCTTTTTTCCGTGTAATTGCTTGTCTTATGTGGCCTCCTCAAGTCCCCGCACTAGCCTGTGTAGAGGTGACAAGTAATTGGATAGGATGTCATTCACTCCCCTGCCTCACTGTCTTACGCTGACCTGGGATTTCTCTCCCGTAAGCACAGGAGCAGAACTAATGGCCATATCGCCTACATGCAGCAACCTGAGGAAAGGCCCTGGTGTTTTGATAATGCAGGTGAGCAAGGCCATAGTGAGACTGAGATAAAGTGACAACTGTATATCTGGTAACGCAGTGCAGACCGTATGATATACCTGCTGATTATTCTTTTACGAAAAATTCAGCGGTGCAGCTTTGGGAACTGTTATTAGGCTTCCTTTGGGGCTTTGTGTTAATTCATATTTTCCCCACTGAATATAAACAAAATCTTAAATGTAAGGTATTTACTCATTTATTTACAACATAGGATAATTTCACATAAACCACGGCACTGGCTAAAACATTTTAAAATACACTATTGAATGATGATGCATGTGAGTTTGCGTAGGTGAAGTGATTGAAGTGAAGTGAATAATTATATAGGCAATGGCTCAAATGACTGCATGAGCATGTGAAAGGGTTCACACAATGTGACAAACCCACACAATTATCTACCGACTCTGCAGCTCCTCCAGTTTGGTTCAATCTCAGCACTCTCATCAACCCCCTTTCCACCTGGAGAAGGCAGGTATTTTCCTCAAGAGTTGGTTGAAGGCAAAACATAGTTACTAGAAGAGTGAATATTGGATTATTCACACAGCTTGTTTTGGGCTAAAAATAAATCAATTAATGCTGCTTTTGGGAGCCATTAGCATTAAGGGAAAACAGCATTTACTATCTCAGGAGTCAGGGCTCCACCCTGACCTCCATATCCTCACTTTTATCTCACCTTATCTCCTGCTTGAAGTAGCCTAAATCATCTAAAGACAGCCTCGCTACAACACAATGCTTGAAATTACACCCATTACATTACCAAACCATTTACTTTCGTACAGACAATATGCCAAAGCTCAGAGACCTTTCTTTGTTTTCAGTTTAATAAAAGTATTTATAAGCAATTGTATTTGTTCAACCCTGTTCTACAAATTTCCAGCATTTCATTTTTATCATCATCAGCATCATGTTACTCAAATAATATCAAAACCCTTCTTGACTGAATTTATTTAATTATGCAAGTAACTCTTTTGATGGTCTGAATGCAGGTTCAAGTGCTACTCAAGTTGTCATTTTCTTCTCTCACTGTGTGTTTCTGAGTGTATGTAAAAGGGTTGTTTGTGCCCTAGATTATTCCTGACTACTCTATCAAAAATGTCTTTAAGGTTTGATTCACAAAAGAAGGCATCAGCATCAGAAGCCGTTATACTTCAGTATTGATCTTCTCATCCCAACTAACTTCTGCCCACTGCCATTGAAAATGAATGAAAACTTATGATTAGACAGGTGTCTTTAAAGGCTTCTTTGTCCGCAGGGTTTATAATGTGTCAGATTTATTCTATGATTCAGACTAAAATTAGAGGAATTTGCTTTTCCCTTTAATCAATTGGAAATGGGTCCAGAGTTGAGTTAAGGACAAAATCTATCAGGGCCCAGAGCCAAGAGTTTCCCTGACAGAGGAAGTGATTACCTGTGTCAGGTAGCCTGCAGAGTGAGACCGGCAGAGGCTAAATACTTCACCTATCCTCCATCTGTCATTTGTATTCCCTTTGTCCCTCAAGTATTAATCAGATGCTCACTCATTTTATGGTCATATGTGGGAGGTCAAATAAGTAATGACTGGACGAACTGACAGTTCCCAGCATCCCTATCACTATTTATCAAGCTTTTGTCAATATCACCTGAATCATATGTGACAATAAAAGAAACTACGTGAGTGTTGTAAAAGACTTTTGCTTTCCTGTTAGCCAGAACAGCTACAAGAACGCACACACACACTTTTTGTTTGGTATAGACATACAAAAACATTACAGTATGCTTTCAAATGTGAAATTGAAAAGAAATCACTCAATATACTCTAAGTCTGCTATTTGCTGCTGCACATTGATACCCATTTGATTGCCTAAGCCAAAATACACAACCAAAAACAGTCTCTGGCCTATCTTTATCTGGGATCCAAACAAAGTCATCAACCACTGTGCAGCCACAGTAGTTGTTATCATTGAGTCCATTAGAGATGGGCAGACACCTCAGGTTCCATTCCTCTTGGAGACTTTTGGAAAGGACAGAAAACTAATGGATAGTTTGGGAGCCCTGATAGTTGGAGATGTACCTTCCTTCATCTCCCTCAGTTAACACAGAGGACACTTCAGCTGCAGTGTCCACGTGATCCCAAGCTGAGTTTAATGTATGTATGTATGAGACTGTTGGACCGATTATCATGAAATTTTGTGCAGGCTTTTATTATACCGAGAGGATAAATCCAACTGACTTTATCTATCACTTGACTTTTCCTCTAGCGCCCCCATGAGGTTGACATCATGGTTTTAAATGAAATACTCTGACAAATGTTGGATGCATGGATGGATTTCCATTTCTTTTATGGGAAAAAAAAGCTGCAGTCAAATTCAGCAGTGCAGCTTTGGGAAATGTTATTAGGCTTCCTCTGGGACTTTGTGTTAATTCATATTTTACCCACTGAATATGAGCAAAAAGATAAATGTAAAAAATGCATTTATTTCCTTACAACATGGGATAATTTGACATAAACTCTGACAATGGCTAAAACATTTTAAATTACACTACTGAAAGATGATGCATGTGCGTAGGTGAGGTGATTGAAGTGAAGTGAATAATTATATTAGCAATGGCTCAAATGAATATATGAGCATGTGAAAGGGGTCACACAATGTGACAAACCCACAAAGAATTATCCACCAACTCTGCAGCTCCTCTCATCTCTACCAGACTGTTCTCTCAGATCACTGACTTAGTCCTACAGACTGCAGACTACCCTACTGTTTGGTTCAATCTCACCACTCTCATCAACCTCCTTCACACCTTGAGAAGGCAGGTATTTCCCTCAAGAGTTGGTTGAAGGCAAAACATAGTTATTTGAAGAGTGAATATTGGACAGACTCCAAATTAATGCATATGTCGCTCCGTTTTCTGCTGGATGTGTAAATAGGCAACTGTTTGCTACTGTAACTGTATAGGACATTGCCGTGTTGAATTAAATATCTTGACAAATGTCGGATGGATCATCATGAAATGTGGTACAAACGCATTGTTATGGATCCCATTGCTGGTCTTGGCAAGACCCGCCCCACTCTGCCTCTGATTGGCTAATACTTGCCTTCTTTGCTTGGATTGGTTTGGTTTAGGAATGAGGACTGAGATTGGTTAGGGTAGGAATATCAGTGTTAGAGTAGGTCGGGTGTTGCCAAGAAAAGCAGTGGGATCCATAATAGCGCGGTACAGACATGTTCCCCGCAAGATGAATTGCAAAGACTTAGGTGAGACCTGGGTTTGTCCTAAACACCATCATCAAGTCAAAATTGTGATTTGGCCAGTACTATAATTTACAATCATATATCTGCAAAACTAATGACACTGATTTCAGTCTCAGCTATATTTTGTGTTTTATTTTCTCCAATCTAGTCATTGTGACAATGTTAACAGGGCAACCACTATTATTATTATTATTGTTGTTGTGATTATTAGTATTTACTTCAACATTACTGGTAAGGTTCAGGTTTTGTTATAAAGCACTGAGCTGTGACAGTATAATATGGCCTTTACCAGGACTAGACACATGCGCCAAACTGCTTCACCTGCGAGTGTTAGTGACAAAAGTGGTGATTCAATCACAAAAAAAAACTGTCAGTCAGCAGTTCAAAGCATAAAAACATGTAATGTAGAATATAATCATGGTTTGCTTGATGTAACCCTTGCTATTGAACCCAAACCCTTCACTTGTCACACTGTGATACAACTGTGTGTGCGTCAAATCCTTGACTGATTTGCTGCCAGAGAATAAGAGACTTGTTTCATTAGCATCACCATGAGAAAAAAGGGAAACAACCGCTCAATATAGAATGTCATGTGACTGTGAAAACAATACAGTACTTACGTCATCTTCATTCTTGAATGCACACAAAATAAGAAAGTCGGTTATGTAAGGATGGGCGCGCATCAGGGAGAGGCGTGAATGGGACGCATTAATTTTAAACAACGTTAAACCAGGTGCAGTCTGCCCTGAAAGGCTGCTGTCTGGCTTGGATATTGTGGCTCATAAATCAAGGCAGAAATTGAGACAAGGTATTCACAGCTCGGAATGGGAAATAAGTATTCACCATATGCACTGTGCTACCGGATTATTAGTTACACCTGTTATAGCATTTCAGACAATAGTTGTGCAATAAATGCTACCTTTATGAAGTATTGTACTTCTATCCTTTGTTCGCATAAGTGAGGTGTCATTTTGCAGGCTGTAGTTTGTGTTTGCTAATATTTTATTATGTATAATCAACCCATTCTTATTCCCAGGTCATCAAAAACAGACACTTTGTCACACCCCTGGGCATCTCATACAGACACATAAGGTACCCTTTGGCATTTGAATAGAGACGTAAAGTGACTTTAGTAACACCTGTCTCTTTGATGTGAACTGGCATATCTGCAGGGTGTACTTATCTGTCAGATATTGTACACTCATAGGTATCATCTTGGTCTAACTGAGATACAGCCGCACAAAAAAATCCACATTTTGAGGTATATTGAGTGTACATAAATCTGGCTACAGTCCTGATACCACCACCAGCAGCATTTGCTTATCATACTGACATGGTAAAGAGAAAAGGAACAATTCTGCATTCATGCTATGGATAACACTATGGAGAGTACTATAGAATAATACAACAGAAGAAAACTACTGTATAGGAAACTTTTGGTCTCAATGGGGATCCAAAAGATGCAATAATAAACCCTGTATGCACTGCAGTCTGAATAACGTCTATCTACTAATACCCAAGCTATGCACACAAAAATTCAAAAATACATAAAGTATATACAATTAAATAACGTGCAATTGCCTTGCAATTTAAAACACAGGTGTGAGCCTGTCAATGTATAGAACTTTGTAAGACATGTAATATTGCAAAGCAGTAAGACTTTTTAAGCAACTCCTTAAAGAATTACATTAAGCTGAGCAATCGAATAACAAAAAAGTAAATGGCTAGACTTAACTTAGGCAAAAATGGTCACAATGACAACATTAGATCAGGCCTCATCCAATCAAACCACACTGGAACGGCTATTAATACCTTGAATGCTTTTAAGGAAAATGTGTAAATAGTATAATGTATCATACACCTCCAAGTATCAATTCATTCAATTCATCAATTCAAATTCAACAACCACACAAGGCAAGGAGATGCAAACTGGTACATTGCATTTTTGGCAAATTCTCAATTCTCAATATTTGGATCCAACATTAGTTCGGTAACACATAAAAAGATACCTGGTCAATATTAGCACTACACAACTCAGTTCAACCTTAAAATAGTTTGCCATTCACTGCAAACAAAGTAATACACAATATCAATAAGAGAAATACTCTTTCAACTTATTTAAACCAGTGATGGTTGTGAACCATCAAATGAAAATCAACTCAAAAAATTGACATGGAAATGATATGCCAATGAAATAAAATACCAAACAACACATAACTCACTCTTTTGCTTCAGTAGCCTATTAAACAGTTCAGTAGCTTTACCAGCCCCAGAAAAAAAACTTAGCAATTAAACACTCTACATGTCCCATTTTTATTCATTTATTTATTTTTTTATTTTTCCAGTTTTGTCAAACAACTTTAATTGAGCGCCACAACAGTTGCCTAACTGCACTGTTCATCACTTAATGCTAATTGTGTTAGCTCCACGCCCATTCAATTGAACTCGGTAGCTTAACCTTACACCTTGAGGTACAGCATTTAATTATTTATTTTTACCCTGACTCACCAATTAAGCAGTTCCCCTGTGTCACACTACAAACTTACAGCAAAGTACAAGCTGCTATCAGTCTGACTTGACAATGTTATATTGTGTTTTTACCGTTTTAGCTGAGTTTTAGCAGATTTTACCTTTCAGCAGCTGATCTGAGCGTCAACAGACAAGAGAAAGCTGTCTGGCCTGCCTTCAGTGCGCTATATTTTTTTCCCAGGATGGTGAAGTCATGACCCGTCCCACTCAGCCCCAGATTTGCTAACTTTGGTATATTTTCTTTAACATAAATAAACTCCACTTCTCAGAGGATGTCTTAAATGTTTGTAGAATAACATAAAAACATGTAGGTGTCATATATATATATACAAACATAACATTTAAGATAATGAAAAAGTATTGTTTTGGTATGGTATTGGTACCAAAAATGAGGAAATTGTAATCACACCAGTATCATAAAAAATCTGATTAAATACCCAGTCAAACATTGTAATAATGTAGCTCTTTGGATCACACACATCCATGCCTCTCATCTATTTCCAGTGTCATATTATTATAGAGAAACTGGTCAGAGTTTTAAAGCCAGTTATATTTTTGAGAGGACATGTATTTGGAACTCCCACAGATCCCACCTGTTCCCTGTTGAAAATCTGCAACTATCATATAATGGCTGCAAATAATATGTCACACACATTCAAAGACAGTTTGATCATGAAAAGTCTTGAATATCGGTTTCTGATGACGAGGGAGTAGCAGCTGCTACCCCCTTTGGATTCCCATAAAAAAACCCACAAATTGTCATTGTACTTTCAGCTGTTCCTAAAACACTGAGCACTTCCCAAAAGGAATGCTGAAAACTGCAGCTCATCAGTTTCTGCAAACCGCAAAGACTATTTCTGGATCAAGAGTTGAAAAATAAAAATACAGCAGAGAACAACAGACAGGACAGCAGTGAACGTGCAAACAAGTTATTATCATGGGTCCACTTTTTTGCATTAATCACATTTCCTCCCCATTTAGATTTTCTGTCCTCCTGCATTAAATCCCATTGTGCAAATTTAGGTGTTATCCTTGACAACAAGCTTTATTTTTGTTTTGTGATGTCTGTTGTCCAATCTTCCATCCTGCACGCAACACTATAATTACATTTCTTTATCAGCAACAAACAATGAAACTCTCACCCTTGCTTTTATTACAACCCAGTTAGATTATTGCACCTTATGTTATATGCTGTAGCAAGACTCACTTATAAGATCCAAAAAAAACATAACCCCAATTTTAGCATTTGAACACTAGCTGCAAGTCTGTTTTAAAATTACATTTTAAGATTGAATTATCACTTTTAGGGCATGTATGCGGTTGGTCCTTGACTTTTTCTCTGACCGGCTATAATGCATTATGAGTCCAGTCTGAGATCCTCCAGGGTCTCTCAGTATTTCCTGGGTCATGTCTAAACCAAGAAGAGACCAGGCATTTGCAGTCAGGGCCCCTTCATTCTGAAATGACCTGCCAGTTCTGTTTTTTAATTTTCATTGCTTCTGTTTTTAGTGCATTTATTTAACCTAATTTTTCACTGTATTATTTTTTATCTTATTTAATAATTTTATGATTATTCTACTTTGATCTGATATGTCTTGGGTTTATGTCTTTGTAAAACACTACTTTGATTAAACCCTTTCCAACCAAAATCATCACAAAAAGTAGCGTTTAATGTGGTTAAAGCCCGAAATTCAGTAAATCAGTCTGCAATGATCTATGAATGTGGGTGATTCATACAGTATCTGTTCTCCACAGCTGTTTATACTGTATGAAAAGCTTCTCCTTCAATTCATTAAATCCCTACCGCATCTGATGACAGCAGGACTGATATGTTGATAAATCTGCAGCCTCTGAGAGGTTCCGCACCAGAGCGCAGTGCCATTACACTTGGCCGTTCACTGTTTTTACCTTAATTAAACCATCTGATGACACCAGGCTGCTACAGAATAACCACACACACCAGACTACATAGAGGTCGGTTATAACTCTATTCTATTCTGCTTTTTGATGGAGACCTCGGATTAACAGGGTTTATCGCAGCCTCTTTTAAAAAGTTATTTTTCGCAAAAGTAGGATCTCATTTTATATTTAAAACACACTGTAGTGCAAACACTGATGCATAATATTAATTATTCCACTGTGTGACCATTTATAAGGTGAGATGCATTGCTGAATAATTATTGCTCAACAATATAAACTGATGAAGTAACTGATGAAAAAACAACTCCATCTTCTGTTGGCTGTTAATTTGTGTTGATGTGCGTTCATGTCATGATGCTCTGAACTGTCCAAATGTAGTCTCAGCTACATATGAACTTACAGTGAGATTTGAGACCTCTGGGCTTCGATGGGTTAAAGAAAAGTCCTCTATAGTTGATTGTTTTCATTTTCATTTCTCCTCATTTGAGATGTGCGAATATTGTTGTTGCTTCCCAGGTAGTGTGTTTGTTGAAATTGCATAATTTATCTGTCCACGGACTTGTACAACGAAGCAAGTTTAACATACCAAGGATATCTTTTCGTGACCTGGTTTCACTAAACCTAACATTGGCCATCCAGATAACCAGTACTACGAAGCGGGCTATCAACCTGCCAGGTTTTCCTATTCAGCTACGAGCATGTTCATGTGAAAGAGGCGAGGCTGTTAATTACGAGCAATATCATCAGAACCATGAATGAAGAAGGCCTACATATAATATGAGATGAAACAGGCAAAAAGTCCTATTCAACAAAGAAAATGTCAATGACACCCTTTGTCATACAACAGAATAAGTTGAAGTTGAAACATTAGAAATATTGTCCATATATTAATAGCTGGCTTAAAATACATGTAGGTATTATTATATGACTTAAGTATAGAGTGAGTATTGCTTGTTATTTAGTTGGATGATGAAGAAACCATATGAATATGCCACATAAAATAAACATAATAGTAATCCCATACTGTTTCTGCTACTGAAGCAAAGAGTGGGAGAGTTGTTAATGACTGATGAGGTCTATCTGACCCAAATGTTGCATTTATAATCGTTGGAGCCAATTAACAGACGTTGCATTATTTCCGAATAAAAAATAAAAATAAAATCTTTCGGGTTTATTTCTAGCTATCATCAATTATCATCACACATTTTCACATGTTATTCTGAGCTGCAGTGATAGAGTCAGAGTGTAAAATCATACACGCTGTAAACTGTAACTCTGGGGATTAAATTAAATTTGCACAATTAAAATCATCATCACTTAGCAGCTAAAATCATCATTATGTGTTTAATGTCATCAACAATCTCTCCACTTGTTAGAAGCTCTGCTTTAAAAAAATATTTATTTCTGCTTTGTACATGTCACTTTATTGTAAAGTCAGGATGTTTGTTGTGTGGGAATGATGACTTTTTATCCAAGTGATCTGATTGGTTAGTGGTAGTGCTGTTGACAGGTTGTGATCTGATCCTCTGACGTTAACCTGCTTTGGAGTGGTGATGTACCCCGGTAAGAAGTGAACTACTGTCATAGGACTAAAAACCCAGAATTAAACATGAAGTTACCAAGCTAACCCTAAATCCTACAGTACTTTGTAGTACAGGCCCCAGGTGTAAGGTTGTTGTCACTCCAGGTATATTGACAAAGTAAGCCAAATACTCTTCCTGTGCCCCTCGATGGATCCTCACTCGCCAAAGCTGGATCACCTTCTCAGAAAAAATTTCAGACAAAAAAACCCCCCAAACAAACTATATTCATCTTCATCCAACCCATTTGCAGGCCTATAGTGTCTACCTGGGATTGTAAATGTTCGCAGCTAATGTTTGACATGCACAGAAACACAGGATCCATCATTACCTACACAGCAGAAGTAATAAAAGATCAAACATTACGCTACAAATCCTAATTAAAAGTTCACCTGGTGTCCTTGATGATGATTAAGTGCTGGGCGTTTGGGGTAGGAAAGTGATGTATGGTGCACAGCGCATATATTAATTACTTGCTTTGAGTGTGTTGTAAATTTATTTTTTGCAGGGACAATGCACATTGATGGGCATCACTGTAAATGTTAGCCAAGAGGCAAATTTTCATCTATTGTCCCTCAGCCAGATGTTAAATTAGCTAACTTAAGCATCTTTCCCCACATTACACTTTTGCAGAACACCTAAAACATAATTTCAGTTGATCTGGTGAGGAATACGTACTCATTTCTTCTCAGGGATTAATGAAAATGACTGTCTAAGGAGGATGGTATCAGGAACTCTGAGAAACACAAGAAGTTATTATTGGCATTGTATTTCCAGGACGAATCTGAAGTACATTATTAGTTGTAGAATTTGTTCTCCAGTAGCCATGGGAGAGAACATGTCAGCTGCAAATTAGATTGTACATACTATACACAGCCTATTTCTGTTCCAATAATGAGTACAACTTGTTAGATTAGCTCTGTGGTTCACTTCATGTAGCACCTACGGTCATCTAATGACCGGTATGTTCTGATTGCCACCAGAAATCTGAGCCCTTTACTTGAACCAATGGTGTGGTTTTAATAATGAATACTGAGCAGTGCCATACATACAGAAGCTTAAGATATATAGAAAATATAAGTGTCATTATAGTCATGCTTTGATACAAAAGAAAGCGTGTGGGTCAAATGTTTAACTTTCTATTGTTAAAACTTGTTACTGTTAGAACTGATTAGTGGAGGTAAAATGTAAAGTAATTTAAATCCATAATTATATGCATTTTCTATGTATACATAAGGAGTAGTTGGTCAGTTCTGAACAGCTGTTGTAAAATACTGCTTAAGGAATCAGTAACAAAAGGTATTCAGTCTTACCACAGACTGCAAGCTCAGCTCAAGTATTTCCTGAACTAGCATTGCAGACCTCACTTTACTTGATTAGTGGCTTCCTTGGATATTATAATTTTGTCATTGAGTTGCTTCTGCCACTCACTGACTCAGGCCTCATGCTGCCAAATCAAATAGTCTGAGAGCAAAAGCCACCAGCACTCTTTTCCCATTGCTGTCTGTTTATCATTACTCTGGTGTTCTGAGTGCCTCATTTAAATCTCTCTGAACTGCACTCCCACTTGAGTTCCACACAAGTTCAACATTACAACTACAGGGTTATGAAATTCAATAATAATCTTTTCAACAGAATCCAGGGTTTGAAAGGCTGGGTAGTCCTGAGGTAAAGTCACTTTGCTGAGATGAAACATTATAAAACCATTTGTGCCAACCCCCCTAAGGAGTTCTGAAGATTAGCAGTGTGGTATTATTTCAATATAATTGCAATTTCTTTGTAAGGATATGTAAGGATGACCTTAACATGCAGAACACAAAATGACTACGACATTGTTAAAAAGGTTATATGAGCTTCATGGGGTTATTTAATCTGTGCTCTGACTGAACCTATGCTAACCATAGGTCAAAGAAAGTGCAACTCCTTCAGTAAATACAAGTTGAAATACTAAATTACGATGACTCACCATGTTGACCAAAGAGATCACATGAAACTTTCCTATAATGCAAAGTTTAAGATGTCGAGGACATAACAGCGCGATCTGTATAATGTTCTGTATAAAAATGTTATTTAAAATTCAGCCAATCATAATTTAAGGCTGCAGCAGTCTGAGTTAGCAACATGAAATGACCTATCTGCAATCATGTTTATCTTATAATTATCTTGTAAATACTAAATAATTGTTGTATAAGTACTAAAGTTTATTTTTCCTGAAAATAATTTTGATAGGTTTAGATTGTAATACCATTGTTGTCTTATTTAATTTCAGTGGAATTTATTCCATTTTCCCATTTCGGAAATGGCCCTCTCACATCATGAGTACAGCAAAAAATTACAAACTGTGAGTCCACACTGTGATTAAGAAGTCACTCATAAAAAAAAATAATTCAACAGCCTTGCTTAACACAAAAAAGGCTGAAAGCCAAGCATTAGTAGAATTAATTAAATTGGTTTGTTGTGCCCATTGAGTCCAATAGGTCGATTCAGCTCTCTCTCTTCTCTCAACAACAAATAATTATTCAGCTGCTTATCCAAGGGTAAGACGAATGAAAATGAACAAGTGGTAAGACTGAATGAGAACAAATGAATGTGCTGCAGAAAAAGTAACAGGACAGCACCCAGACTCACAAACAAACCACTGATGCAAACAAAACAATCCTGCATGAAATATGTCAAACGTTTAAACACCATATACAAGTCATATACAAGACATGCAAAAAAGTCAAAAGAATCACCATAGACTCTTCCTTAATGTTTAAAGAGGTCAGCATTTGTCACTTTTTCATTGACATCAGTTACTGGTAGTCCGCTCAAAGTCAGGAGTCATTTTACCATGGAGCTTTGTAAATTCAGGAATTAATTGTTCTTTTGAATTTACATTATCACATGTTATTATATTGTACAAGTTAGTGTAAGTGAAAAAAATAAAACAAACACTTTCTCATTTCAAATTAGAGAATTTAAGAGGAGAATGCATTATTCTCTGGGGATAAAACAGGGCGAACTGATATTAACAGTACATCAGTATGCCTTATTATGTGGAACATGGGGTGATGTCAGAAGCTGCTTCAGGTTCAAATGCAAGTCATCCAAATAACTTTTAACCATAAGCTGTATAAAAATAATGGATGTAGCCACTGTAATGTCACCCATGGGTTTGCGGACTTCTGTTTTGAAGCCTCGATTTTGTCATTTTGACTGTCACCATCTTGGTTTTTTGAAATCATAAATGATGACAAGTACAAAGACTGTATTTGGTGTGTAGGTGGGTAGGAGGTCCCCAGGGTCCAACCATGGCAGTGACTTGTTAATCACATGGTCATTACACCCTAAAGCATACCCTGCTTTGGTGATTCTCTGGCTTTCCTCTAGTGCCACATGAAGCTGACAAATTGTGTTTTGGTGAGATATCTCAACAACTATTAAATAGATTGACATGAAATTTGGTACATATCCAAACAGCCTCAGAGGATGCTGGCATGGCTGTGGACTCTTAGTCTTGTTCAATCCCAAATTTGCTGTTAGTTGAGCGACACAAGTGATAATTCAGAATATAAATTTTGCATTGGCAAGTGCTAAACACTGGCAGGATAACTCCACTGCAATCTCTCCCTGACAGCCTCTCGCCTCTCTTTTCCACTCCTCCCTTATATATCCTCATTTCTGACTCGCCTGTTTCTGCACAGCAGTTCATCAAAGGGTAAAATAAAACAAGCACTCTTGATAGACAGTGCTCTGCAATCAGAAAATGACTCATATGGGAGTGTTTCTCAGGTAAGAATAAAATCCATTTTGTTTCACCTCGCTGTCTCTCATGTGTGCTCCCAGTCGGGTCAAATACAGAGTAAATAGAGTGGGCTATTTTAACAGGTCTCTATAGATACTGCTGTTCAAACACAGAAAACATGATTAAAATTTCCCATCTCTCTAACTGTGGGTAGTGTATAAGTGAGGGGTTCCCATCTTCCATAATTCTGAAAAGATCTTGTAATTGAAGTGAAACATCCACCCAAGGATGAATGTCATGTCATAAATGATCAAACAAAGGAGGATACAGTGATAGAAATAAAGTGAAACAATAAAATGAGAAACCTTATGTGTTGGTAACCTATTTACTTCCAGCTCTGCCTGCAGTAGGAGGTCTAAGTACTTGTGCTGACAAAGACAGAGCACTCCAGCATGGTGAGCAGCTTGTCAAGGAAACCACTCCATAAGGAAGACAAACACAAAGTGTTTAAAAAAACAAAACCAAAGGTTTAGATTTTAGATCCCATTGTTGTTTTTTCTGCAGCTTTTCTCTGGACTCATACTGACTCAGTCTGGATGAGACTTCCAGGCACAGAAGCAAGAAGTTCATCTCATTAAAACTATTGTAATTACAACAGGCATGTCGTGTTTAGTTACAGCAGCAAATAGTCTTTTTTTATGATCTGGAGTTACAAAGAAGCTTCCTCACTTGTGAGCATTTATAAAGCATATTAAAACTCTGACGCAAATAAGGAACAGAATGATGAAGTAATAATGCTATGTGGCACTGAGGCTTAATTTATGTTGTAGTGTTCAGCAAAGGATGTCAGATGCTTTGTCTGTTCATTTCATGCAGTGATAAATTGCGTTTACGGCCCCTTTATGTGCCTGACCTTCACAGACATGCAGAACACGTGAGTAGAAGGGCAATCACATAAGCTTAAAAGTCCACGTTCCCAGTTTGTAGTGAGAGATCAAGGAACAGGACACGCTCCTGCCGGACTGTTCTCCCTGCTGATTTACTGAATTCTTTGCACTTGGGCCAGTATGTAGCAGCAGAACACGAGAACCTCCCGTCAGCAGGTTTACCTTATTTGCATTATCGGAGCTGAAGCTGTTGACTAATCAAATTCCACTATTCAGACTTTTTCTGCTTGTGAGGTATGACTATATTTCTAAAATCATTTATCTTCTATTTCAGCAACACTTTTGTTACAACTGCAAAAATGACCATCCTTGAGTCATCTATAGTGTAATTCCATTTGAGCAGTCTGTGTATTTGTTTCTGCATGCAGATGAAATCAAAAAGGTGTCCTAAAAAAAAAAATATAAATAAAAATAAAAATAAAAAATAAAAAATAAAAATATAAATCAAATTATTATATATATATATATATATATATATATATATATATATATATATATATATATATATATATATATATATATATAGGTTTCTTTTTGACTGATAAAGCCCCATGTGTGCAAGTGTCCTTAATAAATCAAATTATTATATATATATATATATATATATATATATATATATATATATATATATATATATATATATATATAATAATTTGATTTATTAAGGACACTTGCACACATGGGGCTTTATCAGTCAAAAAGAAACCTTTCATGTTTTTCAATTTTAGTATTAATGGAAGGAGTCATTCAGTAATGAGATAACCTGCTATCCTTGATTCCCATCATTTACACAATGACACTCCAGGATGAATATTTCCAGTTGCAACAGGAATTCTTTACATTTCTATCACTTTTTGTCTTCAGTTACAAACCAGTCGTGTCCGTGTCGCTCCCTATTCCTCGCTCAAGCTTCTAATGGAAAAATTCAGCTGTGGGAGATTCAACCAGAATTGGAACATTTTGAATAAGGGTGAAGTGAAAGCCCTGTGCTCCTTGAAAGGGACTTCTGAGAGGAGAGCTGCACTGAAAGCTAACTCTTCTGTGAGAATATTCCCATGGGATTAAAGATCTGACTGCTAGGAATCTCTTGCCTTGTGGCTCTCGTGAGACCAGCTGCCGGTTTGTATGACAACCTCAATCAGTTTCCTGCCAGTCAGAAGGACGGGCACAATGATATCTCAATTGAATAATCAATGTAAAGGGCTTTTGAGGAGGCACGTCAAATATTGTCAAGGTCGCTATGATAGCTGGCATAAGCAGTTTACCATTACAAATGTGCTGCTTTCAACACTGATCAAGTTTAAATTAGACAAACCAGAGCATCTGTTTGTCATCCGCTTTTCTTTTTTTCTCTATTTGTTTTATCAATGCTATGCCCAAGGCACTATTTAAAAAATGTAGAGTGGATGTGTGTGGGTCTACAAAAGCCAGATATATAGAATACATAATTGGAGCAACATCTCTTAGATCAATAGTCAACTTTGAATTATATTCACCTTGATCCTAATCAGGCTGACTTGCTGTACTAGATCTGGCTTACCCAAAGGAGAAAGGCGAGGAGGCAGATAACAAACCACATTTCTTTATTTAAAATTTTAATGAGACAACATTTGTGCACATTTGCAGGAATTTGCTGAATTGTAATGCCACCCTGCATAATTGATATTATATGAATAGAACAAGGGAAACATCTTGAAAGCTTTACAGTGTTTACAAAAAGCCAGGAGAAAACACTTAAATGAAGTGCTTGTCAAAACAAATTGAGTGAGAGGAGAAAAAACTATTTTATGAAACCTCCCTTTAGAAGTCCTGTGTTTATAATTTAGTTGCCGCCTTTTCACACATTCATAATTATGAATAAAACCCAGGTGATTATTTGATGTATGAGCTTGCTGAGTCGCCAGATACAACATGCAAAAAGTGCTTTGTAATTGTTCTAAGGATTTTTTTTCTTACTTTTAACAAAAGCTAACTGCTTCCCCTTGCTTTTTACTTTTTTGGTAAGCATATCTGTATTCTGGATTTCTGCATATTTATTTTATCACTCCAATTTTCACAATTTTCAAAACTGTATTATTACAGTGATATATTTATAATTTCATCACTTTGTACGCATGTGTATCAGAAAATGAATCAGTTTGACAATCTTTACATTTTCAAGTATTTGAAATTGTGGCTTGATTTGTATATTTTAATTGTTTAAATTCTAAGTCTTGACTCTTCACAATATTATGCTAACCTATGCTGTGAGCTCACTGATTTGCATTTGCCAAATGTTTCAGAGCATAAAGAGTGCAGTGCAGCAGCAGTTTTCTTCCCCCGTGTGAATCATTGCTTATTTAAGTTTTAAGCTTTCCATATGTAGCAGGAGAAATCATACTGTGACAGGGATGTACAGCTGTTGTCAAACTGCTGAAAAGCCCACAGGACAAACCACCTGTTATCAGACACCATTGTGATTCTATTAAAATAAATGAATGAGTCCACACAATTAACCAATATACCATCTCCATGTTGGTTAACATAATAGAAAGAAAACTTTTTTTTATCTTTCTATTTGAGATTTTTTTTGTTGGCAGTCATTCTAGTAAAATCCAGAATTAGACTCTGGTTAGTCTACATACCACGTCTTACAGGATTAAGCTAAGGCAGAGTTAGGCTACTTAATAGCAAAGGAGTCAGAGAGGGGTAAACAAACAAACTATATATAACAACACTGTTATATATTACTTGAATTATTTACTGTAATACATCCATGATTGTGAAGCAATAATCTGTTCTTATTTAGAATAAAATACGAGCAACCAAACCCCAAGAAACATGAACCTTAGGCCTCGACAGCTTCATGCAAGTACGCAATTGGCCTTGGAGGGCAATCAATCTCAGTCTTCAAGGAGGCAATAAGAGCATGTCCATGACCACAGTTATAGCTAAATAAACTGTAGCTCCAGCACTCAGAATGCAGCTCCTGCTTGAGTCCTGTTAAAAGCATTTTCAGATGAAACACTCCAGAACAAAACAACGCATAAAAACGATGAGGTATGTTTGGACCTTCGATTCACACACCTTTATCACCTTAACTACTAACCACAAAAACAACCAACATATGAAATGACAAACATTTGACACAGTAGCAAGCAACTGTATAGCTAAGTGTGGGTAAGTAGATCTGCAGACCTGTTATTTTTATGTTAAAACTTGCAGCAGGAAAAATAAACTATTCACAAAAAAGTTGCTGGTACAAATTAAAATAACTGATGAAAATGTCCTTTTAACTGTAATACACATGAAACTGGATTGTTGGCTTTGACACAGCATATGATGTGAAAGAAATACTGTATGAGGCTAAAATGGAGTGGATTAGTTGAGTGAAACTAAAGTCAGTGAAAAGACTTTAGTCCACTGCTGAATAGTTAAATCCATACGTGGTAGTGTTAAAGGTGAACTGTAATGCACATTAGTTCAGCTTTTTATTTTGTAAATTAGGTTTTCATTACATGGCAATGGCGGTACAGACCCTTATTGGTTTGACAGTTAAAGTAAACCAGTAGTTTCAGGGGTTTTCTTATTTCTGGATATAACAAATAAAAAAAGCTGGTGCGGACTAAAGGTGGTTAGATCAGCTTGCACTCAGGTGTGTAAACGCTGCAAAATACAATAAAAAGTAAACCCAAGTCAATGACCACGACTGTATTATGTCACTGGCTAAATAAGTGATCACTGAGAAGGTGTGAGGCAGCAGAAAGTTTGTTTCTTCTGCTGCCATTTTTGTTAAGGAATTTGTTATCGTTTTTTAAAAGTTTTACTTACTGAATTTAGAGCACATAATTGAAAATAATCTTTTCTACAGTGTGAAAATGCCTGCTGAGTCAGCTCATTCTCATTCTCAGGGCATCCAATAAACGTTGACGCTGTCACGCTCCTCGGTGTCTGATACCAATGCCAAAAGCATCCTTTAACGTCTGTATGAGACACATCGGGCATTCAACTAACTCCAATGCAAACCCATCCGTGTTGTTATTAGATGACATGAGACTGATTGCGACAACATTAGGTGACATTTCCCTTCTTAGGAGGAGGTGGGTTGGGTGGAGTGTATTTTGTGCCTAAAACCTAACCAGGCCACATTAGTTACTCTGAGTGTCTATTATTGCCACAGATGTGTCAACACTGGATTTAGCGGAAAGCCTGGTGCGTTGCAATACAGACGCCAAAGGTTGCCTTGTGCATCTGCATGAGATGCAGAGACATGAAAAAGAGTTGGCATTTGATGACCAGGATGGAAAAGCATATTTCTTGTAACATTCAGACTCATGTACAGTGCAAACAAGAGAAAACACTCGTATTAGTGTTACAATATGCCAGATTAAATTTGAATCCAGTACCATGTGAGTTATCAGGTTATTGCAGAGCATGTAGACACATTCTCAGGTTTCCTACAATAATCAGGTTTCTCTTGAACAGGTCATTCGTCATTTGCAACTGATCAGGTCCTGTGAGGTCATGAGACCTAAATGTATTATTTGACCTCAAATACTGTTATTGTTTGTGTTCTTCACTGTTGCTTCATTAGTATTACCCCTGGCAAAGGAGGTTCTCAGAGGAAGGTCTCTCTCTTTATCACATTATTTACAGAAAGAACAAAAAGTGTCAGTGTCACAATGGTGAAGGTTGAAAACGTCTTCTGTGAATAAAGTGACTCCTTGTCATTGAGTGAAACCCTCCTATGACACCTTTGATTTCTTCTCTGATGCCACCATCCCAAATTTCCAAAATATGCATCTTTGGCCAGCTACTTGTGCCAGTTATAGGAAACTGTGCAGGAACCTGTTGGTTTTGGAGACTTTTTCATTGTTGCCCCATCACCACTGTCAGGCCAAGCTTTAATTCCCTTTATAACACCATGCTATCAACCAGAATATTATCTGTGAAAGTATGAGCTGACTGAAAGTAAGAGCTTTTTTTTAAGGTGACACCATCATAACATGAGAAAACCATTATAAGAGTAACTAGATATTGTTCACCTGAAACAGCTTATCCAGTGATACTAACTAGCAAATGATGCTTTTTTTTCTATTTCTCACCATAAAGGAAAATAGCCCCCTGGAAAGTACTCAGTGCCATTTGGTTGGATTTGAAATCCTGGTATCCTGGATCCTAGCACCCAGCCTCCTCTGAGCTTCTTTTTACAGAAACAACAGAAGCTCACTGCAGCAGTGATGTTTGATTTCAGCTTTGATGGTGCAACACTGTGGTAAAATTGCAAATAAATATTCTCAGAGTCTGAAATGAAATGTAAATGTTGCCTGACTGTATCACTGCACATATGACTTCATTTTTTTCTTGCAGACACAAGGCAAGGCGGATCAGACTAGGTCCTGGGGCTTCAACCCCATAAGCTCTTTGAATAATCCAGCAGGAGCTGAGATCCTTCTCATTAAGAAAAACCTTTATTGATTTCTCAATCTTTTGAAAATCATTGGCCCTCAGCTGATTGTAACAAATGAAAGTTCCCACATAATTTAGATGAACAGTAGAAGAGCTTTGTAATTCAGTTCTGCTGAGGACCCTGGCAGGATAACATAGAAGAATATTTTTATAGCCAAATGAAGAGGAAATGAATGAATGAAACAAGCAGTCGTAAATGAGGAAATATTTAGTCACTAATAAAATACAAATGCATTATTTTAATTGTGGTGCCTGCTGCAGTCTCAAAACTATACACAGTCTCTAATGTATTGTTAAAATGATGTAGTATTATCACATTTTTCTCCTTAGAGATACCAATATCTAACTTTCCAAACTATTTGGATTCCCTAGTCAAAAAAACAAAATAAGAAACTTGCAAAACTGTGTTTTTTGTTTGTTTTTTTGTTTTGTTTTTTGAACAGTCAATTGATACACACTACAGCCCCATCTGGGATGAGCTATCACTTGTATCTAACAATAAAACAGACCCTTTGCTGTTTAGGCTGTAAAAAAGAAAAATAATTTCTGATAGGTGAATCCCAGCATTTTCAAGACCTTCTGCAAAAAAGATTACTCTCATCTCAGAGATGACAAATGAAAACCTTTGAGAGAAGATACTTCTTCAGCAAATAGAAGCTGACACTGAATGAGTGCAGTGTCTTGTTGTTTTGTTTTAATGCAGGTGCTTCTGGGAGTGAAAATGAATCCAATTTAAAAGCTCTGTTTTGGATAATATTAGCATTCTGAAGGTATAACAACACTACATAATCACTTGAACACAATTTGAGAGGCATATTTATGAGTTCAGGTGGCAAAAACTATAAAATTCTAACTTTTACTTATGCAATTATATTCAAAAATACATTTCCTCAACACATAAACTAGTTATATGCAGTCTGCAAAAGGGCAACAACTCTAATTAATGAAATGAAACAAACCACACACAGTGCAATGCAAATCACTGCTGTGACAGCACAGTGATGTGTTATTAGAGTGTTTGCAATGGGAAACAGTTAACATCCAGCCCTTATTATATGTGATAGCTCCTATAGTATTTTTCTCACACATAATTGGATATCAGGGACATACAGAGAACCAATTGCAACCTTCCATAGTAGAGAAAAACCCTTGCAGACTCGCGTGGTGATTGTTAACTTGTATTACCATCTGTTCCATTTTGAGTGTGCTGCTTTTCAATGCACTGCAAATTATTGGGAAATGTGTAGCATCCTGTTAGAAGGGCAAGTATGGCTGATTAAAACGGATTGTCTTTGAACAGTCACTTTAAAGAGTTAACTAAAGAGAGTTAAAGAGTTAAATTGTCCCATTAGCGGCAGTGTTTCAGTGCTTTATTCTGCTCTCCAAGACACCGATGAAGGTCAAGCTTAAATGGCTCCAGCTCTCTGTTGGAGCCAGAGACTCCCAGCTTAGCTACAGTTCTGGGAACTGGCTCACACAAAAGATTTATCCCACAATGCTGCTGGCCTAGATAGACACACCAAACACACAATAGGGCGGCTGTGCATAATTTAAAGCACATCTTCCCTACATTGACAAGTCTAAAATTAAAAGGGAGCTTGTCAGCCAAATTAAGTATTCAAATATATCATGTCGTTGGTCTGGGGACGTTAAATCAATATTTGCCAACATGAAAGTAATACGACTTGTGACATAAAGCCCGGAGCTGCTACATAGACACTGACTTTGAGACAGATGTGGAAGTCTTATTTAAACCCAACTATACCAAATATGTCTCCTCTTCCAACTGAAGTTTGTGTTATTAGATATAACTTCAAAGCATTGTGATACAGATGGTTACAGTCCCTCAGTTTTCCCTGGAGCCAAACAGACATTAGGAGGATTTATTCAGAGGTGAGGCATCTTAAGTTTGAGATTTTCTTTTTTCTTTCCTAAAGTGATTTTCATTTCCAGTTAAGTAACAACACATAAGCCATCTTAGCCATGCAAGGATGTCAAATCCTCACGCTTGGTGTCCCGGTTACATTCCTTTTGAACATACGCTCTTTCAAGTGAAATTAATCAATCTCTTTATCACTTGGGCAGTGTCATTACCCAACCACAGAGTGAGAAATGAAAGTGCTAATCGCACAGCAAGTGAGGCTTTTGTGTGGGAAGGCCGAGTTTTCCTCCTCAAGCTGCTTTGCAAATGCATTTTCAATTGAATTTGTGAAGCGAGTGAAGGATGAATCGTGAGATTACCTCAAATTCCATTTATAAGAGAGTGACGTACAACATCAGCTTTCAATACGGTCTTCCAGCTGTGACTCACTCTAAAATATTAACTAAAATCTACACAAGGTGATACTGAATAAATGCTTGTATATACAATATTGCACACGGTGAGTGTAAATAGTATATATTACACATACTATATATTAGTAACATGTACCGTGAAGAACACTCAGAAAATCTATACATTTAGACTCACAGACATTCACAGAAAAATATGCAGCGTGCTGTTCAATGAAACCATGTCAGCTAGATGTAACTGGGCCATAAATCCACAACAGAACATACTGCTTCATGATTATTTACTGTGCACCAATATCTCATTAACTGTGTCATGTTACCACAGCACACACATCATTATGGTAACAATCCAAGGCCTGTTTGTCACCACAGGGCTAAGGATGGATAGTCTGTCAAAAAAAAGGTATTATTATTCTTACCACCCAGGTGTACAGGCCTACTGGTTTTATGATGTCTAATAGCAACCCAAGGTTTATGCTTCCCAACAATTTGTGTCAGAAAGAAGAGGATTACTTTTGCCACACAACTGGCTGCACTGAAAATAAATGTAGTGGTGTAGTATTTTTCTCCAATAATGAGAAGTAGTAATGACTGTCTGACGGTAAAGTACTAGAGTATGTGTGTAACATGGTCAGCTGTATGAAACTTAACTGGTTCAGAAGTCTGTCTTGTTAGAATTGTCACACTTGAACAGAAATAAAAATTAACATGTTTCATGGCATACCATTGACGCATACCTAACAAATGTTGAGCAACTAGGTGTAAGTGTATGTCTCAGTGTGTGGAATCATTACTGACTACATCCAATAATTATGATTTTGCTCCAGAGATGAAAGCGATTTGCATTGAATGAGGAGCATTTAAATAGACATAAAGCTGCATTGATTAACGCATTTATAACCAGAAGAAGAAGAAGAAGAATTGAACATTTTACCTGTTTTCCATGAGAAGTGATGGTCCTTGGGTAACACAATGTCTGACTGGACTGGAATGGAAAAGAGAGACAATAGGAAGAAGAGGCTGAGGTAGTTCCCAGCTCGCCGTGTCCAGGCAATGACCCCAAAGTCATCTTTTAGAGTCATAGTCCAGCCCATTGCTTCCTCTCTTACTCCTGTGGGAAGAGCATACAATTCATGAGTAACTCACTCGTAAATTTGGCCAAAGATGTGGGCCGAGGGAACCAGAGGAAAAGATTATACATTGTGTGAAGCTAAAGTCTCAGACACTACAGGCTTCTGCAGAAAGTGGCCCACTGAAACCTCCAGCCCAGAAACATGACATTCAGTGTCACCTTCCAAAGTGCACCACACTGTCTTACACATGAATCATAAATCCAGCAGACAAGTGTGATACCATGCCTGCTTTTCCCCCACATACACCTAAAATAATTAGTCAGAGAGGCTTGAGCATCTCTGCCTCCCAAGGTAGAAGTGAAAACATGTATTGAAGGAAGGGGAGACTTTAATCTTGGAGTAATATAGGGTATTAGTACCTTTTTATTGCAGCTCATTTATTCGTATCTCCTGCTACTGTGATTCATGTCCTAGGAGTGTTAGGGATTAATCCTGGATTCACTAGGCCTCTAATTGTGTTGCACTAACAGCACAATTAATGAATTCAGATTTGAAACTGTAACACTTGATGCATTGAGAGACTGACGTTATGGTGTTCATGACTATGGTGATTCATTGTCCAAAAACAAATTTTGTTGCACTGTAGCACTTGGGTATAGTGAGATTTGTTATTATAGACAGATCATCCCACAGAGCTATCCCTGCAGTTCTTGGTAATTTTGCATTCAAGAAAAGTAAAACTTGATACAAAGCTAAACTTGTAATTGTACCACACAATTGGGCATACAATTAAATATAATTTCACAAATTGTGCAATTCAGAGAGTTGTTCCAACAACAAAAGGCAACAACTAAAGATGTAAAAAAAAAAGAGTTCATAAGAACTCAAAGATACTTTGAGGTACACACAAGCTGAGATGTTTGTTTTGAGGTTGCACTATATCATTAACACCGATATAGTACACTAATTTATGTGCACATATGAACAAGTGCTAAAAGATTAGACACAGTACGCACTCAAGTTACATGACATTTGAGATTTTAAATTCCAAATGTAATCATCATGAGACAGATGGTTTCTATGGTATCGTTCTCACAAAAGAATCAGTATTTGTTACTGCCTCATGACATGTATGTAAAAATTCACTTAATTGCCTTTTAAAAGATCCAGATCACTTCAACACAGTGGGTTCACCAAATATAATCCTGATAACAAAGTATCATAGAGAGAATCTAATGGTAGATTAACTACAGAGAGGCAGCAGGCATTTGAGATTTAAGATTATTTACACATGAAATGCACTGGGTATTTAATTATTTTTGCTTGATTTCATTCAGAGAAATTAGATTTTGACTTTGCTGCTTTAGCTATGTTTTGGTAGGGGCAAAATGTGTTTAATGAGAAGGAATTGAGAGGGTGGAGTTGGCTTGGTGCCCAGAAGTAGTTTTCCATACCCAGTTTTTGGATGAACTGTCCAATTTTCCTCAGGGTTTGACGTATTATCCTGTAGTCAAAAATGGTTGGGTCTTTTTATCAGAGGGGTTTCTTAAATCAGTGTAAATGTAAATACGGGGTTTGGCATTTCAACATACAACACTTGTGTGTTTGTATCTGCCCTCAATATCACTCTCCATTCTGTCCAGTGTGTGAAATTGCAGCATGAGTTTTACACACAGAGACACGTACATGACATGTTACTTGAAATCTGTCAACCCAAAGAATAGAGATAACGTTAACAGTTATCCATTTATAGGACTCATCCCCTTGGAATAGACTGGATGCGCTTTTTTTTTATTAACACTGCCTTTGTCTTACATTTTTTGTTGGCCAGAGAATGTATTCTATTTGGATGAATGAGCAGAGTAGTCTTACACAACCATATGCCAATTAGACTACTCTGGTGGCTGATTACTAGCCAACCTCTCGGGCTGCTCGGCTCTGGAAGCCATACCTGACTGCACCCAGATTACATCCTCCCTCTAGCTAGTCTAATTTGACTATTCATAGGACAAGCAGCGTTCTCCATTGGCTGACAGAACATCCTACACCTGATTGGAAAACATGGTCTTGAACAGAAACAAGCAATGAAAACAAGCATGGCCCCAAGGCATCCCTGTATTGCTTTTTTTTTAAAAGTACACAAAGACAAACATTTGAGATTACCATAGAGTTAGATATGGTTTAAAAAAATAGGATGATTGAACAGGCTGATTTCTCTTCAAGCCTATCAGTTTGAAGAGCTGTGGCAATCATACTCATACAGTTCAGGCTTGGGCTGCTCCTGTCTGTGCTTGTCAGTAGAGGAGGAATACAAGCTATCCTGAAAATCTTTTTAAAAAAAAGAAAAGCTCTTAAGCTGTTAAATATCTGGGTCAAAGGAATCATGCCAGGCTCTCAGTGGCCACAGAAAAACCTGGCAAACAACAGTGTGGCTCAGATGCTGCTGTGCATCCTATTAGATCTGATGGAATGCAATCTGCTTCACTGTCTCTTGTGGTCCTTGTTTGGGGCTCAGTCTCTGGATTCAGAGAGTAAGGACCTTGTAGCCATCATAAGGGAACAGATGAGCAACACTCCACCGCCTTCTCTTTCACAGGTGGTCACAGTAATTAATGTTTGATTAGATCTTTCCAAATGAATGGCAAGAGCTAATTTGGTATGCCAAGGCTCTGAACAATCACCATGTGATGCTTCAGCCTTTTTAAATAAGCCAAAGAGACAGTTCTGTCTGGAGTGGAAACAAAGGCATTTGATCCCAGTCCATTTACCAGAGATGCCATCCTCTTCCCAGGATTTACACACTATTATGTAGCCTACCAGCTCATTCTCTCTTCACATTCTTAAATCCCTGTCCATATCCCTGTGCTCTTCTTTGTGTACTACATCCAATATATTCAGGTTAATACAGTTGCAAGTATGTTCTCGATGTTGTGGTGCATGTAATTGTTTTTGATTGGGTTTGACAATATGAAAACAGAAATCCATTCTCATCCAAACAAGCTGATTTTTGCAGATGTTTTCATTGGCAGGAATGATCATGGCAGCACTGAAAGAATCAGAAATACAACACAGAATAGTTTTTTTTTTTATTGCTTTGATCACAGGCTTGTGGATGTAGCTGTTCTGATCTGCCACTGTATAGACTGTTATTTAAGAATATTGCTGGGAATCTCCATTTTGTTCTTAAATTCTTTTGACACAGTGTATATTATTCTACTCAGAAGTGTAAGAAACATGTATTCCTTGATTTTAACGGCCAAACAGAAGATGACAGCTCTGAAACATACTATGTATCTATTATTTCGTCATGACTGTGCAACAGACGGGTACTGCTGCTTGAAAAGAAACATTATTTAACATTATTATTATTTTCAACCATTATGGACAAATCTGCAACTAACTAATACTTGCAGAAAGTATTGTGCCCTATATGCACTGTGCAAAGTGGAATGAGAGAGTGTGCGGTTGGAGTTTTGGATTTCACCTTAGAGTTCACCTTTCATGCAGACCAGGGTTGCAACCCTAATCTTTCCCTACCCATAACCCCATTTTAGTTGCTTAACTCTAATCCCATTTTCACCCTAATCTTTTGTCTACAGCCAAATTTTACCTAAATCTAACTATACAGTTTTCATGCACATATTTTGTAGAAAGCAAGAATTTTGAAAATGTTGGCATGGAAAATCATCCAGTACTGTCTGCCAATAGGATAGGGGGAAGATACAATAAAGACATATTACTACAACTTTAGATTAGCCCTCTTGAGGATTGTCCCCTTAATCAACTCCCCAACTGGAAGCACACTTAGACACACTGTATCTGACACTGCAGGGTTTGTAATATATACTGTACCTGAGCAAGATGACTGCCAGTCATCCCTTTGGGTGATCTTGTTGGTGCAATGGGAAACACTTTTTACTCGTCTTTCCGTAGAAAACAGCAGGAGCAGGGCAGAGGAGGCCTCCAAAGACGTTAAGTCTGACAGGCACGGTAAATCAGCTGTGCCAGGCCTTCTGCCTGAAGCATCATGCAGTGGCTTAATCCTGTGTGAATCAATGTGTAGAGGGCTGGGACTATGTCACACCTCCAGCAGCACTGAGTGGTATTAACTCCCTGGCGCTGGCTCTGTCAAGTTCCCACCCACTGATGTTCCTACTGGGACTGGCACTGGAATCAGCACAGCTACAGGGTCTGAGGTAGAGGAAGACAAAAAGAGAGAAGAAAAAAACACTGATATAAACATCTGATACAACAGCATAGTGACACTTCACACAATGACATTGATATTTCTTTCTCACTTGATGCATTGTTGATAGCTATCTTGCATCTCAGATGTGAGCAAAGGCAAAGGCAAAATGTCATTGTCTAGATGCAAAGAGCTGTAATAAAGATGCATGACCTGAAGGCAGCACCATTTCATTTATTTTCAGTACACTATCAGCACATGCTGGTCCAAAGGTATGACTTTGCTGTGATTTATAGTCTGTTCAACTGTTCTGTCTTATTCATTCTACTATTCATCTTAGCAGAGAGATCTTACAGAAAATTTCTGTGCATATAAATAAGGATTATTATGTTTCCCAAATTTAGACCTGCTGCAGCTATAGAGGGGAAGGGCAACGTCACTTAAGCATCATATTACCACAGGGCCTGGCTGTTGTTTGTGAATTTTACATAAAACTGCAAAGCTTACAGTGATGATTTGTCATTGACTGTGTCACATTTTGACAGTGATATCAAAGACAAGAGTGCAGTCCAAAAGTTGCCACTGTTTTTTGCTTTCCTATGGCACTCAATGATTACCTGTCATCCCTGCAGCCAAGTCTGTCCTGAGAGCTCATCCAGAGGAAACTCTGATTCTATTAACACCTTCGTTCCTTGTTTCCCATCCACCCACCATGCCTTCCTCAGTTGCCCAGCTCCACTCCCTTATTGACCTTCCCGGCCATGCTCCCGAAAACCAAGATCTCAGTGACCCAGACTTTATTTCCCAAGGCTTTTAAGTGCTTTGCCTAGCCATTCTATTGTGGCTCAAATGAGCTTGTCTCTGTTGCTGCACTTCTCCTCGGCTGGCTGGCAACTCACTAAATAAAAGCCAACAAATAGGATGGAAGAAAGGTGTTCCTGGTGGATGGTGCAAAATCAATTGCAAACATGTACTTTCAGGTAGGGACAAAGAACTAATTTAATCTTTATTCAATCTCAACTTTCGACTTCTATTACAGTCAAATGTGTGTTGGGCCTGTTACTGTTTTCGTACATCCTTTGGATTGTTGCATCTAGTGGACAATGTAATAATTGCTGCTGTGTATTTAATAAACAGAAAACTTAAATAAATAAATAAGAACCCAAAAAAATTGTTTGAGTAGGGGTTTTCTAGGTTTTTGCAGGCATGCTAAAAACTCCAAAACAAGATTTCTGAACATTAAAAAACAGTGCAAATTTTTATTCAAGCAAGCAGTTCTGTCAATGTCTGTCTGTTTGGCAGCAAATCTATCACTTTGGTCCAGATGGAAATAACTCAACTACTATTGGATGGATTGAAATGATTTTTTCTACAGGCATGTCATGTCACACTCAAGATGAATCGTGAAAACGTTGTAAATCCCTTAATTTTTCATTTAGTACAGTCATCAGGCTTTAATTGTATTTTTCCCGGATAATAAAGTTAACGACCAAATAACTGAAAAACCCTGTCTTTTGTAGTGATAAGGAAATGCTAACGTACTAAACTAAAATGGAACACATAGTAAACATGTTCATCATCTGAGTGTGGAAGCACGCTGATGTTAGCATTTAGCTTAAAACATCACTGTGCCTAAGTACAGCCTCACAGCCTCTAGCATAACTGTAGACTCTTGCTAAAAAAGCAGAGGTAATTTCAAGAGTATGTATTTCACAGGTCTGCCAACTTTTCATTATCAGGTATGAATTTGCTTTTGACTGCGTGAGAAAATGGACGTATGGCACGACAGTGTGTGAAAAGTGTCAGTTTCATGGGAGCTGGCAGCCCTGATTTCATCTTTAAAAGAGTAAATCAGTTTGCAAGGTCTGCAGCCTCTACAGGCCTGTCCTCTAGAGCTGTCTCCACTCCACAGAGTTTAACACAAAGACAGAAGTATCTTCAAACCTCTTTTGTGACAACAATCTGATCTAAACCTGCCTCATGCTTTTCGCCTTCCCTCAGTAGCTGGTTACATCACCGGGCTTGGCACTACCCCCAGTCTCACAGCCAAAAGCCCCTTTGACATGACTAAACAGCTTTCCCTTTTCATCACATGCATTAGTTTCCTTTAATATCCATCCCAGAGAGTGTATTTAGCCATGTGCCCTCTCTGTGGTGTCTAGTCCACCAGTTTTTACCATCTAACAGCATGGGGTTGTGTTTACCATGTTCACAAGAAGAGTCTATATATGAACATATTCACGACTGCTGAAGTGGAAATTTTCTCAGACCTCAGAGTTCACAAGTTGTGATGTATTATTGACATTTTCAGAAATAGTGGAGGCCATAGAAGTACATTTTTCGGTGAATGATAAGTGTAAGTGTATTTAAATTTTAGTTGTATAGGGTTTTCTTACTAATATGGCTTCTGCTTTTGCATTTCCTGAATTACTTTAACCACTCAATTACTAACAGAATTGTTAGCCTCGATGGCTTCTAGACACCTGTTGCTTAACAGTGGTCCTCTCGTGACTTAACCACAACTTAACCAGAAACTCAACACTGCAAGTTAATAAAGAGCGATTTTGAAACAATATCTCAACATTGCCCAGCTTGGATTTTTATGCTTCCAAAAAAACTGTTGAAATTTAAACCACAGCTGCTACCTGAATCATTTTGGGAGATCATTACCTAGATGCCTTGCCTATTTTAGCGTAGAACAGGTATATATGATGTTGTCAAATAATATTATAGAAATGTTTTGCTAATGTGGGTGGATATTTAACCCAGCCATCTCCTGAACTTTACCATCTGTCAAGTTATTTTTATCCATATGTTTTATTCAAAACATTAGTTTTAGTGCTACAGTAACATCTTGATTTGAATTATCATTCATAAAATCTGAATATGTCTCCAAAGAAACTCACTTTTTCATGAATACGCTTGGCAGCAGACTCAAACCCCTGTATCATAAAACACTTTCTACCCCTGTACCTCAGCAGACAAACATCAAACTCACCTACAATGCTTTGCCAATAATCTCATCACTACAACAAGCCATACATTTCCAGTGCTTCCAGAAATTGAAAATCACTTTTCCCAGACTGTTTAGATGTTGTATGTGGCTGTATCTGAAAGGGAGAGGTATCTCTGCTTTGCCAGCACCTCAAACAGTCCGGCAGCCCAAGCAGCTGCTCCTGAAGCCAGGGTTGTGAACTCAATCAGCTGCATGTTTATCGTTGTGGCACTGGACATACTATGGCTCCTTCTGCTAGCCGCCATGTGCTGTATGTGCAGTGGTATGGCTAGTTAAGCAAGCTGAAAGGGTCAGAGCATTGATAACAGCAGGAGAGAAATCTAACTCAACCATGCCCACCCAGACTCGCCACACAAAGATCAGATAGATGATATCATCCATCTACTCCTCACTATCTTCTTTTTTTTTCTTACAAAATTGGGGAGTTGGTTTTGGTTTGGTTTTAAAGTTTTTTTATTTAATATCTATATTTTGCAGTTTTCTTTTCCTCAATGTCTGTATTCCTATAAAATTGCTCTGGGTGACCCAGAGCAATTTTTTTTTAAATACAAGGTGAGAAATTGAATCATTGAATTAGTCGGCCTGGATGCACGCTTCTTTAGAAGATTGCTGAATTACTGATTCATTATAAAGCAAATGTGATCAGACAGGGTAAATTTGGAGAAAAAAAACAAAAAAAAACAAAATGTGGCACCAGAATGTTTAAAAATGGACAAGCTGCAGAGTCTCTTAAACAAATTAGCTGTGTCAAATACAATTACAGAGAGGAAATCTCTATTTCAGTACACTTAAGTATATTTTTCATTTGAGTCACAACTGGTCTTTATTCATCTGAATAACAATTTCCTGGGAAGTGATTAACATTTGATGAAAGGAAAAATCAGGCAAAACTGGAGCCTGCAGCTGTTTTAACATTCAAACTCCCCAACTGTGCTGCCCAAAATCAAATTTCTGATCCAGAATAAGAACCATTGCTCTGTGTGACTGATTGCAGCTCAGTCTAATGTTTATCAGAATCAATCAGGGAGAAGCACACAATCTAAAGGATGAATGAATGTATGTCCTTAAATGTTAACATTATGTCTAACAAAGACTCCCGTCATGCATTAAAGCTGCTTTAGGCATATGAAAGGTGTCTCATTTTATAGCTAAATATTCATGCACCATTTATTCATTCAAGTTTCCACGTTCAAAGCAAATCAATAGTCTTTGGAGTCAATTGACGCTAATTGATGTGATGCCTAAAACAAAGCCACAGAGCACTGTGTCGTTAACCACATAATTCTCACTCAATATTTTTCACACCATAAATATTTCATCAAATAGATGAAAAGGAATCTCAAAGAATGTCAAATTAGCGCAGAACAATAGCAGAACAAAGTCTGCAAAATGAGAAGCTTTTTTCTATTTATTGGTGTGAACATGGAAGATAAGAATAATACAAGGTTCCCAGGAAAAAAAAGTAGCAGCTTATGTTGCTTTAGGTGAGAGGACATCTCTCATCTCCCTTACCCAGAATGCTAATTGGTTATGTTTCAGGTAGTTCATCCTCAGTGAAAATAAAGTAAGTACACCCCCCTGAGATGCTGCGACAGCATGTGCAAAATAGAGCAAAAAGGATTTGGAGCAGAAACAGACACCAAAAACAAATGCGCCTGCTTTGTGAAGCGGAGCTTGGAAATTATTCCACAAAAGACAGAATGAGAGAAATAGAGAGCTTGAATGAGAAACAAACCATTCTTGAATAATCGGATTTGTTAGGCGTGGCTGTTCCACCTGGCCTCCCAGCCCCTACCTCCCTTCATTAAAAAAAGCTTATAATTAACGCAGCACTGGCTATAATCCTGGTCACTCTGGCTCCCTTTATTTAATTGATAGGAGTGTCTCGTGGGACCAAGATATGCAGGTGAGCGTGTCTGAGTCCCGAGTACCAAGAATCCAGAGGGAGTTGTTGCCCAGAGAGGGAGCAGTGTGAGCGAGGGGGTGGCGTGACGGCGTCAGGATTAATTTTGAGGAGGCCTGGTTGCTGAGGCAGGCTGATAACATGGGTCACCAGTTGCAGAGACACCTGAACCCTGAAGCCATGAGTATCCCTCTGGAAAATAACTGTTAATGCACTGAGAGCTGTGTGTATTTATCTGTATCTGTGTGTGTGTGTGTGTGTGTGTGTGTGTGTGTGTGTGTGTGTGTGTGTGTCTGTGTGTGTGTGTGTGTGTGTGTGTGTGTGTGTGTGTGTGTGTGTGTGTGTGTGTGTGCGTGTTTGTGTGTGTTTGTGTGTGTGTGTGTGTGTGTGTGAGTGTGTGTGTGTGTGTGTGTGTGTGTGTGTGGGCGGGGTAGAGAAGGGGTTGATACCTGCCTAGCCTGCAGAAGATGTCCGGAGATGGCTCAAACAAGCAAAAAGTCAATTATACACGGGGGGGAAAAATGTGGAGGAGAGTGGAACCATGGGTGAAATTAACAGCCTGGTTCTTGTGATAAGTGGTGATGATTTGAAGTCTGTTCCCTTTTCAAAGTGGTAATCTAGGGTGGTGTAAAAAATGTCAAAATGTTCCAGTGTCTTGGAGAAAGAAGAGATTGTTTGGTGTGTGAAATAGAAAGGAAACTGTAGTATTGTAGCTTGACAAAAGACACAATACCGTTGGAAGTCTGCCAACCTTAGTAGCTTGTTTTCTGTGTAAATCAACACAATAACAACAGCTCTTAATTTGTATGAATGGATCAGAGTACAATACACTGACCTATTCACTGCCCAATCTGTGCAGCAGTCCGCAATGACAGATATAAAATAAAACTACTGTATGACTTAATCCCCCTGTGCTACATCAAAGCAGGCTTTGCATAATAAACGTGTGCATTTTAGTCTTTAAAGCAGAATTGCATATTTTTAGATCAAGGCACAGGCGAGACATTGCAAAGACTGAACGGGCAAAAAACAGAGAGTCTGTCAACAAGGTCATAACATAAGGTCAGTCAGCATAAGGAAGGACACTGACAGGCATAAGTTTTAAAAGCTAAAGAAAATTGGACTTGGACACATACCTTGGGACTTAATATTCAAATATTACTTTGAAGATTCTAAGACAAGGCTTTAGTTCATGCATAAAGTCACCATTTTCAAATTTTGAGTCATCAAAAACATTATGATTATCTTTCCCGTTCTCTCAGTTCTAAATGTCAGAACATTGTGTTCACTTTGTTCAGTGACCTTTCCAAACCCATCAACACTGCCAGCAGCACTAATAACCCAGACACGCATAGCTATGTTTCCATCTCATACTGTGCTATCTACATATTTGAAACAATGAGCCAATTGCTTTGCAATGAACTGCTGTGTTTGTTAATGCGCTGAAAGACGTGTGTGGGTGTGACATTATCAATTCAAAACTGTGGGGTGGATTGAAAGAGAGGGTGCCACACATCAGGTTGCACTTCATTAGAGGTCTGCTATGTACCAACAGATCAAACATTTTCAACACCTGCCCGTAGGCATCCACAAATACACAGAATTTTTCATGTCATCAAACTCAAATTCCTGTTAACTATAAACCATGAACCAAAACAAAGGCATGCACTAATACACACACACACAAACTTTTGAAGTCTATTCTATGAAATAGGTAAGGTTTAGCTCCACTGTGTCAGAGCTCAAAGTTCATATTTTGAGGGGTGATGGGAAACAAGTTAGTGCTTTGTGCTTCAGGTAAGCACCAGTGTTGTGCCAAGAGATAAGGGCTCAGGACAATGGAGGAAGGCTGCCTGAGAGACCGGATGCTGAGTCTGTTGCAGCCATGGATGGAGAGGAGAGAAGACAAGAGGAGGCTTGTCATGTATTTGTTACTTGGAATTATGTTTCCATGTAGAGGAAACGCACTCAAACGGGTGACTTCCTGTATTGATTGACCGGTGTTCCAGAGATTAAACCTTAAAGAGGTGCTCTTTGAGCTGTAAACTAAATGATGACTATACTGTGATGAAACATATTTTTTATGCAATTTATGTGTGAATGAATTGAATTTGGATGTTTTCATGTGCACTTTAAGGCATTGCCTCTAATTTCATTGTACTACCTATATAATGACAATAAATTTGATTCTGATTCTGATGTCAATGTTGGTGTTAATATTGACATTGACATAAAAAATGTTTTTTAAATGTAAAAAGCATTTCATAGGTTAATAAGTTTAAGTATCTTGGGGTCTTATTCATAAGTGAGGGCAAGATGGAGAGTGAGATTGACAGGCAGATCGGTGCAGGATCAACAGTGATGAGGGTGCTGCACCTGACCGTCCTGGTGAAGAATTTACCAGTCAATCTACTTCAAACCCTCACCTATGGTCACAGGCTTTGGGTAGTGACTGAAAGAATGAGATCGGACACAAGTGGCTGAAATGAGTGTCTGGACTCAGCCTTCTAGATTGGGTCAGTGGTTCAGACATTTGGGGGAGGCTAGGAGTAGAGCCGCTGTTCCTTAGCATCGAAAGGAGCAAACTGAGGTGGTATGGGTACCTGGTCAGGATGCCTCCTGGACACCTCCCTTTAGAGGTGTTCCAGGCACGTCCAACTGGGAGGAGACCACGGGGCAGACCCAGAACATGCTGGAGGGATTACATATCTCTCCTGGCGGGGGAATGCCTCGGGATCCCCCAGGAGGAGCTGATGAGCATGGCTGTGGAGAGGGATGTCTGGGTTTCATGCTTGGCCTAATACCACCACGACCCGGCCACGGATAAGCGGCAGAATAATGGATAGATGGATGAATGGAGGTTAAAAACAGTTCAACCTGTCATCTGCTGTTTAAAATCAGCTCTGAAAAGGGAGACCAATGCTGACATAGAGTGGACCATTCTCTACATCATGAAATTTATATAAATGGTAGAATGTTAAAACACCCAGCTCCCTCAGCAACCACCCTTGAGTGAGAGTCTCTGAAACTGTGCAGCACACCTCTGCTCATTTTCAAATATATGCTGATTGAGACCGTTTTAGCTTCAGGAGCTAACAGCTGCACAGACCCGCTAGAAGAAATCTCTTCGTCTGTGAATATCCGCAGTACATCCAGTAACAGTTTGTTATTTTTTTCTCTGGTTCTTTCAAAAATGGAAACTTCTCAAGTACATCAGTACACGTTTGAGCAAGAATCAGATCCAAAATATGTGAGTTTAACGAGAAGGGAGTAGAAGTAACATTGCAAATGAAGCTTTCAGAGCAGACTTAAGCCCTGGCTGTTGACTTCCATGGAGCATTTACACGTGTGTTATCTTCAAGTTTTGTAATTTTGACCCCCCCTACATCGTTACGGTATAAAAATAACAGAAAATCACAAAAAGCATAATATCTACTTTAAGAATAAAAATTAAGAATAAATTCTTCATAAGGGCCCATTTGCTCTGTTTGTATGCATGCAATAGGCAGCAAATCTGGCCTTAATTATAGGGCAAAATGTTTGAACAGCTGAGCTAAATGAATTGTCTGTCAGGTGTTCAGCAAAGAAATACATTTATCATTTACAAATAATGTCTGACCCTGATCTGACAGGCAGCCATGTGCACTGCAAATAAGGCAGTGCTTGCCAATAAGATAACTGATGTCACTCACAAGTGTTGACACTACACAAGGCTGATGAGCAGGAAATGGAGATGATGGAATGCAATTTGTCATTCACTCCATGGGTGTTTATGTAGGGTGTAGCATGACAGATAATAAGTGCCTATTCTAGCATCGAGTAGACAGGCAATGTTTTGGCAGCAGCAATTTAGCGCTTCCCCAAGTGTGTGAACATTTGATAGGAATTGCCATCACTAATTACAGGCTTTAAAAGTATAAACAACAATTTAGGAAGGTGAAAATGTCCTGTGGCAGGGTTTTTTATAGTGGGAAAATTCAATATTCATGTTGACGATCATTCCAACCCAGCCTTTGAAAACCTATGTATCACTAATTCATTTGATGTTCTGGACCCAACACTGAACCGTGGCCACACACTTGATTTAGTATTTACATATGGTCTGAGTGAGAATTCTGTCATCTTAATTGATCTCTGTTTATCTGATCACTCTTTTATTATCTTTGACATCATTCTTCAGGCTGTCACTGCTGATTACAAACCACGCACTGTCGCATTTTTAATGAGAAACATTTTCCTCTATTTTCTCTGCCAGTGCCAGTGAGTTCATCTGATATTGATACCCTAGTAAATAAATGTAATTTTCTCCACTCTAGATACTGTGGCTCCTATAAAAGATGTAAAAAATTTAAGCCAGAGTCATCCGCAAGTTCAAGAGATACATTTTACTGTTTTTTAACAGTAAAATTTTAACTATCAGAGCCTCTGTTATTAAAGACACTAATGACCTTTTTAGACAGCACCATGGACGGCAAGCAGCCAAGCAGACATACTTATACATTTCTGTCTCTAAATTTTCTAAGATCGTAACTGGCAATAAAAGTTCCACCTCCCAACTATACACTGTCCTTACAGCCCTTTTTAAACAGGTCCTTGATAGTACTGCTAACTCCACTACGTATATTATTAATGTATGTCTGGAGAGTGAGTTATTCCCAACGCCCAGTGTCCTGTATACCTATATCCAGGGACGGACTGGGACTAAAAAACGGCCATGGACTTTCTTCCTAATAGGCCCACCACCCAGCCTACAAACAATCACTAACAGGGTTGTCCTGATATCTCCTCACAATATTATACCAAATATTATACCAATATTATACCAAACAAGGTATTTCTAGCAAGTACATTGCAGAACCAAGTAGCTAATTAATTGCACAATTCTGCTGTGATTAACTACTATCAATCTCTTCCTTATAATAATGAAGCTGTAAACAAACAAACCCCAGGATTGTAGTCTATATGTGAGGCTAATGGCGCTCATAGCCCACCACGCAAATGACAGAGAAACAAACATCACTCAGATGGAAGACAGAGAGATTTAACTCCCCAAACTTTTGGTTAAATGTGGAGCTTTATTAGCCCCGTTCCCCACTTGCTAGCATATCAACACTGATACCAATGAATGCTTTAGGTTTTCCAGTTTCATTCAACACCATGGTCTCCTATCTACCTGCAGACGTGAGCTCGCTTTAACGACGTCATGTCGCAGTCACCCCGCGATTAATTTTTAACGCGTTTATTTATTCATTTTTTCATATTAGCTTGACAGCAAGATGTATCACCTTAATTTTAACAGCACTAAACAGCATGGTATTTTTCATCATCATATTATACAAACCCCATGATTAAAGCTGACTATGTCCTTGCCTAAGAGAGGGGTCAATGGTAACTCAAATAAATGTAGCCTATTGTTTTGTGTCCCTGCCACTAACCTGTACCTCTGCTGTGACTGTCTGTCCCTCCTCATGACCAACCTGTAGATGCTCATCAGGTTCAACTGCCATCTGCTCCTCAACACTTTTGCTGGACGATTCAGTGCTTTGGCGGACTACATTACTGCTGCTGCTGCTGCTGCTGCTGGCAGTACTGCAGCCAAAAAGCTTTGTGCGCTTTTTACATTTTGATGCACTTCTTTGCTTTTAACTTTTCCCATCCATCTTCCTCCTTACCTTTTCTGCTTGCCATTATTACCGCAACTAATGATTCACTCTTCTTTGTTAGTTTTTCCTTCACTTGGCAAACAAATGATCTTATTAGCACCCCCTGCTGTTCGCTGTTAGTGTCGCTTTATCTGACATTTTGGTTGATGAACCATTTTTTAAAAAACATTTTTTTAGTCATAGGAATAACGAAAAAATACGTCAGTTTTTTACTTTGCCTTGACTATTGTAATGCTCTTTCCACAGGTCTCCTTAGAAATATTATTGAGAAGCTGCAACTTATCCAGAATTTATGTGCCAGGCTCCTGACTAAGACAAGGATGAGAAAGCATGCTGATAGTATCTTCTCTATTGGCTCCCAGTTTCTTTTAGAGCTGCAAAAATAAGAAATTTAAAGTGCTTTTACTTGTTTTTTAAAGCTCTTAATGGGTAAGGACCAGTCCACATCACATGCAGCTTGTCATGTTATTGTCCCAAGTGCTATTACAGGTTATCTGCTGCTGGTCTTTTAGAGGTTGGAAATCAGGCACATAAGAAAATTGGGAATGCTGCTTTTTTCAATAAATGAAGCAGCAATGTTAGTTCATGCAGTCATACACCCCAGCTGTAATCAGATGACAGCCGCTGATTGAATCAGCATACCTTATAATTCACACACCAATCACAGCCATTCTCACAACAAGGCGGACCCTTTAAACATGACTCCCACCTACACTGATCTTGCTACAACATTGCTCAAGCTGTTGCTGCTGGCAAAGCTTCCTTCCACCAAACAAGCCTCAACCTTTCTGGTTAAGGGTCAATCTGGAATTCATGTCTTGCTTTCGGCCAACTCGGCATAGGGTGTTTTGCATTGTGCTCCCTGTTCTAAACTCAGCATGCTGCTGGCTAATCCAGGGAGTGAAGCCTTCAGCGCCAAGCTAAACTGTATTTCCATCTGTCACAATAAATGGTTAAATCTTTGACGAGAGTGCTCCTGACTGAGTGACATTTTCTACCAAGACATATCAGAGTGGTCAATTCAATAGCTAGCTTTAAAAAACAGCTAAAAACACATTTGTGTACCCTGGCATTTAATCAGCTCTCCTCATTACTGTAGCCTAACCCATCCTTTGTGTTCATGATCTTTTATTGTCATACCACTAGTATAAAGCCAAATTTGTATTTATTTATTTGAATCTCTTATTATTTTGTTCATGTTGTTTTTCTGCTTGCGTTACTGTGTGGTTCTGTTGCTTCTCCCGTTTGTACTGTGTCGTGTCATATGTGTTTTTAATCATTTCTCTTGCATTCAATTTGTGTTAATCACTTAGCCTGCACTAAATAAAACAAATGAATAAAATAAACCCACCACTTTTTAACCATTTTAATTCCTCTCACCAACAATGCTCTAACTTCTTATGTATTTTGACTGACAGAAGGGTATTTTCTTCTCAGATATTTATTGCCTTGATTGTTTCACCCTTAGCTATTTCATGGCAGTTCCAGTCAGAAGTCTGATGGACATTATATAGGACTCGAAACCCTTCTCAAATCCAGCTGACATCACACTTTCCAAATTTTTATCGAAAGTTTGGGTTGGGTTGTTGTATCCTGTCTTTTAAACATAGTGCGAATGCTTCTCTTTCCAACAGCTGCCTTCCCTGCTTCAAGACTGCCTGTGTCAAACCATGTCCTCAAAAAACCCTGACCTTTTTCCTTCCTTAGCCAACCTACAGACTGGTTTGCAAACACTCTTTTAATGTGCAAATCATAGAAAAAAAGCTTCATTACAGCTTCTGGAAGCCTTGTCAGATGATTTCAGTCAGGTTGTAAATAAGTGTCAAATGTTGATTTAAGCACTGCCTTTGATACAGTAGATCATTGACTCTGAATAATAATAATACTTATAATAATAATAATAGTAATAAAAAAGCAAAGCAAGTCTAAAATAGTGATTTTTATTTTAAGTGGCTTAAAAGAAGACACTGTTTTAGCTTCCCTGATCTCCTCTGGCAGGTAATTCCACAACTGAGGGGCCTGAACAAAAAAGGCCCTGTCACTGATAAACAGACTAAAGCAGTGGGTTGGTATATGTGACAAAGCCTTTCTGGGTTTTTTTTTCTTTTTTTGTGTGTATATTGTTCCACTTTCATTTGTGTTGTTCTCCCTTTAAAAATCTGTGTCCTTAGACAAGGACCTACTGGCTGTTCTCAAAACCAGACCTTAGGACTAAGAAAACCTTTTCTGTAGGGCATCCTGGTTCAGCAATGACTTAAAGATCTCAGGCTCACAAATTCACCATCTTTTAAATCACTTCTAAAAAACTAATTTTTACCAGTAATTTTACGTCTCATATGCTTAATATTGTATTACTTTATACTATGTACATTTTATGGTTTAATTGTCATTTATGTATGGTATGTTGTCCATGAAGGGCACTGGGAGGCCACCCCTCTGTAATTTCAATTATACATTTTAATGAAAAATTGTTTGTGTATGTGTGTTTGTGTGTACATGCAACATGCCCTGATTGGTTGACACTGCACTCCAAAAATAACTGGATCTGGGGCGGAACATTTTATGCCCAAGAGATGTTGCCAGACTGGGGGATTTTCCACCCGCTGCTTCCTTATTAGATAACAATTACCTTCTGAAGGCAGGAAAAATGTACACGAATCACTGTGGTACTATGGTGCTAATTGTGAGGTGAAAGCAGTTGGTAAGTGGCCAATAAAAGATACTTTTTTAAACTTTTAGAAACCTAGCTGCTAGATACCAGCAGCTGGCTCTCTGCTACACTGTATAGTGCGCCAAATTATTTTTCCCAGGATGGCGAAGTCATGTGCTGCCCTACTCTACCTCTGTTTGGCTAGTACTGGTTGCCTTTGTCGGTAGGTGGTTAGTTAGGTTTAGGTATGATGAGTGAGATTGGTTAGAGTAAGAGTGAGAATACCAGGGTGAGTCAATCAGAGACAGAGTAGGGCTGGTCAGGACATCGCCATTCTGGGAAAAAAAAAATCGGCTGATGGCCAAAATACAATTACCTAGGGCCATAGCCCCACCTAGTGGAAAAGTCATGTTTGTTTTATATTAAGCGCCTTGTAATGTTGGTTTTGAGAAGTGCAATACAAATAAACTTTGTTATTTTTATAATGGAATCATAATGGTTGACAGAGGCAAGGTGCACTCTCAAATGATAGCAGCATGTACATTAAAACTAACTAACTTTGTGTCCTGATTTTCATCTGCAAGTATATAATACGGTTGTGACTGCGAACATGCTTTTGCTATTTTTGCTTCAGGACTCTGGAGGATTTTTGTGTGATTTGTACAGTTTCTGTTCATATTGTTTTATACATCCTTGTCTGTCTGTTCTATCTTGCTGAGTGCTGTAAAAGTTTTAATGTTAAAGCCAATGTGGAAGTGCTTTAAACTGCATGTTTATGTAACATTTCTGTATTATTTTATTCTTTGCAGAGTAACTATAGTGTATTCTGTATACTGTATGTCTGTGCTTCCTATTTTCTTATAACTTTTCCCACCCATAAAAACGATAATAAAAATTGTCCAGCCAGTCATCCAGAACATTGTCAATGTAAAATGGTCTGCTGTGCAAAAATGGTTGGGGACCCCCTTTCTATTCCAGTATAATGCTTATTGCGAGTCCAACCAGGCTTCCTCTCCCAAAGATGACTATGAGCCGGCCAGTAAAATCCATGTTTATCATCTATATTATATCATCACTATTCACCATAATTACTATAATCCTTTGTAACTTTAAGTTAGAACACATCTAAAATGTTTAACATTGTCTTATTGAACATTATCTTTGAAAATCTTTGACTGTACAATATTAAACAAGGGATTCATATTCTAGCAGGCAATGGATAACACATAATGTGATCTGCTCTTCTACTAAACTCATCTTTCTGGATGGCATTTAAGGCATTTTCAAAATATGGGATGCAGTGCTTTAATAGACAACTTCCACTAGAAAATCGTTGTTGCTTGGCTGCCTAAATACAACTTCCATCAACCATTACCTTCTGCATACTCCATTGTCACAGAGAACTCATACTGCACGCTAAACTGATGAAAACTCTAACAGGAAAGGACACTCTCCAAGTGAAAATTTTGCAGCTACTATGGCATTAGAAGATGAAGATACAACTTACAGCAAGCACAAGGACAGCACTGTTGTGCTTGTCCTGATATAAGTAGTATACAAAAAAATAATTTAGCTCAGAATATAAACAGAGTATTCCAATGCTATGTCTCAGTTTTTCAGAAAGATTGATGGCAAAAAATATTATATAGAAAATATATTTTGTAGCTGAGCATGGAAGTGGTTTCTGCTCTCTGTATTCATTCTTGCCCCAGTCACAATGTGTGATATGCGAGGGTTTGACAGACAGCTGTCAGCCATATTGTGTTTAGAACTGGGTAATAGAAAATTTGTTTCTTTCATTCAAAGTGAAAAGTGGTTTGATGCAAATAAATGATGTCTATAGATATAGCCTGAATAAAAATGTTAACTTGGCAGCTGCTTAAGACAATTATAAAGTACAAAGAGCCAGCACTTGTTTGTTTTTCAAGGATAGAAAAGAAAAACTTAGTGGCAGGACCCAGTGGGATACTATACTGCTCCTGAACTGGAAGCTTTCCAGTCACATTGACAGAATAACCAGCTTCTTTTATCCTCTTAAAGTTGTATTCATGAATAAAAAAATGGTTGCACACATAAAATATCTGGTTACATCACCTATATTGTGTTCATGATGCTTTAAAAATTCACAAATCTACAGATCGTGTAATAAAAGGAGTGCTAACAACAACAGATTTCAAAAAGGTCAGTTTTCTTACTTTAAGCTCTTCTGCTTGTGGCCTACTTTTACTCAACATGCTGCAGTTTAACACAAATTATGTGCCTGGGATGTCATTAGTATCAGTGCATTTTGACAGCTAAATGGAGAAATAAGAAGATTTCCTTTTAACTATAACAAGCATAGAGCACAACAACTTTGTTCCTTTGTCCATGCAATATAACAACATGGTTAAAAGATATTGTATACTTGAGATACTGTTTTCTGTAATGTATGCTTTAATGTTTTGCCAGTGTGGCAGTTAAAACCAAATCCCTGTCAGAGAAAATAAAGAGCTTCACCTCACTCCACCTGATAGATAGTAGGATTTAGGAAAGCGTACACCAATTCAATGCTTTGTCGGTCTGTATTTCATGTTACAAAAATAGGACCTATTGTATTTCTTGTCTTTATTTGGTGTAGAGAATGTTGCAAAGTGAATAAGACACAGAAGGAAAGGTTTTCTTTCTAAACCAGTTAG
Source organism: Scomber scombrus (assembly GCF_963691925.1). NCBI lineage: Eukaryota > Metazoa > Chordata > Actinopteri > Scombriformes > Scombridae > Scomber > Scomber scombrus. Next base: position 20,368,801 of record NC_084982.1, on the reverse strand, counting down.
TCTGCCACACAGCTGAGTTAGAGAATATCTCAGAAAATCAAACTTTTGTGGGTGGAAAACATGCAAAAATGGAGTATTAGTAGGGCCAAGTTTTAATACCATGCTGGTAGACTGTAAATGTTTAAAAATGTTTTCACATAAGCGATTGAATCCTGATTAGGAAATGCAACTTTAAAATGACCTTTAATTCTTCATTTTACTTGATGAATATGTCAGTATTGATTTAATAAGTTATTAAGATGCTGTAGCAGTGGAAAATTGTATAGGCTATCATCCTCTGGTTGCACTCATTATGCCATACAAGGACTTTAATAATTGATTATGTATTAGCAACAGCTTAACCTTAATTTAAGACATTCTGCATCAATAAGCCAGATCATTTTTTAAATTAGATGGGTTTCTTATATAAGTCTAGAGACTTTTTTCACTGTGTTGTGTTACTGGATCATATCTCTAAGACGAGCGAAAGGATTCGTACCTCATTTGGACTAGTTTTCTTCCATGGATCCGATGCAGATGTTAACACTGTATATATTATATCCAAAGGAAAGACAGAAAAGACATTTTTGACACATAATAAAACTGAAATGTCTAATCTGTACAGTACTTATAGAAGTGATACGCTGTGTATCACTTCTATAAGTTACTTTGATGTTTTAAAAACAAAGGAGGACAATTGGGCGACTATACTTTCTATTGTTTTAGTAGTAACATTTACTCACAAGAGGGAACCTTGTTTCTTATAAATATAAATAGGGGAAATATTTTGATATTTTGTTTTTCCATGGGTTGCTCGTGTTGCCAATTCTCATATTTTGGATTGGATCAAACATACTCAAACATACAGATGGATTTGAGAAGCTGACATTTCAAGTAAAGAAAAAGAGAACTTAATGAAAGTCTTGTTTATATAGCCTCTGGAGATGGTGGATGTCTGCCGAGGGGCGGCTTCTGAGTGCTGGCCAATCACAAAAGAGTGGGCTCCTCAGGAGACTGAACGGAGGGACTGCATCAAGGGTCAGTATAAGATGACTAAGGAGTTTTTAAATCTGTAAATCATGCAAAGATATTCCATTAGAGCCCCAGATTAAAAATATATATCTGGAAATGTGCATAATATGGCCCCTATAACCTGACTTTTAGTCTCATTAAAAGGAAAAGGTTTTCAACATGACTTATGTCAATCTTCAAGGTACAACTCTTTATTCTTTGACGAAGAGAGCCAAAAGATCAATGGCAAAAGACAACTTACAGGTTACAAAGTTAACATGCGTTTGTGAACTGGGCCGTAACTGAGTGTCCCTTCTTGGAGTCATGTTAAAACTGAAAATGCTGCAGACTTGGAAATGACAACCCGCTCCAGATGCAGCAGCACAGCATGAGCTGGGACTTAATTCTATACATACAAACAGAAACTACATCTCTCATTCGACTCAGACCAGGGCACACCACTACACAATAAATCTTTCAGAGCTCCTGCTTTACAGTGAAACCCAGAATTCAAAGGCCCTTTCATAAAAGCAACTCATTGTGGTACAGAGATGCTCCTAATGCCAGCAAGACGAGAATGAATCAGTTACAGCTAACCAAACAATGCCTGCAAAAGATTCAAGATTCAAGAGATTTTATATGTCACCTATGCATACAAATGCGTGTAATGAAATGTAATTGCGTCATAGGCAGTGCACAATGCAAGTACAAGAAATTATGTAAGGTTAGTCGGTTTACTGGCCAGCGTGGATAAGACAGTGGTGGTGACAACTGAGCTAAACATCTATGAACAGCAATATAACATAGTATCTTCCCCTATTGACACAGTGGGAAAGTGTGGTGTGCAGTGCCTGGGAGATGGCATCAGGAGCAGATATAGTCCTTTACTAACCTCTCAAAGCACTTCATGGTTACTCAGGTGAGGACAACTAGGAGATGGTCAGTCAGTTTTTGGGGGAGGGACAATAGTGGACCACTTGAATCATGTGGGGACCACAGAATGGGCCGCAGAGAGCTTAAAGATGGTTGTGAACACTGGAGCCAAAACATCAGAGCAGGACTTGAGAACGCACCCAGAGATGCCATCTGAACCAGCATCTCTTTTGACCCCCTTCACTGCCCCAGTAGCTGTACCATGTTCAATAATAATATGATTCTCTGACTCATAAAACAGACTCTCTGATCTCATGCCAATGAGCCATGATATAGTTTTGAAACCTCAAGCATAAGTGGAGCTTAGAGGATAATGCATGGTGTTTTCATCTGTGAGGACCAAGATGAATGGCTATATGCTATTTATATTCCTTATTCAGAAGTATACCCATATTTTTACATGTATATGAGTCTGTAGATGAAATAATTAATATGTGACACACACGTACTGTGTATGCAGCACTGAGTACCAGCACTACTAGCAGTTTGTCTACTGGACTAGATTTTGTTGTGTTCTCAAGCTCATAAGGTAAGATATAAGTTTGGTTTTACCTGGTTTGCAATACAGACCTCTAATAACATGTAGCAGCCAAATAATCTAGTAACATTGTTATTGTTTACCAATGAGGCACTATAAATTTAAAATTTAATTATCTTAAACAGCACTATGGGGAGGGCCTAAGATGGCCACAATCAAGTTTTAGGGCAATAGTCATGAACACTACATCAGACATGTAGCCCACTAATTGGCTAATCATTCAAGCATATCTCACTTGATCTGAAAACATATGATATTAATTAGACTTTAGTGTTTAATGTGTTTTAACTTAATTTAATTTGATTGGAAATTTCCTTTTTTCATAATTAATCATCCTCCTGTAATACAATGATAACATTTACTGTTGTTTATAGCTGATAACCTATAGATAGCCTTATTTCATCCTGGAATAAATTCTCACCAGAATATTCCTCAAAGTGGTCTGAGGTCAAAGCTTCCAGTATAGATCAAATCAAAATGAAGGAGTCTTAAATTATATATAATGATTAAAAACTTAACCTTAAATATTCATTCATTCATTTGATCTTATCGGAAAACATTTTGCAAATAGAGTTTTAATGTTTTTGCAGTTTTGTGATCTTGTAAAAATCATTTTTCGCTTAAAATGTTTTGCGGGTTTAGACATTATATTATAGCATGGGAATTTAATCCACTATGAAATTCTTGCATTTCTTAGCCTCCACCAAGCATTTGGCCTTGTTTCCCCTCCTGACAAGTGGTTTAGAAACTGTATGTGACTTCTGAAACTACTACAAGACAGCCAACAGTTACATTGTGACTTCATGTAAGGTAAAAATGACAAACCCAACCTTATATCTCCAACAAAATACTGTTATAAATTCCTTGTTAGTTATTATGTAGTAGTTGAAAACACACAACACAACACCTCTGTTGAGAATACTAGCATGGTGGCTTTGTTTGTTTGCCCATATAGCTGCTTGTTGTATCAGAGCTGGCTCACATCCTCTTCACATATCTTGAGTGCGGCCAAGTGTCAAGGAGGAGGGAGAAGGGTTGACACAAGTGTAATGGGGTTGTTGTTGTTGTTGTTGTTGTTGTTGTTGTTGTTGTTGTTGTTAGACTGGAGTAGGTTAGGGTGTGATTTTGTCCATCTCAAACCTGTAGCATAAGACATTCAAGTCATTAGCCAGGTCTTTGTTTGCCTCAACAGGGGCAAACATCTTTAGTTTGTGATGTCTTACAGGCCTTCCCAAACTGATGCAGGAGCATTGGCTGAAAACATGTTTTTCCAGCTTTTCAATGTAGTTTCTTTTATCCACTCTGATCTCCTTTGTCAGTGAGTTTCAGGCCTGCTTGTACAGCACGCAAGCCCTACTTTTGTATTCATCCTCCTTGGCCTGATGAAGTTGTTTAAGTCTGGCTGTGAACCATGGCTTATTATTGTTGTATGTGCCGTAGTTCTTGGTTGGCACACACATTTTTGCTAAAGTCGATACAGTATCAGTCAGTTCGTAGAGGTTGCCAGTTGTTGACTACAAGTTTTGCAGATTTTAGTTTCTGCCTGTAGGCTGGAATAAAATGAACCAAGCAGTGATCAGAGTGCCCTAAAACTGCCCGAGGATCAGAGTGATATGTGTCTTTGAGGATTGTGTAGCAGTGGTCCAGTGAATCATTGCTGTGTTTACTTAGCACTGTGACATCTGTACACCAAGATTCATTATTGTAATATGATACTCATATTGTGTATTATTTCAACAGCGGAAACCATTTATAGTTGCCATAGTTACAGTGATCAACTGCTTATCAAAAACTGGATTTACTTATAGTAATCATGTAGTCCACTCAGTCTTGGTCTTTTCACAGAATAGCAAGATGCCTGTTACAGATGAGGGCATTATTGTGAGACTGCTGTGCAATGCAATCCACATTTTAAAGACTGGTCTGCTGCATGTGGGTTTTGACCTTTTACATTACTTTGCAAAAGAAGTGAACTTGATTTTGGACAAAACCATGATCCAGGCATCAATAGACAAGTTTGTGAAATGTTTTTCGAGGCATTCCAGTTGACATAATTGAAACAGCATTTCATAAAGCTAAAAAACAGTCAATAAAATTCTGTAATTAACAAAGCTGTCTGTTTCATGACTTCATAGTTATTTAATAAATGTACAAATGTCAATAGATGACAATCTGCATGAGAAATTAAAAAAAAGAAAAAAAATGGCTATGATAATCTTCTGCTTACAGTGATCAATTTGACCCAGGCAGTTGTGATCACTGTAAGCGGTTTGCTCTGTACATATTTATATTTATACTTAGAAGAAACCATCTTTAGGTGATGGTAGTCCAGCAAGCCAAGACTTCATCTGTACAACTCCCACTGGATGTATGCAAAGAGCTAAAATGTCATTCTCCCAAATCAATGCCATTTGCATGTTGTGACCTTTCAAGACTAAACTTATACAACATTTTATTTTTCAGCACTGTACCTAATAACACAAATTGTAAACTATTCAAATACATTAAAATTGTCTTAAAAATGCCTTCAAAATGTGTAAAGGAGGAATAGGGGGCAGGGGACTTCCAGTGCATGGAAACTGTCAGGCAGCAGGCTAGAAGATAACTGGGATCTGACTGAGTACAGCAATTGTGGGCGGCTGGTACTATAGAGCTACCACATAAAGACAGGTATTTACAACAACCAGTACCCAGTTGGAAGTCAGATCTGTCAGTGTCAACACAGTGAGACATACTAGCAACACTGGACACCATTACACAGGCATGCTGTGGTAATTAAGCCTTGTATGCAATGAATTGTACTTGCTTTTAAATAAACATGATTTACAAAAATGCAATAAAACCTGACAATGTAGTGTAACCTGTGTGTAAAGAGAACGGTTTGACTGACACGCAAAACCTCTATCAGCCTGATATCAGTCTAACCCCTGAGACGAGTTGAAAAGTTTCTAGGTGGGTTGTGTATAGGTTCTGACAGGGGCTGTGCATCAGCAGAGCACTCTGTCTGACCTTCCCTGCTGTTGAGCCCATTACGCTTCAATTAACGACAGCGGCCTGCTGAGAGCAGAAGGAACAGCTGCTGGGCTCGCATGGTGGTAATTCAATGAGAGTCTCAGACAGGGGGACACAAAACTTGATCCACCAATCAGACACACCTATGCACAAGGGGATACAAATTTACCCTGCTGCATTGGTCCCCGAGACGGAGGAGCGAGAACAGTGACCTGGACACCATGAGGCTTTCACAGTATGCGAGTGCTAGTTGGAAATATTGCTGAGGTTCACCATATGGGTAATTTAATTTCACGTGCAACAAAAAATCCGATTACTGGCAAATGGATACTCAAAATTTATGTTTAAGCACTCCAGAGATTCTTTTCAATTATGTTTTAAGAATAATTTTAGTGGGAGAATATGATCGCGTCTTCCAAATGAGCTGTCTCCTGCAATGTCTTCTTTTAGCCTGATAATATTATTGTCAGAAATCCTACATCGTAATGCTTAAGACACACAGAAGATAACTTCATGCAATTAAGGCCGATTCTTTGCGTGGTTAGATTCTATTTAAAAAAATGTCATTTACAACTGCTTATACGATGTAAAGTCCATTTCAAATGACTAAATACACTTCCTGTTTCTATAATACCGCAGCAGAAATGATATGCGGGCCTCATCTGTAGTCTCTATTTTAAGAAATGTGCTGTGCGTAAAGACAATACAATCCAACAGCTTCCCTAAAATAGTGCCAAGACAATGAACTGCAACTACTCTGCAAAAGTGTTTAAAAACAGATAACTAGAGCAAGGATTTCTTTTAAGTAATCAACACAAAAGACAGGAAAATCACACAAGGCTTTTTACGCCATCAACTTTCAGCGAAGGGTCACCTTGAAACTTTGTTCTTATGATGCAAAGCAACACCAAATCCTGACAACGCAATTAACATGAAAAATGTGAAACAATATGTTTGTGTAGACAAGGTTTCCCCAAGTCCCCTAACAATGCCCACACCTTATCTGTAACTTCACCAGGAGTCTTAGAGAGTGTAATTACACCAGGACCCGCCAGCCTGGGACAGTGCTCGTTGGCCTGATTGGATCTCACCTTGACTTGACCTATTCGGCCTAGGGTGACGGAAACAACTCTCTACATCTCGACGAGGAACAATGCATTAGTTAATCAACTGATAAAAACTCCAGATAAAAGTGCCCTGATCCTATTAGAGCTGGAAATAACTCTCCACTTTCTGCTGGCAGTTTTACTGTTGCAAAGGATGTAGTGTAGCATCCTGTAGAGTGTGTGCCATTTTCAAGGTGCAGTTAATGAGCAACTTCTTTTGAATGCTGACTCAGCAGAACTTGTTCAGAGGACACATGGATGTAGAAATTACACTTTGTTTTCTTATAAGTCAACTGGTCAACTGAGGAAAATATAGTTAAAGTATGTTAGCTATGGAATAAATTGAAGGGACTATTACTCAGTTATGTTTTAGATGTACACCATGAATCCTGAACAAACTAAATTGTTTGTTTGTACTTCTTTTACCTTTCACATTTCCCTGAGCTATCGCACTGTACCAGAAGGGAAGAAGGTGCTAGGTGCAAATAACAGTGTAAATGAAAATATATCAAGCATCCCCACACGTATCCTAAGTGCAAACAAGCAGAGCAGAGCCTTGACAGAGCTGCTGTGCAACAAAATGCTTAGACAATATATTGGGTTATTGCAATTGAATTAAGTGAGTGAATGCTTTAATTTATTTCTATTGTCACTATTTGAATGAAAAAAAAAAGTTTTTTTAAACAACAAATCAGTAAAACCCTCAGACAGTTGCCAAATTCCCAACCCCTAAAGGCCCCAAACAGGCTTGAAGCTTTTTGCAACAAATTATATGGTTAAAAATGTTGAAATGTTTGTAATGGCATTAATGAACATGTTGAGACAGTGATCTATGGCAACTTTAAGGCCTACTGTATTAAAGACAAAGAAGGGAGTTGTAAATGAAAGACAGAAAACTAAATTTTCACTGCGAATATTTTTTGTCATAAGCTGTCAGTGTTCAGTGCAGGACCTCTTAGAAGGTATGAACCACAAACAATTAATTTCAGGAAAATAGCATCATCCTGCCACTGTTAGCAGAAGGGATCTTGTTAGAATGATACAGGTGAATGACTTCCAAGGGATTTTCTAACATGTGACTCATGGAACAGTCTACATTGCGGGGATGAGACTGTCTTTGTCTCTCTGAATCGTAATGTTTACTCAGACCTTTGGTAGCAGAGAATTAAGGCAGCTCTTTCACAACTGTCACATTTGAATAAACAAATCCAAAACAGGAAATGGAGTCTTGGATCAACACACTAACCAAAAACTGCTGTACTGAATAATGCATTCCTCATAACAACAATGTGCCGCAAAGACATGTGAGGCTGAGTATCGGAGGGTACTGCCTGCTGTGAAATAAATGATAATTGAAAAACTTGACAAGTAACACCGCTCTCAATCTCCCAGAAACACATCAGAAATGCAGAAATTGCAGACTGTTTACAGACAACAGTAAAAATGGGATATTGCAGAAGTTTAGAGTATACCCACTAGCATTATAGCTATTGTAATAATAGTAATAATATGTACGATTTATACAGTCACAAGGCATTTTTACCAAAGTAGTACTTCACATACAGAAAAACTGGTAAAAGGCAGTAAAATAAAAACTCACAAAAACACACATTAACATGATAAATATATTGTTTGTGAAAATAAAACATGGCTGCAAAAGTAAACACCAATTTTACAACAGGAGTCTTTTGTTTTATAGAGGACATTGAAGTTGCTTGGCTGATCTTCACCGAGATGCTACTCGAGAAATTCAGTCCCTGACAGCTAATGCCCTGCTCTCAGCAGACCTCATAGTGTACTGGAAATGTCTGGATTTTGTGAGTAACATTTAAGATTAAGGGTTTTAAAAACTGAAAGCGGTTAGTAGATCTCTGGAGAATTAAAAGCTACAGGTATCAACGGCCCTGTTTACACCTGGTATTAATATGCCTCTCAGGTGATTCGATGACAAGTGGACAACTGAGACACATTGCTGTTCACACCTGTCACTGTTATGCGTCTTGAGCTGACCACTTGTGTCCAGATTCCGGTACTGCCTACGTTACTTCTGCTGGAAGATCAAAGGGCACAGCACACAATTATTACATCAGTCAGAACTAAGAAAAATGTTTCAACTACTATACATGTGCAGGCTATTTCATCTGTGCTCATCTCCATTTTTTCAACCATTGTCACGCTTTTACCAAAACAACCGCCACTTCCTGTTTTGATGACGTATTTTCCCATTACATCCTTGCCGGGGACGCATCAGGGCTCATTGGATCACAATCCATCTTGGAAGGTTGTTTAGACTTGTATTTACTGCTGTCAACTTGTGATTGGCTCACTTGAGACACATGTTAATGCCAGGTGTAAACAGGGCTGGCTGGAGACACAGGCATTATTAACATGGTATTCAGATCCAATCAAGCAATGTTCGGCGTACCCTTGTAGGTTGTGCTAAGGTCCGAGGTTGGGGTATTTATTTGCAACGGCTGTGAAACAATTAGAAAAAACCCTTTTATTCCTCTCATTCACCAGCTTTATTGCTGCTGCCACTTTCTTCATTAACTCTCTAGCTTGCTTGAGCTCTGCTGCTGTCCTTTTTCTCTTGTCTATTGTAAAATGAGTCTGGAAGCCGTCAGTGAAGCCTAACTTTACTTTTAAGGTTACCATACTAAGAAAAATAGGGTTGTACAGCTCTGACCGGTCTAACCGTCAGTTGTGATTGGCCACCGCAGCGTGACGTTGGGTTGCGCTTCTCCATAAGTAAGCACCTCTGCAGCCCCCAATCCAATAGCCTAAATACACTACCCCCATTCAAATGAGTGGGAAGACTGGAGTTTTCACAATAACACTTGATTTGGTGTGAATTAAGCCTGAGGGTTGTTTGTGATCCTCCTCAGCTGCTTTGTTACGTTGCTACAATGTTTAGTGAAGATTAAATAAAATTCAAAAATCACCCAAAGCTATAATTGCATTGTTTTTTGTACAAAACCAGTGCAACTGTAGCATGCTATGTTTCCTATTTATTTTGGAAGTAAAGATCATCTCAATGGTTTTAACAGTGTTTTATGTGAGGAAATTCAAAGACTATGTCAGTTTGACATGTGTGATAACAGCAGTAAAAAAGCAATATTTTGGTTGCAAATTGCTTCGGCTGCATGTACGGTAGAATGATAACAATAAAGGATCAAGACTAGAGTCCTGGAGAATCACAGTAATTGTTGCTCTGCTAGAGGAGGTGTTCACTACTTACACAGTAAATCTCATACAAAGGTCAGGTAAACAAATATACCCGTGGCAAATTCGCCCACCCAAGACATCTTTGACTTTTACCATTTATCTTCCACCCATAAATGAGATTTAGAGTCAAAGGAGATGGTGTGTCACTTAGAGAGTTTTTAGCAGTATTTATCAAGTGAATTATCTTAACTTCTACAGGAAAAACTGGCATTAAATATTGTGCAGACATTCACAGTTCCCAGATGATGCATCCTAATGACTTTGGTGTTTTCCTCTGGCATCACCATGATGTTGGCAATTGTGGCTTTAAGGTAAATGTCCTAATAAGTATCGCCTGGATTTCTATTCAGTTTGGTACAGACATTTATGTTCCCCACAAGATGATAATAATGATCCGTGACTTTTGATCCAGTGCCATTATCAGGTCAAAATTTGAATTTGTCCAAATGTTTTGGTTTATGACCAAAACTAATGACATTCCCAACATACTTTGTGTTTAGTGTCATTAAGCTAAACTAAAATTAAGTGAACATACTGCAAAATATCAGCATGCCTGCATTAGCATAGTGTTTTCCTTTTTAAAAAGAGTTTTATTTAATTTCACATAATTATAATTTACAAAAACAGAAAGTTACATTAACAAAACCCTGTCTGATGCATGGAGCCCTACACTGAGCAACTGTGAGCTGTTGGAACTTAGTGGTGCAAACCGGCATATCTTACACAATCAGTTGACTTATCATCTTGAGCTATCAAATTATTACAGATTTTTATCAATTAATCAAGTTCATAGATTGTAGTTTTCATCACAAATAGCTATATGTTTGTGTGAGGGAGTTCTGATTGGGTTAAACATTAACACAGCCGTTTGAACCACATATTTTATAAGTGCAATGGTTAATGATTTTTCATTCATGCATGTGGCATTTATGATCCCAACAGCTGTATCTAATATTTAGACCTCTAATCTGATCAGATTAATTTGAATTTGGAAGGTCTGTAAGGTCAGTTAGCTCTTCAGCTAAACACATTTTTCAATAAGTTGTTTGCAGCTGTATATTAGTCAACCAGTGCATGCCACAGGGCTTCAGAATTAATGTTTAACCAAAGAACCTTTTTTTTCCCCCATAAAGAATTCAGCTTGTTTAACTGTCAGTATCTGATTTCTGCTTCCAGTGCAGTTCATGAAAAAAAAACATTGATGGGCCTGAGCTGACTACAAACAGTTCAGATCTGCATACAGAGGCCATGCAAAGCTACTCATACCACTGGACTATAGTTTATATTAAAAATTATCATTAACAATAAATGTTTCCATTAAGTACTAATGTAAATAGCAGAACACTCCCCCATTTCCCTATTGTAATCCTGAGCTACATAAATATACATTAAAGAGTGAAACTCAACCAGAAGTTCACAACTTGTCATCCAAACCCAAACAAAACAAAACAAAACAAAAAAATGGAAGGAATACAGGGCTTCTCAAATACTCAGACAGTTTTATGTGAAAAACAGAACATAAAAGATACTATTTCAATCACACTTTCTCTTGGCTGCATTTGATTTGAAATGCCAACATTAAAGTTTTGTCAGAGATGCAAAATCTCAATTCACACAGTTCCAGTTCAGCACAGTTTCCATTCCCTGCCCTATATATAATGTTTTGGTTTAATCAATCTTTTATATCAGGAAAAAAAGAGGAGATTATACTTAACGCTGTTAGCTTATTTTCATACACTGCTGAAATTAGTAAAGAGCTCTTGACAAAAATACAGCTTGTGTGCTTGGAGGTGGTTGCACAAAAGCATGCAATCAGCTCTATCACAATAAAAAAAATAAAATATATAAATAAATAAAACAAGATCAACTTCAGAAAAGCAAAACATTGGGCAATCTGTGTGTGATGTTATGGAAATGGTGCTATTTAAACATGCAATTAAACTGAGAGCAGCTAACATTCATTAAACATGAGCCTTTCTAAGAATAACTAAAGCCTGATTAGCTGTTTACGTCTTTGTGATTGATGTCCTTGAGCAACTTTTGGAGAAGAAATTTGGACAAGAGCCATACACATAAGGACAAGAGCTATTTATAATTATAATACTACTAATAATAATAATAATTATTATTATATATCATTCTGATACCATTGATATAGACCATGTAACTTCATACAATAGTCAAATCTCTTGAACATAGCCTTGACTGTGGCATTGAGGTCATACTATTCCATGAAATATCCATCTTAACTCTGCTGACCTTAAACTTGTGACCCTTGTTCCTCTTTGTTTATACAGTTGTGTGCGTTCGGCATATGGAGTCTCACCTTCATATCCAAACTGTTCCTACTGGCATGTTAAATGTATTCTGCAGTTTGTGTGACCTCTGACCAAAATTCAAGGAACCAATTATCTGAGCCCTTTGAGCTCTGTTTGGCTTTGTGTTGACCCTGGTGTCATACATGAATTGATCTGAACAAACGCATGCTGCTCCACTCACCACTAACCCAGTTTTTATTACAGAAAAAACTAAATGAACAGTAATTTGTAAAATTTTAGTCTCAAGTTCTCAAGCTTTGCTTACACCTACAGTATCCGGTGCATTTACTTTCCATTTTGTATGTGCAAAATTGATTAAAGCCCTGTTGCTCAGTCAAGAAAGACCATCTTTGATGTACAGTTTTAATATTTTAGTTAAGCTGTATAAAATATACATCTTACTCTCAGTTCCAAAGTAGGTTATGTTCAGACATTTGCTGATAATACAGTTACAGTCCTATTGAATAAATGCAGAAAGAGTTATCCAGCAAGATGAAACTCCACTGAGAAGATAAAGCCACAAGTGGTCTTCCATTGTAACTGTATCATAATTAAATGTGACACTTTGATATCAAGACCCCAGAATTATATTATACATTCATAATAATTAAAAGAATATTTAACCTTGCACACTTTAGGTCTAATTGTTGCTCTATCAACTCCTGGGTGGGAGGATGCTGCATGACATATGGACTAACAGTGTGGGTGCTCTATCTCCTTTGTTGGGTGAGGCACTTATCTGATTGTGCTTTCTGGATAAGAGAGGAAGGAGAAAGGGAAGGCTGAAAGTGGGACTTTATTGAACATTCTGTCTCTGTGGAGAAGCCTGGGCTGGCTCACTTTGTGAAAGCAGAGACCTCAGCGTGGCCAAATCCAATCAAATGTTTTGAGGTCTGACAGGTCCAATCAGTCAGTGGCTGGTTGCTGCTTCCTGCACTGGTTCAGTTTTCTGGTTTAAGACTTTTACAGACGCATAAGAAAAACAATGTTGGTGAAAAAGTACTAGACAAAGATGAGGGTGAAATTGAAAAAACAATGTTTCTCTTACTCTTCCGCTTTCTTGATGGCATCATTTTGTATTGCATCATAAAAACTGTACTGTTCCATCATTCCACCAGGACAATTTGCTTGTAACATAGCAAGTATAGTTTTTAAGCTTTTTCACCAGCTTCATAGTAATCTTTTTCATGTATGTCACATTTTGTGATCTTTACATTAGATTTATATTAATTAATTTCCCTTTAACTTCACATTATAGTCGAAGAACTATACCCATGCCGCACAGATGAGCAAGAGGGTACTTTATGTTTAGAGAGTTACAGTAAAAGCAGCTTGAGGCCTGCAATACTGCGTTCACACCAAGTTATTCAAAAGTCATTTTCTTTCACTCTGGTTCAGCTGCTACATTTCAGTGCCTTATTCTTTCTCAGGCAATACCAAATACATAGATTGGGATGGCTAAACATGTAAGCCTCTGTCTTCCTTCACAAGACCTGTGGAGCAGTTTATTAGGTGTGATCATGCTTCTCAAAAATACTTAAATTACATAAAATGTGAGGGTTTATGGAAACAGATCTTAGTATTTCATAGCACAATATTATTCATGATTTGCATAATACAAAGAAACTTGGACTTATCCTAATACTTACTATTTATTATCGGATCAATCTCTTAAACTCATCTACAAATTGATGGCAAAATACTTTAGGAAAAATAACCCCATTTGACAGTTCTTTCAGTCTTTGTACAAAGACATTAATTACTTGACTCACATAATCAACACACAGAACATTTTCTGAACATGAGGTTAATGTGTGATTTTAGCAATATAATCCCATTATCACTTTATAAGACGCTTTCTGTTAGCTGTCAAGATGTCTCACAGGCAGTTGTGTTTTTTCAATAATTCTTAATTATATACAAGACAAGCAGCACAGCAGAAAAAGGTACGTTCAGATTTTGTTGTGGAATAATAAATCATATCAATAATAATAAATAATAAATGATCCCGATTGTTTAGTATGTTCATCAGATTAAACACTGATGCTCCATCTGTCAGTAATTGTATACCTGAACCATAATCAATAGACACACTGATCTAGATTCACATACCATCTGTAACTTCAACATGACCGCTGAATGTTCCTTACCTTGCCTAGGACAGTGATAACATTAGTCTGCCCTCAAAGAGAGTGGCACAACAGTTTTGTTGTGGGATGGGAAGAAGATTTGGGATTCTTTACTCAGCACAGTGTGAAAAATACTTAACTGCAAGCAAGAGCTCTGCTTTCAAGATTCTACTTAACTAAATTTTATATATATATAATATTTCATATTTTATTACTGATGCATTAATGTGTAGGCAGCATTGGATTATTTAATTTTGCAGCTTGTCAATGTTTAGCTTATTTTAAGCCCCAAAGCTCTCCCTGTCTCTCTCTCTATAGATACGTATAGATATGTGTGTGTGTGTGTGTGTGTGTGTGTGTGTGTGTGTGTGTGTGTGTGTGTGTGTGTGTGTGTGTGTGTGTGTGTGTGTGTGTGTGTGTGTGTGTGTGTGTGTGTGTGAGAGAGAGAGAGACATGTGGCCTGACAATTAAAACAAATTGTATACCAGTACAAATGATACAGCATAATCCATGTAATGCTTTATGTATTCCAGTTATACAGTCCACCCATAATTTACATTAAAATGCAGTACAGAGACTGTGATAATGATACTTGTAATAATATCAATTAACCATTAATATCATAATAGTTAAGTAATATGTGTATGTGTATCTTAGTATGTGTTAGCCATCACACAGAAATTTGTATCTGCCAGAGTTAAAGAAGTTGATGCTAATGATGTTGTCTCCCCAGACACAATCTTTCTCTGTGGTTTCCCACTAGGTTTATCCTTCACTATTTGCATCCCACAAACAAAACATGCAACTGAATCTGAATCATATTCTCTAGTATAAATCAATGTAAGTAGCAAGACATGACGGAAATGTTGATTTGCTAGTCAAGGACACAAGGTTATACTGTATCTCTTCATTGTTGAGAATGTATTAAAATGATCAGGTTTGTGTTAAAACTACAATAAGCATTTTGTTATCTTTTGAAATTATACAGCTAATACAGCAGATGTTGTTGTTAATGAGTGCAGCAGGCAGGTGTTTGTTTTGGAAGTGGGTTGAGTGACCGTAGCTTGGAGGAGGTGTTCTCCATCAAGGTTACAAAGTACCAACCTTGAGCTGACAATGTCTCACAGCTTTGATGTGAATTCAGAATGCTTGTTTTTATTTTTGGTAGTCTGGGACAATGTCCATACGTAAGTGGTGAGATGTCTGGAGACCATAAAGATGTCCAAGAGAAAATAAATGATACTTGCATGATGCCTCTCCAAAGTCACCACATTTGGAGGAGTGTGCAGCATTCAGATTTGCATTGACATTTATGTGACCTGACAATTAAAACTCATTTTATACCAGTACAAATGATACAGCATAATTCATGTTATTTTTTATGTATTCCAGTTATACATCCCACCCCTAATTAAGATCCAAATCTATGACTTATATACAGTCAGACCACATATGTCTAATTAATCAATTAAAGACATCATCTGGCCTATGGACTGGAAATCATTTAGTGACTGGATACTCCTGCTGAACTGATGGGCCTGTAAAAGGAAGATACAGAGCCAATGAAAGTCAATGACATTTTTAATGCACTCAGATTTTAATAAAACAACATGCCTAGGGCCTATTGAAAAATTCCTTTGATGGAAGGCTCTGACCTGGGGTAATGCATTATAACCATTTGAGCCTGTGAAATAATGTGGAAATTCAATAATGGTCGCATCGTCACAGCTCGTAATAAATAGTTTGTTGTGCATGTGCAGCTCTATATGACTCTACCTGTCATTGTTAAGGGACATTAAGCATAATATAGTATTTCACATGTGAAAGATCTGTATCAAGAAAAAGGGGAGTGCAGTAATTTAACACCATGTCAAAGGTGAAAATATGTCACAGTTGACTCTAATAGGCATATCCCCCCGACAACAGCAGTATTCTACAGGGAAGCATTTGCGGTGTCAGTTTGCTGATGTACGTATGACTGTTGCTCCACGTGCAGGCATTGTGGCACTGAGCTATGATTCGAAAAGCTGAACCTCTTTGAGCTGCTTTGCTCGAACGAAAAACTGTGAGTGTGAATAGCTTCACAGCCCAACCTGAAACACAGTGTGCATGTAATTTTTATTTAATTGGCCACAAATGTTTAAATGTGGTTACATTTACAGTATCAGGCAATCAATCCACAAGGTTTCATTTTTTAATTACTTTTAAAAGTAATCTTAATATCCCATTCAGAAATAAAGAATGATTAAGACTGAGAAAAGATTTGCTCTTTGAGTAAAAAGCTTTTTGAAAGGATATCCATCGGACTCCACATTTAAGTGAAAGACAATCTAATCCTCACATTCCTATGTTATTTATCAAGGTTTGGCCATTGTGTGGAGTGCTGCCACAATAACTTAAGAATTGTTTTCATATGGAAATGTTGCAGCCTTGCACACATTTCTAACAAAAAGGCAATCCACCATCGAGCCTACATTATTCCCAACACAGACGTAGTCGATGAATGGCCCTGCAGCTTTTAAAAGTCAAGTTCAGGTAGCTAATCATTTGGCATGAGATCAATTGAGTACACTTTTTTTACCGAGGTATAATAATTTGCGCTGTCAATCATGCTTGTGGAAATAACATGCTACGAGAATTTAATGGCTGTGAATTCTGCACCAAACAAATCATTTCTATTATTAAAAAACACTCATGATGGACACTTTGAATAGAAAGATCGCTTTTACACCATCATACCAAAAGATCTGACAAGCCAGTAGTTTTACCTAAAAATAATAACACATTGGCAAACTACACGCCAAACCCACTTTTCTAAAATCTTCAAGGAGTAGAAATTGGACTAAATCATTTCACATTTAAAGCACCAACCAAACCAAAGCCACTTCAGAGCCCAGGGCATGATGTGGATAACCAATAAGCACTAGCATGCCCTGGCACTCATAATTATGCCACATTAGTGTAAGGAGTGATTCCCATTCCAAGACTCTGGTGTTTGGCCAGGAGGTACTCAGCAGCACCAGTATAAGAAATCAGCCAGTGCCAGTCATTATCCCATTGTTTGGAGGCACACGGTCTGTCCTAATTAGATGCAAAAGAGCAGAGAAACTGTATCTAGTGGCACTGCAAATGAGGATAGAGAAATACGTCACACTGCCTGCTGCTGCAGGTTGAAGAATAATGAAATAATGAACTACCATGGGATTGTCTGCTGCGGAGAGCAAAACACACCAACAGGCAGCCTTTTGAAAGAGGCAACAGTTGTAAAGAGCAAAGGGTCACCGCGAAAAAGACGTGCAGCACTGATCCTCGCGCCCGGAGTGTCAGGGCGTTAGGGTGAAATGTGATTCCTCATAGCAGCACATCTACAGATCTTAAAAAGACCAAACAGCTATAAAACACAAACAGCTATAAATAAAAACATCAAGCTATTTGAGCAGTCAGTAAAGATGTTTATGCGATGTTGGCTCTATTCCTCACAACACTTGGCATTATAGAGGCAGCATAATTTTATTGTCTTTGCTGAAACATGACTGCATATCACAATAGACAGGATGATCGCTGATCTAGCATCCATTTCTGACGGTGCCAGAAGGTTTCGTTGCATACAAAACATCCAAACAAGATGAGCACAGCTTGAAATTGTAACTAGGATGTGTCTGTCAGTTCTGCTTGCCATTTAGGCAGGTAGCCAAGACTTTGCTCAAACAGTCTGTTTATTCTTAACAGTATTTTTGTGCTGCTAAATTTAACTTGTTAAATAAATTCTTCATCCAGGTGTCACTGTGGGCAGCTTCTGTGGGATGTTCACAGCCTGATCAGATGTACTTACATTTTCATATTAAAAAACTGTAAAAGTGTTTAATGATGGGACTGGATTTGAATCATCTTAGAAAATGTGATTAATTGGTCATCATAAACCCCTCCTACAGTATACCCTTGAGCTTAGGGTTTCCAAGTAATGATTGAATATAATGGCTGTACACAGAGGGATGAGAGACTCTACAGAAAGGGACAGAACAGTAGACAGTAGACTTTTTTTAAATACAGAGATCCCACAATATTGCCATGAAGAAGCCCCGTCATTATGCCAGCTTTGCTTTTTCACACTGATTCAAACAAAGCCAGCATGATGCCACCCCCATGTGTGATTTTAGATGGCGTGCCAGCTTTCCAGAATCAGAGGTGTGATGTGTAACACAACAGCGTCTGTGTATAGTATGTGTTGTTCCACCATATCGGCTGTCCCTTTTACACAAATGTCGATCCGGCAATGTGACTACCTCTGATGCTGGCTTTATGGTGGAACAACAATACCCCCCATTCCATGTTCATACCTTTCATACAGAAGAATGGAAAGGCAGAATAATGGTGCAGCATTGCCACCTTAAACAGGCTGTGTAAGGGGCTTATGAGAAAGAGAGGGGGGAGGGTTACTAAAACATCAGTAGATTACCAACCTCTGAAGCTCAGGTCCTTGGGCTACCAAAACATCATTCACATGCACACACAAACTTGGCTTCTAAATACACTGATATATATTTTAAAACTGTTAAAAGTGAAGTTGATATCTAATTGCTAATACACTCACGTTACAGAAAATATTTGTTCCAATGTCAGAAATTGTGAAGGTTGTTAAAAGGGATTAAGTGTACATCTGAGTGTGGGTGTGTTTGTCTGTTTACACATAATCAATCAGGGCCAGGAATGTGGACGGCAATTAAGTGAAAATTAATAAATAGAATCATGTGGACTGTACAATGTGAAGTAATATACAGTAGCCATGCAAATCTCTGCTTGCATGAAGAATTGAAATGCATCTATAAACCAGGCAAAAGATGAAAGATCTCATATCGGAGAAAAGAAGTGGAAAACGTTTGTAACATGTTGTCACTTCAACCTGCAACCACTCACACACGTAGCAGTGAAATATATATAGAAAGTCATAGCATTAAAGATTGTATCACTACAATGATTGATGTTATTTTGAAAAATGGTAGGGTCAGTAGGTAATTTTAAAACATTATTAAGCATGGCAATTTTTACCAAGTGTGCGAAATGATATGGAATAAAAGGCTGGCGATATACTACATTTTCTCTATTTTCAATTAATCACAAGACGACTGAAACCAAAAAGTATTAGTAAAAGCTTGATATAGTGTATTACTTTCTACACTGTCACTAAAAAATATTAAAGACACATAAACTAGCTGCACCATTGCACTGGATGGCAAAATAAACTCATTTATTTTGAGGCAATCACAGAAATACTGTCTTGGTGCCATGAATACTGACTACCACCATTATGTGTATTAATTTGTGGGTGAAAATAGTCAACAAATGCATTATTTATTCCCCCAGTTTTTAGTAATATTTGCCAAAAACCACAGTGCTCCACTGTATAAGAATTTTTTAAAAATATAAAACTATATATTTGTGACCTGTTTTTAAATATGAATGTTTTCAGGAGGAACCGATGTACTTTAAGTTGAGGGCCACAGAAAGTATAATAAAATGGATTAATGCATTAAAGGTTTTTTTTCTTTTCAATGGATTTGTTGACAACTAGTCATTGTGTATTTGGCTCTGAGTGGTTCTGAAACGTGGGTGACCTAGGCTGTACCTGAAGGATCCTGTGTAGACATTTTTCACTCACTGCTGCTGTTGCTGCCCTGCTAAATGTGCTACTGAACTCATGCTATATTTGCTCAAAAGATGTGTGCTTTTTCTGTTTTGGCGCTTCACAATCGGCACGGTCTCGAAGCATATAACACAAACTGGTTTTGAATTGCCCGTGGAAAGTATTTGCTCCGTTGTATATGCGTAGCCACAGTCATCATGTATGAACTATGAGACTTGACAATGAATCTGAACGCCTCCTGAATGTGCTACTAATGCTACGCTTTCTGTCTAGACACAAGGTTAGAGTTTCCATTCTCGATAAAATCTTGGTTTTCTGTCTACTTTTTCTCTTTAGAGCACTTTTATCTGACTCACATCATGCCGCATCTCTGGTCTCTCCCTGAAATGCTGGATTCAGTAAGCAGAGCCTTTCCAACCTGCCCTTCCAAAGTACATTAATATTAAATGTATCATATTACCAAATTGCACCAAATTCAACATTGCACTCTCAAACATACATACACCCGCCAAGGGTGGAGTTGATTAGATGAAAAGGTCAAGAGATACACGAAGGACATACATACATACAGAGATTCCTTCCTTTACTAGAGTTAAGAAAATGTAGAATAAATTAGGTTTTAGGGATCCTGTTCTGTGGATGCAAATGGTGCAATTGGCAGATCTCCTCAATTCATACATTTATCATACTGTATACAGCATGTTACTGTAAATCTTGCCTGTATTACAAGATATCTGGGCTTTTTTTTTTTTTTTTTTGGAATATGTACTCCAAATCCAAATGCTCCAAATTGTGCAAATAAGCCTACTGACCCGCACCATACTCACTTATCCAGACCGCATGAATACCTGAATGTTTTATTGCAGCCCTGTCCTTTAGTGAAGCCACTCTACACCATGTTAGCAACATCACCATGTCTGACTTATGTTCTGCCAACATGTCCAATATAAATAACCGTATATTACCTCTTCTGTGTCTTGCCCTTTCATTTTAGACGTTATTTGCACTCTCTTATGGTAGCAGGGTCTGTAAATGTCAAAACATTGGAGGAGACAGACAGTGACGTGACTTCAAGGGGAATCTTTCTTGGCCTGCAGTAACGCCAAGTGTGCAATATTAGAGGCCTCAAAATTCACATCCTATTTGTAATTTCCACTTGGATGCATCTTCTTATGGTAAATCCGACAAGACGCAATAGTGGCATTAGAAAGAGACTCAGTTCATAAAAGGAACTTTCCTTTTAAGCAGTTCCAATGGGATCACTTACAGCTCTCACCTCTGCTGAATATGTCTGCATTACTGAGTAGTAAGGCATGCATCTTCCACTTGCCAGTCATTACTTGTGACATACACTCATGCAAAAATATCATCTCCTCCTGATTCTATAGGACACAAAAGGGTGTTTGAATTCAAAACCAGTACCCGGATATCAAAGCGGTATCATATCAATTCCGACCGACTGCAGCTGCACATTTCCATTAGAGTGATAGTAGGAACAGCATGTTTTCACCAGAGGTCATATTGTCTCTCCAGGTGAGCAACTCCTTTCCTTTCTCATTAGATGTAATTACCGGTGACACCTCAAAGACAGCGAGAGAATAACAAAAAAGAAAATGTCAATTGAGACAGAAGGCCTGTACGGGAGAAAAAAAAAAAAAAGAAGACACATTTGACCATTAGGAGAAAAGCGTATTGCTGCACTAATTCTATTACATGGAGGGAAGATTTAGTGAATATAGCCAGTGATCCAAAGTTAATAGGGGTGATAGAAACTGGAGACCCAAGCTAAAGGCCAGTGGGTAGACAGGAGGCTGACTGGGCTTTGTGACAGCTTCCTTCAGCTGCCTGACAACTGCATAACAACCAAAGAATAACCTGTGTGGCCAGTTGGAAAGAGCTACAGACAAATAACACAGATACTTGACAAAGACCCATGAGATAAGGCATGCTTAAGTTCCTACATTTGTATTCCAAGTGGCGTAGGGGGTTGGGGGCTAGTGTAATTGAAAACTGTTGGGGTGTTGGGGGTCAACAAATTCAATAGACTCAAAAAAAGTGGTTATGTTCTGAGTAGCGATGTAATGTAGCTGAGCATAATGATTCTTCAGCCCAAATAATGGCCTCCAGATTGTGCTCTCTATCAAATTGAAGTGAAGAGTAAGGGAAGCCTAAAATAATTGGCACCAACTATGTCAAGGGTAAAGCTGGCTAAAAGAGGCTGGTTTCAGATTCTTTTTTCTTCTTTTTTTTTGTGCTGTGAAAAAATACAATTGTTTGCCATAACCAAGCTTTAGTATAATTTCTGTCTGGGGTCTTTGATGCAGCTGTATTACACTTTTTTTTGTAAATCTGTAGCAGTTAGCAATGAGTGACAGAAAAGCGCAGCATCATTTTAAGAGGTTTGATAAGTAAAATATTTACAGCCTGACAAAATAAAACAGAATTAAAATGAATGAAGGCTACAGGACATATAAATAGTGTGTATCAAGCTCTGGTATCACCAAAGGTCCACCTTGAGTGATTCGACCTTCATCTGATGTCGATCCAACGCTTTACTGCCCTGTGTCTGCAGAGGTAATGAGATCAATGAATCCTTGCATGATCCTATCATGGTTAATCACTTGATGAGCACACACAAATGTTTTCATCTCACAAAACAAAAAATCTATCCTGTCTATTCAAACATGCAACTCTTTTTCCAGTGTTGACCATTACAGCAGTTTGTGAAGCGTCTCTCTCATTAAAATCTATCGAGTAAAACTTAATGTCCAGTGCAATCTCAGTTCCGCTGGAGAAAATGGATTTGGCAGTTCTAAGAGTTGTGGCTCACTGAAGAACAGTCTGAATTCAACAGCTTTTTTTTTTTTTCATAATTTCTATTCTCTAATATTCCTATTCTTATCTCAATGCATGTTACTCGAGATGAGTGCAGTGCATATTAAAATCTGCGTTTATTATTCAGATTCTGTGCATACAGTATGTTTACACTAGAAGATCCCAAGTGATGTAAAGATATTCTCTCTGGAACTGAAACCTGCCCACCCCTTCTTCCACTGGGCCTGGCTCCAGGAATAAGTTCCCCATTCATGTGCTCTATAGACATTTCAGAAAAAAAGTCTTCTAATTTTGAACTGAAATCACTAGCTAATAACCGTAATTTCAACGAAAGAACAGGAGTCGGGCTGTTTAGCACGACGAAACCAGTGCAGCTTTGTGGTACAGTATATGTACATTTGTTGTTTCCAACATTTCTCCTGTCAGTTCTGTGCAGGTTTATGTGCAGTATTCAGCAATGTTCAATCCAGACAGTTTTAATTAGATTGGTATCGGCTGCATAAAGCTCGAGCTGATTGTTTGCTCCGGTATATACCACCAAAGAATCTCCATTATGGCCCCAAAAAACACTGGAACAGTACAGTGTTGTGAGGGAGTTTTCTCTCTCACATGGCAGCCAGGAGTTTCAATTAATGACGTGTCAGCATGTGTCAGCAAGTGATGCAAGTAAAGCTATGTTGAGTTAAAATGGGGATGAAAAAGGTCACTATTTCAGCAACATTTTCAGGTGCAT
Organism: Scomber scombrus; assembly: GCF_963691925.1. Taxonomy (NCBI): domain Eukaryota; kingdom Metazoa; phylum Chordata; class Actinopteri; order Scombriformes; family Scombridae; genus Scomber; species Scomber scombrus. The sequence continues at coordinate 20,345,341 of NC_084982.1, read as the reverse complement.
CACATCGCTAAAATGCTGCTGTTGGTTTAAAACTGCTTTTCAACTTCAGTACTTTGGTCATGCTGGAGATGCAATAGCTGTTACGATAGATCCACAGTGACACTCTTCTCCAAAATGGCATTAAAAAAAGAAAACATCACTCGAGAGCTGTAATGCAGGCTCTATTTTTCTTGCTTTTTCTGTCTATGTCCATCAAGCATATTTTAACAAATTGTAATGTATGCTCACTTTTTTTGACCTACTGTGCAGATATATACTGGAGAAGAACAAAACAAAATAATTTTAAAAACTGTGGCAAACTGGGATTTGGCTTGGATCCAGGGCAAAAAACATTATGAGACATTTTTTCCCTCCTTTGCACTCCAAGGAAAAAGTGAGTGTATTTACAAATTCGGTGTCACTGATGACTGCCTTTCTGTCACCAACTTAAATCACTGTATTTCTATTTTTATGGTCCCTTTATAATCCCAACATTCAGTTTCACTATGGAAGATGTGAAAATCAGCAAACAGAGCGCTGACTAATCCGGAGATGATCTGACAGGGAGCCAAAAGATTACACATTAAAGAGAAAGAAGAGGAACATATTTGGTACTACCAAAAATTTCAGTATTCAAGACAAAAATAGGGAACATTCATGGAGAAAGACACAATTCAATTTGTTTGTAAATTTCCAACATTGGGGTTCAACTTCAGTATTATTGTTTAGCAACTTTAGATGGAAGCTAATTACATTCTGAGCCATTAAAAATAATAAAATAAGTAGAAGGTTTTTGTTTTATACAAGTAAAGAGTTGTGTCCTATTGAACACATGGCAGTGAAAGTAAGTTAGCAATAGTCCTGAACATTATTTTGACTGTTATGTCATTATTACATATCAGCAAAAAATAATGTTTTGCTTTTACAATCTGATATTGTTATTAAAGGATATGGATATCACATTTTCTTATTTTTTATCGTAAAAAACCCCAAAAAACTTCATGTGCAGAGCCAAACCAACAATGAATTGATCCTATTTAAAAATACTGTGTGTGTATCCAAAGCCTGATGTATTGTATTCCTCTGTGCTGTAGACCTATGTTGTCCAATATGTATTAACACCAACACTTCAATTGTATGTTACTATATTTTAATAAAATACTTGTGTCTCCAAGTCTTTGACTTTTCCTAAAATAATGTTGTGTAACACCCCCTATTGTTAAAAATAGGGGTTGTTAAAAATAATGAACATGAATCCTGATTAAAAACATGGGCATTCTTATAACTGATACCGGGTTTATGTGAATCAACATTTTAAGTTGTTAGGCAACTGTGTTTGTTGGAGTATGTGGTTTGACAACTACGTCACGTCATATTTAAAATATAAAAAGAGCAGAGGAGAATGACCTGCAAAACAACCTTCGCCAAGTGCATGAATGCAGGAAAGCTGTCTGGTGAAAAATGCACAATGTCTGCTCAAAGTGTTTTTGAGGGACACGTCGTGTTCAAATGAATATGATTTAGCATATTCAAAACCTTCATTGTGTGTAAAACTTATTTTAATTAATGGATAATTCATTCTTTTTTGTTTTGCCATGTTATCATTTATTGTTTATAGGCTATTTTGCCATTGTCTTACTCTGTTTTCATTAATACACCAAAAGAGAAATATATATAATGTTATGATGTTATAAATTAAAAAAACAAACTTGAATGGTTACCTCAATTTTCTTGGTGGTATTTTCTTATTCACACATTGTTGAAATGCCTAAATTAATAATTGATTAGGTGAAAACGAGTGCTTGACTTGTCATGTTGATTTTGTTGCTACATTAAATCACCCCTAAGTGTTGTGTAGTGTTATTATTATGATTCATTATTGTCTGTTCGGGGTATTTAGGCCACTTTGGTAATTTAAATAATGTAGGTTATCTCATCATGTGATGAATGTCATTTTATAATAACATTATATGGTGTGAAATGTGGTTTTCCATTTTAGAATGATTTATACTGAGGCCACCCATCGGAGGTTCTGGTGTTAAAAGCCAACCCGCTGCACTAGGTGACGTGTCTTTGCCCCAAAGATTATAGTCACTGCTGTTTGTTTAGATATGGCTCATAAGACTAATAACAGTGATCAGGCTTTCAGTCTCCAGAGAGTATAAGGCAGATGCCACTGCGCATGTATGTGCATGTGATGTAATTTACAGTGCTTCCTTGTTGTTGCACTACATATCACAACCTCGTTGTGATTGTAAATTTCTCAAAGAACTCCAGAACAAATTTCAATGTGTTTTGAGATATTTCAGGGTTTGGATGCACAAAGTACTTGTAAGAAAGATCAATTCATTGTTGATTTGGATCTGCACATGAGATTTGTTGACAATAAAAACAATATAGAAAATCACCAGCCATATCCTTTAAGGCTATCTTACATTGATGATATGACCAACCAATAATTAATTTTCCTACAGAGAAAAGTGAATTCACCATGTATTTGTCTGACGTCAGTATACAAGCTCTGTATCTGGTATTAAGCACCACTGCAGTGATGCAAATTTGACTGCAAACAGCCTTTTGAGTGCCTTTCAGATGCATCTAATCCTATTAGCAGAAGGATGTCATTGACAAATAACTTTCTACTTGCTCTGCCCTTTCATTGCACATTATATCAGGACAGAGATATGCTATAATTCAGTATCATCGGTGCTAAATATGTATTCACTAAGCCATCTGCCCCTTGTTCATTTTTTCTAATGAGCAAACCTCTCACACAAAGAAAACAGTTTCTTTTCCAACACCTGCTCATGGTTCATGACGTATTGTACTGTACACTGATAGCTTATTGTTCATAACTTGTCGAGTAGGAATACTTTTGTGTCACTGATTGTAAATGTGCAAATAAATAGATTGAATTGTGCATTAAACTTGATTTACAAAAATCAATTTGCCTTTGCTTATTTATTTGAAACACCATTAAGCATTCAGACTGCACTTGGATGTAGTCTCTGAGTGCTTTTGAGTGCGGTAATAGGTAATATGCTATGTGTTAGACTTGGAATAAGACAAGACTACTATATTTATTATTCTTGAAGTCAGTATGTAAAACCGATGGTAAAAAAGCACTGAAACACCTGTCACTGAGTGCAATATGAGGGTGTATTTGTTTGTTTGTAATTATCTTCATTCCACTTTCCCCTAAATTGTATTATTTACTAACAACATTTCAGAGACTTTTAAGGCAGAATTTATTTTTGGTGTTTTTTGCCCACCAATGTCTATTTTGTAATTAAATGTATTGTCAGAACAGTAATCTATAATATGTCAATCAATCAATCAATCAATCAATCAATCAATCTATATGTGTGCCGTTCATTTACCACACATCATGCTCGAATGGCAATTATCAGTTGTGCTAGCAGCATCCGAGTGGCAGTCAGTTGTTCAGTCCACCAGTTTGGTTAAGACTGAAATATCTCAACTGTTGGATGAATTACCATGAAACTTTGAGCAGACATTCATGGTCACAATAGGATAAAGCCTATTGATTGTCTGACTTTTCCTTCACAGACACTGTGAGGTTGACATTTTTGCTGATTAGTGAAATGTCTTGACAACTATTGGCTTGATTGCCATGAGATTTGGTCGAGACATCCATGTTGGTGATCCTCCGACTTTTCCTTTAGTGCCACCAGCTTGTTGAGGTCTAAGCATCTATTCAATTAATCGGCTCAAAATATTCATGGTTCACAGACAATGTATCCTGCTGACTTTGGTGATTCCCTGACTTTCCTCTTTGAGTGACAAATAACTGTTTGATGGATTGGCATTTCATTTGATTCAGACATTCATGACCTCTCAGGGTGTAATAACTTTGATGATCCCATGCATTATCAGGTCAAATGTTTTATTTATCTGATATTTTGGTTTATAGACAATCTGCAAAACTAATGACATTCCCATCAAACTCTTTGTGTTATCTATAGTGCTAATCAACAAATGCCAGTCTGTTATACACTAAACTATGATAGTTATAAATATAGCCTCACATAGCAGCTAGTGGAGCTGTAGCCTCTTGTTTGTGATAGACAGATAGATTGAATTATTATTTGATTTTAATTGTATCTACAGTACCTTCATGATTATATATTGGACTGTGGGTTACACAGCGTGTTCATAAAATTGATCAAATGAAGATTGACAACAAGATCAAATCACTGAAATGCTGGACTTTAATGAAATGGGTCGGTGGAAGTGGGTATTTCAAAATGAGCAGAACCAGATGCATCTCCTAAGTGAAATCATACAGGCATTTCAAGTCATATAGGAACCCACGAGGGACAAATATATACTTAGTGGGAGAGATCATCCCCCCATTGGCTTTTTTGTGAACAGATTGGCTGCCAGATGTAGTATGTTTGCCAAGAAACACTCTGCTCTCCTGTACAAACTCCAATGTAATCTCTTGGCCTTGGCTCCTTGTTATGTGCCCTGATAGGCTTATAAAATATTAATTATCACATAAAGTCTCCAACATTAGTACAAATCCCCTATGATCCTGGAATGAAATCAGCAAACACACACACATGCCATCCATGCATGTAGAATTCATGCTTTTCATTTAAAATGATGGTTTTCTGAAATCAAACCACTGATTGCTCAAACTTACTGGGTCACGCTGCCTGTAACTTGACCACCAGGCGCAGCAAGTGAAACATACTGCCTGCGTCCAGGAGTCCAATATACCACCCTCATATTTCAATCAATAATCAGGGTGGGACGCAATTAGTAACTTGGAAGGGTTGTGAGAGTCACGTGGCAGATCAATCGAGCAGAGAGGCGGCATACTCATTGGAGTGATTCACAGCCCAACAGTTTGTCCCCCGCTCAGCCTGAATCTATGCCGTCTATCTTCTTTATATGAAGCATTCAAGGCTGGAAATATGCATCTGTCAAACGTCCCCCATTACTCCGGCTGCCTGTCACACCTGGGGCAGCTCACAACGAACCAGAAAAAAAAAGACGGAGTGTAGCTGTCAGCAGAGAACCCTCAGCGGACTGAAAAGGCACCAGCTTTCCCCATTTCTCTGCCTCTAATTTCCTCAAAACTCTGATATTTTTCTGGGTCTCCGGCTGAGTGCTGGGTTAATGACAGAGGCTGTGTCAGGCAAGTAGCTGAGGCAGCTTCTTTTTTCTCCATAGAATTACAATGTTGTTTTATATCAAAGTGCAGTAAACCAGATAGACTATATATACTACACATTACTATAATAGTGTGACATCTCGGAGAACGTGGCTGTGTAGCTAAAAATCAAGAATGTGCCATTAATATTACAAATAATGCTACATGACTATTTGCTGTGTGAAAGCTCATGCCATTGATGCTTTCTCAGTATTGTGTGCAGTGTGGGTTGCAGCGCCCACCACCAGTGCAACAGGATTGCTGCACTGAGGCTGTATGGCTACGGACTGTGGTCAGTAAGGTTAAAATGAGCAAGTTCCCATGCATATCCTTAATAATGAAGTGCAGCTGATGCTTCAGCTCCTGTTGTTAATGTTTCCACTGCACCGTGTCTGGATGTTCTCTCACCTCAACAACCAATGTCTTTTCACATCACAAAGCTATTTCATCTCTTCCCACAGTCCAAGAGAGTGCAGCAAACTATGTCATGAATGAAATATAAGCACACCGTTGTATTACTTATGAGACCTAACGCAACTTTGCTCTGAGCTATTTTCAGATTTCATTTAAATTCATCAGTGTGATGAATATTCTTAGACCACAGACATAGGCGATAGGGCATCAGTACGCATAAAAATATTAGCTAAAGATGAAATTCGAAGATTAGTTATCAGCAAGACCACCTTTCAACTAACCGATAATGTCTACATCAATCATTATTGTAAGCCTTCTGAGGAGCCTTCTAGCAGTACAAACAGCAGCCAAGCACACCATAAGACATGATTCAAGTGACACTTATGTGCTTCCCTGTTGAATTTCAGATGTTACCTTGTTTCAGATGTCCTATTGTTTATTTAAACTTCAAAGACTGCACAATGCTCGAGGGCAATCTTAAGCTCATTTATCCATCTCCTGAATGAGAGAGACAAGAAATAAGGGCTGCTTCAGTCATTTATGCAAATTCACAGATTAATTTCAAAGCTTAAAGTTTGACAGGGAAATATTTTCACTAGTATCAGTAATCTAACTATCACTATATAAGTGAAATGCAATCTAACTTCCACTCTGACATAACCCTTTCTTGTGTCACGCAGCAGTGGGCTGAATTTAATCATCCTCTTTCTCGCAGTTTCCAGCACATTAAGAGTTAATGTTCCATGCACACTGATTTACAATTTGTGTCAATTATTCTCTGGCAGAAAATCCATTCAAACATACATGCATGTTCAGACACACAGAGGAGTGCGAGAAATTGTCCTGCACCCCACTCCTTTATTTTTGCACCACACAGATAGACTGATTTCTCAGCAGGTTTTCTTTTCTGTATATGAAATCACAGTCGAACAATCCACAAATATACCAAAGAGACAATCTATCAGATCAGCTTCTCTGGATTTAGCTGCAGCTCAGTTCTGGGAGCACGCCAGCTCCAGATCAATAGAGTCCACTCGTCACTTGCTGATCTGTGAAGGAACACCTGAGCTCATCCTCCCGCAACTCTTAACTCACTTCCTACCAACAGCTTTGATCAGCAGAAGCCCATTTTCATCTGTCTTACTCTGCCACTGTATATTTCTCATTCCCTCTGCCTCTTCCTCTCCTCTTTTTCACTCTGAGGTCTATCTGTGTTTTTCATCTAAAGACACTTAGACTCCTACATGCACTTTTCAGGTACACTCTTATGATTGAAGGCAGATTCATGAAGTTGTCATTGCCACAGCTAACAAGTAACACAATCACTTATAAAAGCACATTGGAGTGCCTCACTATGGTATGAATCAACTTAGCTCCCACTGCCCCTCTTAAGATAATCAGGTCTCCACTTCAAATTCATAATGGCAAAACAGAACAAGGATAAACTAGAAATATAGAGGAATCAGTTTGTGGACACTGGAGAGCAAGCAATAAGGTTTTCTATTTCTTTGTGTTGTTGCCCCTCAGTGCAAAGTGCATAAATCACTAAAAAGGTCTTACCTGGTCTCTTGGTGATGCTGCTGCTGTTTGTAACAGATCCTATCTCTGCCTATGGGACAGAGTCCGAGGGAAAGAAAAAGAGGAGGGGAAGAAAGCAAACAGAGAGGAGGGGCGAGGTGAGAGACCACAAGCTAGAATGAGAGAGCGTGCGAGAGAAATCAGGAGGAAGGAGAGAAAGTGTCTGTGGACAATGAGAGAAACACAGACAGAGGAGAGAGGAGCGAGGAGAGAGCAGTGACAGTGGTGCTCTCACACAGCGCTGCGTTACACTGAACGGGATGTGCGGGCTCTGGGAGGTGGTACTTCTCAGTCAAATGACATATGCCTCTCTCTAAAAAACCATTGGCTAAGAGGGATGATTTCCTAATAAGCCATCCCCGCTGTCTCCAAGTGAACACTCCCCCTCCTTCTTTTCCCCTGCATATGCATACACAGATGTATGCACACCAACACACACACACACACACACACACACCTATTCACACGCTCATATATTCTTTTTCCATGCAGCCTACAAAGAATGTCTTTGCCTCCTCTTTTGTCTTCTCTCTTCCTATTCTCTCTCACAGCACTTCCACTTCTTCTCTTTAATCTCTCAGGTCCTCTTCTGTATGTGCATTTTTCACAGTTTTTGCAGGAAATTTATTTTTTTATTTTTTTAACCTTGCAATTCAGAATTGTTTAGCTTCGGGTTGTGCCTTCTGTTAAAGGTTATTTCCAGTCTTTTCAGAATTTGGTTAGCTTTTTATGTTCTGTGTGGTATAATGTACAAACCTGCCTTTTGAACGCATATTATGGGCAGATAAATACATATATTGTTGGCAATATACAGTAGCTTACATTGCCTACTCATAAAACAATCTTATTGCAAGATCATGGGAAAGCGTTCAGCAAAAAAAAAAAAAAAGAAAAAAACTCAATGCATGGTACCTGCCCAGCACCAACCAGCAGACCTTACAGTGCTACATGTAGTGTTAGGATATTTCCTCAGGAGTTGGTGGAGACCAAACCAGAGCTAAAAGGAGAGCAAATATTGGACACACTATAAGGTGTTCTGAAACACTACTCCAAATAAATGCTAACATTGCTACATGTCTGCTGGATGTGGAATGGGCAACTGCTCTATAACTTATGTTATGATGTACATATGTTGTGACAACTTCATAAGGTGACAATACATCAATATATTATCACATAAATGTTTAAAAAACAAAAAACTGAGCTTGAGAGATAAGTTCAAACCCTGCTTACTTTCTTACCTCCGCACAGCTGGCCCATCACTGCGTAAAGTGGGTGCGAATTTTGGATTTCAGAACAGTTAAAGTCTGTGTAAAGTCAATTCATTGATTTACTTCTAAACATATTAAACATGTTGGAAAATGGTTACAGAAAACATGTGAAAAGGCTGATAACTCTGCAGTACTGAAATGTGGAGATAGAGCCTTAAAGTAATTTTTCCTGATTTTCTGAGCATGCAAAAAAGGGGTACCCTGTGGTGCAGTGGCGTACCCGCGTGACCGTGGTCCCTCCCCTACTATATAAGACCGAGAGGCCGCTCTCCTCAGTGGTTAACCTGCCTAGTGGCGAGTTATTGTTAATATCTAACACTACTACTACTACAGTCTACAGTTAGCCAGTTAGCTGAGCTAGCCACCGAGCTAGCCGCTGAGCTAGCGGCAGAAAGCTCTCAGACGTAGCGTCCATGTTTCTGGTAGAGGTGGTGACTTTGATTGACAGGTAACACTTGGATTGACAGGTGACACCAGGTGACCTAATTTCATATATTTGGCGATTTTTTTAATCATTCAAATTTGGCAGGCTGGTTAATAACACACTTTTCTGTGGTATGTCAAACTCAGAACACATATTTATTCTTACTTTACACAGACTTTATTGAAGGAGCATATAGTAAAATATAGAACTTTGTGATGACATAAAATATGTCTATTGGGAGAATAATTGCTGACAAATACTGTACATTAGTAAACATTTAACATGTCCTTGTATTTGCTTACAACTACATTTTAGTGTGTCTTTGAACTTGCATGTATTTGATTGCTCCAGGTTCAACTTTTACGTTGGAGAAAATCGTTTTGTTTTGTTTTTTTTGCTTGAGATGCATGCGCATCGAGACTCCCACTGCAATGCCAGACTAGCCTCATTTGCATCAAAAGGGCCACATTTTTTCTCTGAAAGCTAAAGTCAGTCTTAATGCTGCCTTAATGCTGTGGGCAGCCATTACTAAGCAGTAACAATAATTACATCATCATGTACAGTCATATAACAACCAAGGAAATATAGGACCATCGAATGGTGCAAACACCCGTTTTTATTATATCATATTCCCTCAGG